>NC_136067.1:1285318425-1285733425 GCF_964261635.1 Lissotriton helveticus
CGTGCTACACGTATGCGCATAACACATGGTCCCGCCTGGACTTCTGGTTGGCGACTCGAGATGTGTATGCTTGGGTCACAAATGTTGAACACTTAACCCGCACGTTGTCCGATCGTGCTCCTGTAATTATGGAGATGGTTCCTCCGGCGTATACCCCTGTCCCATTCAATTGGAAACTGCAACCTACTGCCATGCTGGATTTGGTATTTAGGGAAGAGGTGAGAGAAGCGATTGAAGGTTACTTCTCAGCGAATGTGGGATAGGTGGATGACATGAGCACTGTTTGGGAGGCTTTTAAGGTGACTATAAGGGGGGTATGTATAGGAAAGAAGGCTGGGGTTCTCAAATCACTGCGCAATTCCATGGCGCAATTGGAACGCAACCTGCAGAGCCTAGAGCATCGCTATCACACTGTCCCCACTGAGTCACTGCTGGCCGACATCCGGTCAAAAGTGGATGAATACAATAAATTGGCGGACCAAGAGGTGCGCCACCTGTCCAAACGACGCAGGGCCCGATACTATGGGGAGAGTGGGCGGCCGGGGCGCATGCTGGCGGAATGAATTACTGAACCCTGGGCTAAATACTGTAATGTGCAGGAGCTCACTGTGGATGATTGCCCAGTAACAGATGCTGCAGACATTCTGAGCCAATTCGTGCAATTTGACAGCGGCATGTATGGACGTAGAGAAACGGCGAGTGAGGAGGAGGTGGGCCGCTATTTGGACGAGGTGGCGTTAGTTTGGCTGTCCAAGGCGCAACAGGAATTCTTAATGCACCACTTAACGGCTGACGAGCTCAGGGAGGCCATCGCAGGTTTGCCAAACGGTAAAGCTGCAGGCACTGACGGCCTTCCGGACACATTTTATAAAGAATATGCAGATATCCTCCTGCCGCACCTGACTGCAATGTATGCAGAATCGTTTGAGAATGAACGACTACCTGCCACACTCAGGGAGGCCTTAATAATTGCACTGCCTAAGCCCGGGAAGCCCCCCACCAGTGTGAATCCTACCGACCACTATCGTTGATGAATACGGACGTCAAAACACTAGCTAAGGTCTTGGCTACGCGGCTGCGTTTGCTCCTCAATGTTATGGTTCTACCGGACCAGTCGGGATTCATCTCTTCGCGCTCTACAACACATAACCTGCGCACTATGTTTGCAGTCATGCACCTGCTCAAACCAGATCTTCCGGCAGTGGCGGTACTGTTAGAGGCAGCAAAAGCGTTCGACTCTATTGCTTGGAACTTCTTATTTGCAGTGTTACATCGAATGGGGGTCCCCGTGTTTTTTATTAACTGGATTAGATTGCTCTACACAGACCCGGTAGCCCGTGTGCGGATTAACGGGCATGTTTCGGAGGTCTTCCCCATTCAGCGCGGAACTAGGCAGGGCTGCCTGCTCTCGCCCTTGCTGTTTGCTCTGATAATGGAGCCATTCGCTTGCATGCTACGTCAGCGTCATGCAGAATCAGCACTGCGTTTTGGGCAGCGGCCGCTAGCTGTATCCATCTATGCGGATGACATGGTCCTGTATGTACGAGAACCGGATAGATACCTGGAAGGGGTTATCCGGGAGTACATTCGCTTTGAATGGTTTTCAGGCCTGTCCATTAACTGGACGAAGTCAATTATTCTGCCTCTTACTGATAGCACCATTAGATTTCCGCTCAATTTTCCTCTGGAATGGGCCACGGAGCCTGTCCGCTACTTGGGCGTCTGGATACATCGTGACCCGAATGAAATTATAACGGCTAACTATGGAACAGCGGTGTCCAAGCTGGAGGATCATGTGGGGAGGAAGACGAGACTGCCACTGTCCTTTGCTGATCGTGTGGCGCTGATCAAGATGGTGGTTCTTCCACGGTTTTTATACCTTTTCTTGAATGTTCCGCTGGTCCTTAGGTGTAATTTTTTTACCACGCTTCGCTCTCTCTTAATTACTCTGGCATGGGGAGGCAAAAAACCTCGCTTGGGCTGGGACGTTTTGACCAAACCGTATGAGCTTGGAGGTTTTTCTGTCCCGGACATGCACCTCTATTATCTATGTGCGTAGGCACAATTTGCCTCGTATTGGCTGTCGGCCCCGCCGTTCACGTCACATGTGGCAATAGAGGCCGGAGCAGTACAGCCGTTGCCGTTAAAGGCCATGATTGTGAACTCCCACTCGGTATATGAGAAAAACGAGGTGGATACGGTGCAATGCACAACCGGGGCCTGGACTGCTCTGGGAAAAAGGGCGGCCGGCAATGCCTCTTCTACACCATGAGGGTATCTCGGTGACCGGAGCGACCGGAGCACTTCGCCTCTTACAAACCGCTGGAATACAAGAAATGGGGGATGTATTCCTGGGTGGGACGTTTATTACACTACAGGCATTCCTAGCTACGGGAATGAATGAGGTCATGGCCACGTTCATATACGCCAGGCTTCGCTCCGCACTGCGCAGCCTATTCCCAACGTTCCCATCGGACCCGTCGACACTGGAAGCATTACAGTTCAATACAAGTCAAAAGACAGGACGCAGCTGGTGTCCCGCTTATACCGAGCCGCGCAGCAAGATGAGGGAGGTATAACGAGCCGCTCAAAACGTAAGTGGGACGATAAGCTTCTTCAGCCGCTGACGGATGTCGAATGGGAGGAGAGCTGCTCTATAACTGGCAGGTTCACAGCGACCGGAAACTTTAAACTTATACATTATAAATACTTGCATCAATTGTATTATACTCCAGCACAGTTACGCAAGTATGGGCTGCGAGATTCTGATAATTGTGTGCGCTGCGGGGCTGAGGCTGCTGATTTTATGCATTTAGCGTGGGAGTGCCCAAGAGTATCTGCATTCTGGACGGACGTAACTGAGGCGCTGACTGCTATGACTGGTGTGACGGTTGAGAGCGATCCTGAGATATGTCTGCTGGGCCTGTTGTCTAGTGTGCCACCAGAAACACGCCGACTGATTACTCTGTCGCTGCAAGTTGCCAAGCGCAAGGTTGCTGTGTGCTGGGGGGGACGGCGGGCACCTGCTCTGAAAGACTGGTTGAGAGAGTTGGCGTATTGCCGTGATCAACTTACATGTTACTATGAGGAATTGCCAGCGAAGTCCAGACCGCGTGACATATGGGGACCATACAATGCATATCTGGCAGTAAGGGCGGACTCTGATGCATGAACCCTGAAACCCAGAGAGGGTGTGCTGGGCAGATTGGTCCGGAGAGTGCGTTTCCACAAGGCTGGCGGAGTGGCTGTGTTCCTTAAGATGTCCGCACTAGGATACTGGGAGATGTCGTACTAGGTACTATTGCACTACCGGAGAGGTGTCTGGATTGCCTACTTCTGCTGCTTATGAACACAATGATTACCTGTGTAACTATATACCATGCGTTCTATCTTATATGCACTGATGTGATGCGCTATTGTTCTCTTATTTCCTTGGTTAAAGAGAGTTCAACAAAACACAAAATGAGTTTGCACTACCTACAAACAACCTAACTCAATATACCAAAAGGGACTTGCAGCTACCTGATGGCAGTTATTATGCACTATCTGCTCTGGTATTCCATATTTTAACGCCAGGGAAGGAAGTATTGCTTCCATAACAGCATATATGAAAGGTTCAGTGGTTTGAAACGCGGCCGACCCAACGTGGTTGTAGGCAGCATGCTGTGTTAGTCTGTATTACATCTGTATGTGATTAATTTGTGTGCAATATTGCGAACTATGGAGCTGCAGGCCAGTATTTGGTTGTAGGCGATACGCTGTATAATCCATCTTGAAAGCTATTAAAGGTTTTGACAACTCAAAAAAAAAAAAAAAACTTGATCGAGGTATAAATCATACATTTTAAAAATATTGGGAATATGTCTAAAAGACGATTTTTACTAAATACAGGCATTGTGCATGCAGTGTTCCATGTGGCATGCAGGCATGCATTCCTTTCGAAGTTTTTTGTGCAGAGAAGTTGTATGAGGAAGAGGGTGAAGCCTAAGTTCATCTTTAGCATGCAAAATGATGCAAAATAATGCAGTTGTAAGGAGGTTCATAAAAGGCCTAGGGGAGCATTACCTGCACAATTGGGACCAGGGTATATCATCGTTCAGCCCTGTAAGGTGTGTTCCTAGGCGAAACACTCACCGTTGTTCTTTTTCTAGGAGTTTTTTTTCAGATTTTATGGGTTCAATCACTGTCGAGTGAAGGTCCTGGATGCTGTGGCCCATGGTTCAGTAATGGGTCGCCATCTTGGTTGTTGTCCTTTTGCAACGTAAAATACCCCTAGCAACCGGATAACCCTGGCGAGCACATAATGACATCAGAGAGACGCAACAACCAATTAGACTTAGGCAATACACCTCGTCTAACTAGTTTTCAACTACTCTCTGAAGAGGAGGTATTAGCGTTACTGAGCACAGTCAAATCCGGATCCCCCTCGGACCCCTGCCCCCACTTCGTGTTTTCCAAAATGGCACCCACGCTCTGCCCCCTTGTCACCCAACTCTTCAACAAGTCGCTAACCACCGCTACCTTCCCGGAGGCCTGGAAACACGCCTCCGTGACCCCCCTCTTGAAGAAAGCAGGATCCGACATTTCTAATCCAGAGAACTACAGACCTATCTCCCTGCTTCCCTATCTCTCCAAAGCCTTGGAGAAGTCGGTCAATACACAACTGACCCGGTATCTGGAAGATAACTCTCTCCTGGATCCATCTCAAACCGGCTTTAGAGCTAACAATAGCACCGAGGCAACGTTGCTGGCAGTGTCGGACAGTATCAGATGCTCCACTGATCAAGGGGGATCGGTGGCACTGATACTGCTTGACCTGTCAGCGGCGTTTGATACGGTTTCCCACGACTGTCTGCTAAACACACTCCTGAGTAAAGGAGTGCAATCAACAGCACTGAACTGGATTCGATCCTTCCTGAGCAATCGTACCCAGGCAGTGCATATGGGTCAGTTCCACTCAAAACCCAACACCATCGGCTGTGTGGTCCCCCAGGGGGCCTCATTGAGCCCCACTCTTTTCAATGTCTAAATCTCATCAGTGGCCGACATTGGAAGGAAGTGGGGCATTGGCATATGCTCTTATGCTGATGATACACAGCTGATGGTGGCAATGGATGAAGGGCCTGAGACAACAAAGAAAAAGCTTCACGACTGTCTCTCCGAGATGGCCCAATGGATGCACAACCACTGCCTAAAATTAAACGCTGGCAAATCGGAGATTTTCTTGTTCGGGGGAGCCAAACTTATATGGGATGCCACATGGTGGCCACCCACACTAGGACTGGCCCCCGCTCCAAAACAACACGCGAGAAACTTGGGGATCATCATGGACAGTGCCCTGTCCATGAAGGACCACGTCCGATCACTCTGGGGCAAGGGTTTTGCCATACTCAAACTTCTCTCAAAGATATTCCCCTGGATACCCCTGGATTGCAGGCGCTCAGTCACCCAAGCCCTACTGGTTAGCCGCCTGGACTATGGCAACGCATTATTTGAAGGGATGAACGAACAACTCTTCTCCCGCCTTCAGGTCTTGCAAAACCAGGCGGCCAAAGTGGTCTGTAATAAAGGCAAGCGAGACTCGGCATCGGAATGCCTAAAGAAACTTCATTGGCTACCGATGCGCCAGAGAGCTGCCTTTAAACTACTAAGCCACACGCACAGAGCTCTTCACAAAACTGGCCCCACAATTCTCCAAGGGAGGATCGACTTCTACGTTCCCAACAGAAATCTACGTTCAAGTCAATCAGCTCTGCCCAAACCTAAGCGTATTTACAAAGTCAGAACAGGTGGCCGCGCCTTTTTCTACCTGGCAGACAGAAGATGGAATGACCTACCTTCCGACCTTAGACACACCACAAACTATCTTCAGTTTCGACAAAAACTGAAAACCCACCTTTTCCCTAAAACTTAACCCTTCCCTAAAACACAACCTCCCAGCAATTCCTCAGTAGTCTCTCTTGGTTCATAGCGCCGTGATATCCCTTGGGATGAGTGTCGCGCTTTATAAATACCGAAAATAAATAAATAAAATAAATAAATAAATAGTATGTTGCTCCGGTGTTCGCCAATGTGTATTTTTACTGGTCTTGAAGTCATTCCAATATATTCTTTAGCGCAAGGGCAGGTGACCAGGTAGACAACATTGCGACTGTTGCAGCTTGTGAATGCACGTTGTTCCCATGTGGTACCATTTGAGAACTTGATTGTTTTGCTTTTGCTGGTGAGTTTGCATGCGCTGCATGAGCCACAAGGGTGGTGGCCATTCACAGCTGTCAATTTGGGCGGGCCACTATCAATCGTGGTTCTTGGTCTACTATGGACCAAAATATATTTCAGGTTTCTACCCCTTCTATGGGAGAACATTGGTTTTGGAAAAGTAAATAGAGCCGCAATTTAGAATTATCCAATGTTTATTGACTATTTTTGTGATTTTGTTTGAGTTTGTGTTGATGGTTGTTACACAAATAGGGCGGGATTCTTGTGCTTTAGGTATTTTAGGTTCCAGAAGGGCATCCCTGTTGTTGTTTCTCGCTCTTTTAAAGCCCTTCTTGATAATTTTCTCAGGGTAGTTTCTGTTCAGTAGTTTTTGTTGGAGGTCAGCTGCTTGGTTCTTGAAATCTGTGATGTTGGAACAATTTCGCCTCAATCGGAGGAACTGTCTGTAGGGGAGGTTATCCTGCAGGTGTCTCGGATGGAAACTATTATAAAGTAGGAGACAGTTCTTAGCAGTGGGCTGGTTTGCAATTTACCTCAGTTCGGGTATATGTTGAGGTCTAGAAAAACTAGGTTTTCACTTGATACTGTGTGTGAATTTTAAAAATGGATCTTGCTGGTTGAGCCAGATCATGAACTCCTGAACAGATTGAGTATCACCCCTCCGGAACACAAAAACATCATCGATGTAACGTTTCCATGTGGCCACATGGTCAACGAAGGGGTTTTGTTGATGGAGAATTTTGGTGGTCTCCAAATAATGAACATAGAGACCAGCCAGACTAGGAGCGAATGTGCTCCCCATGCTGGTCCCATGCTTCTGCAGATAGTGTGTGTCTTCATAGAGGAAGAAATTGTTTTTCAATGCCAAGCAGATGCATTCCAACACTACGTGTCTCGGGGTTTGGTACTGCCATTGTGTTGTGAAAAGGACCTCTCGATTATCTCAAGGGTCTCACGATGGGGAAGACTCGTGTAGAGGCTTTCTACATCTAATCCGAGTAGAAGGTCATGCGCGGGGTCAAAGGGTATTTCCTCGATTAATTGTAGTACCGCCTTGGTGTCTTTAAGATAAGTGTCGGTGTCTTGTACTATTGGTCTCAAAAACGCATCCGCGAATTTTGAGAGGGGTTCCAATATGGAGCCAATACCTGACACTAGTGGGCGTCCTGGTGGATAGGCTGCCTCTTTGTGAATCTTTGGTATGGTGTAGAAATAAGGGGTTACTGGGTTCTTTTCAATGAGGAAATCTGCCTCTTTTTTAGATAACCAATCATGGGCAATGGCCTCCTCGATCATTATGAGAATACGGATACGTATTTCTTCAGTTGGATCTTCTCTTAGTATCTTGTAATTCCTCCTGTCATCTAGTAGTTTGCGGCATTCATTGTCATATTTAGATTGAGTTTGGATGACAATTGCGCCACCCTTATCGTCTGGTTTGATGACGATATCAGGATTGTTGGCTAACACATGAAGGGCCTCTCTTTCTTTTTCTGAGATGTTTTGAAATGTCGTATTATCTGTGGCTGGCAAATTTTTTAACTCCTCCATTACCGCTTTTTTGAAAGCCAGTATCTCAACTGGTATGGTGGAGTCTAGGGGAGTGAAGGTGGATTTCTTCCTCAGGTTTGTGTCTGGGGGGTCAGTGTTATTGACAACATTCTCTTCGGAGTCTTTAAAGAAGGTTTTTAATTTTAGTCTGCGTATAAATGTTTTCATTTCTTGGCAGATCTTAAATTTGTCCATTTTGTTTGTGGGGACGAAGCCTAGACCTTTTTCAAGGACCTGGCGTTGGGAGTCAGTGAGTTGTAGGTCTGATAGGTTAACTACTAGGTTCCCCGAATGGGTTTGGCTGTCATGCTCCGTGTTGATACACGGGGTGTGCTTCTGGGTTCAGGTTCCAATGGACCTGGTTTCCCTGTCGGTTGCGCCCTTTTTGTGGGCCGCGGCTCTGTCCTAAAAATGGCGGTGGGCCATAGTAGCTGAAATTTGGGGGCTGGTGTTGGTTCCATTGTTGGTACGGATTGCCCATGTACGGTGGTATGGGTGGGTAATGCATATAACCCGGAGGGGGCTTATAGGGTGTCCAACCTCTACCTCCCGGTGTATGGGCTCTTTGGTAACGTCCACCCCTGTTGGTTGGGTTGCTATTTCTGCTTGAGCCAGACCCATTAGAACTGGTGTCAGAAAAATCTGTGTCAGTGCTTTGGTCGCTATTGTTATTTTTTGGTACATAATCACATCACAGAAGCCGCGGACGAGGGAGAATGCGAGGAGAACTCGAGGTTGAGTGAGTACGGCATAGCCGCTTTAGGGTGGAGAGAATCTTTGATCATCAGCATAACAAAAAGGTACTGAATCTTGGTATACTCCTTCGGTTCCCTCCTTCTTTACCAACAGATGGAAGTTTCATTTACCCCTCATTCCTGATCGGCTCATGGGGCATTGTCTCCAACTTATTTCAGTATGTATTTGACATATACTACCATGCACATTGTTTTGCTCCTTTTTTCAGCCCATCACTGTTGAGTGCAGATCTTCACGACATAGAGAGTGTGTTTTATGTTATATGTTTGCTATGTCCTGTAGTGTCTTTCTTTTCACAGGTCACAACACCTTAGTGTGTCTTTACTATTGAGACACGCTATACTTGCAAAGTCACCTTATATGTCACCATGCTTTTTCTCTCCCTAGGTGACTTATATAACGCGCATTGGGAAGCGCGCAGGAAATATTTACGTGCTCTAATTTTATCTTGCAGGCCCACAAATCAGTAATACTGTTAGGGCTCTATAAACTGTAAATTAATCGCATACCAACTAGGTATTAAATTAGCCGTTTCACCTGTATATACACATAACACACATTGATGGCAACATTAGTGAGTGATAGAGGCATCTGACCCCGTCCTGACGAAGAGGCAGGTAGCCTCGAAACATGTTGACACCATCAGGAGAACTAGCTCATTGACAAGCTGAGTTTTTTTTGCTCCGCCACACCAATTTTTAACAATACCAGCCTATGAGTAATAAAGATTTTTTTGTTTTCAAAAGGCCAGGTATTCTTTTAACCTCACTTTTCCTATCACTTTTTGACCCTACTTACACTCACAACAATATACCTCACATAGCACTTACAATATCTGAGTGCTCCAGCGTAGTTGCTAGTTGTAGCACGCCCCGTCCCGCAGCGGGGCGGGAAGACCCCGATGATGAAGCATGACACCAAGGGACCTTTTGGTGTGTGAGGGGTATTTTAACAAATACTGTGTATGCCTGTCATATCTTGGCTCACAGGAAAACCTGTTAGAGGTGGATCTTGTTGTTTGAATATATCATCTTACGAGTGTCAAGAACTTTGTGGGCATTTACCATTGACTCGCCTGTAGCTTTACTGACCCCGTTGTTGGTCTCCCTCCGCCGCCGCAGCTCCTCGCCACCGCAGCGCGGCCACAGCGAGGGGGGAACCACAATTCCCGGGACCCTTCGCGGCAGGAAGCCGCCACCGCCCATTCCGCACCTGGAGGCGCTTAAAGCACAGGAGAGCCCCGGTGGAGCGGATGCTCTACGAACTTTGGGGGCATTGACTATTGACTCGCCTGTAGCTTTCCTGACCCCGTTGTTGGTCTCCCTCCGCGGCCGCAGCGAGGGGGGACCACAATTCCCGGGACCCTTCGCGGCAGGAAGCCGCCACCTCCCATTCCGCTCCCGGCGGCGCTTAAAGCAGAGGAGAGCCCCGGTGGAGCGGGTGCTCTACGAACTTTGGGGGCATTTACTATTGACTCGCCTGTAGCTTTCCTGACCCCGTTGTTGGTCTCCCTCCGCCACCGCAGCTCCTCGCCACCGCAGCGAGGGGGGACCACAATTCCCGGGACCCTCCGCGGTAGGAAGCCGCCACGGCCCATTCCGCGCCCGGAGGCGCTTAAAGCAGAGGAGAGCCCCCACATCGCGGGAACGCACGCGGGCTGCACCGGGGGTAAGCCAGGGCAAAGGGCGGGCCGTCTGTGGTCATCCGGGGCAGAACGGGGCAGGGCAGGGCCACCAATCTAACCTCTGGATATTGGGAACATTTGGCTTTGACGTTCTGCACAAACAAGACTTTGTAAATGGTCAGTGACCTTTGATTTCACCAAATTGTGCGGGTGTGAATATTATTGCTTGATACTGGTTGTTCTCTTATTAGAGTATGGCCACTCGTAAGGGAATAGGGGGCCAAGGGGTAGTGGGCACCCTCGACGCTTTCCTCATTAGAGCAGAGTCGGTTCTAATAAAGGAAATCGAACTTACGCAGCGAAGACTCGCTCTAGAAACACGTAGAACCTCTATAGAACCCAATATAGTGGGGGCTCCCCTTGTTAATGCTAATGATAAAGAAATCATGCCCGATAACTTTAGCCCGACCACTGTACCACAAGCATTGTTAGATCCCCTGGTAGTTATCTTGGAAGCCCCACCTATACCCCATGTTATTGCCATAACACCTTCACCAACACCACCAACTTCCCCAGCATTAGCTAGATTCACACGTCAATCGCAGTGTAAAGCTAAGGGAGGTTTGGTCCAGGTGGCAACAAGGAAAAGAAAGGCTGGAGGGGCACCACTCACGGCACAACAAACTCGTAAAGTGGCAAAAACAAAGGGCAATGTATCTGGTAGAAAATGCCGGGAAGCAGAAGTGGTCCCTGGCAGGGCTAGTCCTACCCATCTAAATACATTAACAAATTCGAGTGAGGATTGCCTGGTAGAGCTGGAAGACACAATTATGGCAAAAATAGAGGGGAAGCTAACAGCATTGTTAAAACCGCTATTAGACAAACTTGTGGCTATTGACATCCGCCTGTATGCTATAGACCAAAAACTTTCTCTGCACACTAGCCAAACATCAAACGAGGGGTCTGTAATTTTGAGCAACCAAACAACACATTTGACAACTGGATTAAATACTGCCTCAGCGGCTAGAAATGCTGCAACCAAAGAGGGTTCGCAGGCTTTAAAATTAAAAAAGGCCAACACCCAAATGACAGATGCTAGCCCCCCCCCCCCTCCCCCCCCCCCCCCGGGTAGGGATGAAACCCGGAGGAAGTAAGGGTTTGGAGGGCCAAAGTAGGGGAGGTCTTGTCACTGGAAATAGAAAGGGACATTTTAGCCTACCACCAGAGTCCACGCCTTACACAGTTGTGCTTTCGAATGTCCCAATGATTCAACCTAACTCGTAGGAACATTGGACTACTTTAAAACACAGGGCACTACACCTATTAAACATTAGGACTGGACTGGGCAATCACTTGTTTCAAGAATTTAAAATGGTGCGTAGGGTTCCCTGGATAGGGAGTTCAAACAACAGTGTTATGGGTGATTGCATAGTTCTGAATTTTGGTTCTCCTGAATGAGTTAGAACAATCCTAGAGAGAGCAGGGACAACACATATGGGCAGGGAGGAGGTCCATATTTTACCTCTGGGCTTCTTCTATCGTAACTCCCAGACATTACCCGCACACAGGTGTAACAATCAAATCATCACCCAAAATCAGGAGAGGTATAATTATAATGTCCCAACCTATAACCGTTTCGAACAGGCGTTTTCCAAATTAGATGACCAAGATTGACATTCGACTAAGTTGGTAAGTGTAAGCAGCCAAGAAGGAAGCTTAATAGTGGAAACACCAGCCCATGAACAAAAGAACTTAGTGAAGGGAAATACAGTGCAGGAATCCACACCGATATGCTTAGTAATGTAACCAACTGATTGCCTCTATGTAGTGGTTGATCCATGTTTAGCACCAGCTATTAATAACAGTAAACCGGTGAATCCCCGTAATTTAAAGAAAACATCCAATAATCATGATCTTAATATTTTAAGTTGGAATGTTGCCGGTCTTGAATCAAGATTGGCGGACACAGATTGGATGCACATATTGCGTGGTACAGATATCATAATGCTCCAGGAAACATGGGCTACAAATGAGCTACATATAGAGGGATATCATTGCTTTAGTGTGATAGCACCTAAGCCTGACTTTGGTCGCACATCTGGCGGCTTATTAATTGGTGTCAGGATAGCCGCCGGAGGAAGTATTAAGGCAATACCAACCACCAGCCTAAATATTCAGATAATAGAATATAGAAGACGAGTCACGTTTTATCTAATTAATTTTTACAATAATGATTTTAATTTGGTCCCTAATAAGAATTGTATTGAGCTTTTTAAAGTTATATCAGATTTACTTCAACACCAAGGCACAGACGATGACATAGGGATGCTCCTAGGGGGGGGGACTTTAATGCAAAACTTCTAAAGGCACATAAAATATGAATAAACCCCAAGCTGACCCAGCAGTACGAAGGGGTTTAGAATTACACAGTTTTATTAGTGAACATATCCTTACTAACGTAATGGATTTGGGCCATATTCCTAGGAAACAACAGGCACCAACCTTCAAAGGTAGAGACTGTTCATCGACTATTGACTATATTTTCATATCCCCATGTTTAGCAGACCGCCTTATAAAGGCCAAAGTCCTAGTAACAACTTTTGGAGACCATAACCCGCTGATAGCGGTTTTACGTTTAGGACCCAGCCCCGTGTATGCTACTTCTCATGGGGGGAGAGATATCACCCCTCAACAAACAACTTAAGGCTAAAATGGAGGGGAGTAGACAGCAGTAGTATAGTAGAAACCGTGATAGAGGAACATCTGCATTTAATTAATTCCTGCACATCGATAGATGGAAATCATATAAGGAAAATTGAAGATTTTATTAAACTATGTTCTGTAATAAAATCTCTCCTGTCAGTGCCAATACATAAGTTGGATCAAGAACCCAGATGGTTCGATCGCAGCTGTTCAGAAGTGAATAGGGCTCTACGCAAGGCCCTGACCTCTAAACCTAGGTGCCCTATGGAGATAAGGGCAGCAAGGAGGATGTACAAAATTAAGATCGGAGAACGAAAGTCTGCCTTATTGACGGAGCATAGGGAGGCATTAGATGATTTTGCAGTTGGGAAAAATGGAAATTCTTTTTGGCCAGCAGTTAGGAACATGCGTAACATGGGTCAACAACTGACAACAGTTAGCTGCATCTTGAGTGACTCATTGGAGAATCATTTCTCCAAAATATACGCTGCCCCAATAGAGGGCAAAGTTTGCTATGTATCAGGGCAATTATGCTGTTTACAAATCACGCTACATAAGGTGGAAGTGGCCATCAGACAGAGCCTTGGTAATAAGGCTCCTGGTCCTGATGGCCTTCCAATAGATATCATTAAGTGGAAACCGGATTTCTGGGCCCCAATTTTATTAAATGTTTTTAACAGCTTGCCCTTAGCTCCCATGCCAGACACTTGGACAACTAGCATCATTGTGCCGATATATAAAAAGGGCGATAGATCTGACCTGATTAATTATAGGCCAATCTCGCTGCTGGACAACACACTGAAGATTTTGGGGCGGGTACTTTATAATAGGATTTTGGAATGGACGGAGGAAAGTGGAATACTGGACCCTTGTCAGATGGGTTTTAGAAGTAAGGTCGGTACGGTCGAGCAATGTTTGAATCTCAAATTAGTAATCGACAAATATAAAATTGCTCGATCATTACCGATTTACCTAGCTTTTATGGACTCATCGTCCGCGTTCGATCTAGTTAATCGGGCTAAACTCTGGTCCATCCTCCTGGACTATGGACTAGACGAACCTCTGGTACACTTTCTGGCATTCCTACATACTGACCTCAAAGCACAAGTCAGGATTGGGATGGGTGGGGAGATCTCTGGTGCCATTAGGGTGGGAAGAGGGGTTAGACATGGGTGCGTTTTAGCACCCCTGCTTTTTATTATTTATATTAATGGGTTGAGCAATTCTTTAAGGCAGGCAACTTCAGATGTTCCAATAATCAAAGGGAAATTACTCCCAGCACTTCTTTACGCAGATGGTGCGGTCCTCATGGGCCGCACTTCAAACTCCCTGCGTATTTTGGTCAAAATCTTTGTACAACATATGAATGACCTGGATCTACGCGTGAATTTTAAAAAATCTTTTATCATGTAATGCGGGCCAGGGAAACGCCAGCTTGACTCTATTTTGGTGGGGGCTGATAGATTATACTCCACTAGCTCATTCCCATATTTAGGGATGGTCTTTGCTGCGAACGGCTCGTGGACTGGGCATTTGGCCCACTCCACGAGCAAGTTCTCAAAGGCCATAAATTCAATCCTCAGCCTACCACACCCTAGGAAAATAGGCGCCACTAAAGCTATTTTAAAAAATGTTAAATTGCAATGTGCTCCAGTGGTTACATACGGGGCGGAGATATGGGGCTTGGCAAAAAATCACTGCATCCAATTAGAAGAAAAACTTTTTGTAGAAAAATCTTGGGAGCACCAATTTCTACCTCTAAGTATATTTGCCACAGGGAATTAAATTAGCATTTTATTTGTGATTTTACTGGGACAAGACCAGCGTCATTTTGGCTCTACATTTGGAGGAATAAATCAGCCCTTCTGACGCAAGAAATTATAAGTGATTGCCTCAGTTGTGATAAAGGTATGGAGATCCCCTGGCTTTCAGGAGTTTACACGAGTTTATGCAGTGTGGATAAAGGTCACCTTTTCATGGATCCTACCAGAATTGAGCCTAGTGACAAGAATGGGCTGAAGCCTGCACTATATGCACTTTACAATCTAGATAGGACAAAAAAGGAACTTAACAAATCTTCAGCCGCGGCATACATGAACAACGAGCTGTATAGGTATCCATTACCACTTTACCTCACCTTGCCAATGTCTAATTGGGAAAGATCTCTCCTGTTTCGTTTCAGGGCAGGAACTGGAAGAGTTTTATTATGCTTTCCCTTGGGCTATTGTTCAAAATCACACTGTAAACCATGTCCCTGCGATGGAGTGAGCACACAAAACGACTTGCACTTTTTCTTCTCCTGCAAATTTTATTTAAAATATGTCAAATGGTTTTTACCTTCGTATTTTAGGAAACATAGACCCCTTTCTCTGGGGCAGTCCTACTTGATGCTGCTTTCACTGGACACCGAAGAATTAGTCTTCCGCACCAGCACTTTTTTGAGACTTATTACCCGTTTTCGCAAAATGATGGAAAATCCATGAACTCCTGTTTCATCTTAAATTGCCACAATAATCTGTTGCCTAATTTGGAAATCTGTAAATGTAATTTGTAAAGTTTTAAATGGGATTTTATGACACTCTGTTTATGAGATTGCTTTTATGAATTTTTTGAAATTCGAATAAAGATTTTTGAATTGAATTGAATTGAATAGAACAAATCATTGCTGCCATGAGTACTGACAGAGATTTGGTGAAGACATAATCAACCTCTTCAAGATATCCTTGAATACCAGAATTTTAGTTACTCCAGAAGGCATCATCTTACGAGTGTCAAGAATTGTCATGCCTGAGACAACAAGTTGTTGAACTGGCTCATAAGGGACACCGTGAAGTTATTGCTATGAAACGACCTCTATAGGACTGAGTGTGGTACCCTCATCTTGACAAAAGATTTGAAAAAGAGTTAAAGGCATGTCATGTGTGTAACTCTTTGTCATCCAAGACAACTTTACATCCATTAAGCATGTCTGTTCTCCCAAAGCATGCATGGGAGAAGATTGGAATGTATTTCTTTGGACCCCTTGACAATGGACATAATCTACTAGCTATTGTTTATGAATATTCCCATTTTCTCCTTGTGGAAGATCTGTTTCCAACTACTCATGAAAGTCATTGAGAGACCAGAAAGTAGTTTTGCAACATGCAGGGTTCCTTTGAATTTGAAATGACAATGGCCTGCCTTTCAATAGTCGAGAATTTAAAGATGTTCTCACTCATTTAAATATAAAGCACCAGAGAAGCACACTTCTCTGGCCACAGGTGAATGGTGTTGTCGAGAGATTTATGAGTACCCTCAAGAAGACCGCTCAGGGCTCTGCGCTGGAAAAGCTTAAACTCAAATCAGTTCTCCAGTCTATGCTTTGTACATACAGGTCAACTCCCCTTTCTACCACGGGTGAAAGCCCGGTCACCATAATGTTTGAGAGAGCCATAGGAACCAAATTGCCACAATGGACCACTGAGAGATCAATTGACAATGATAAACTTCGAACCACTGATTTGTCTCACAAATGCAAAATGAAGACCTATGTGCTTGGAGTACTGTGTTTCATGGAGGAGGCCCAAGTTTTGTCTGGCAGAAACAGAAACACAAGTCTGATGCTCCTGAGGAAGTTGACCCACTGAGGCTTGTGACTATTAAAGTGCACATGGTGACTGCTCACCATCCTGGAAAATCCATTACTCAAGAATCTTTCCATTTCAAGCACCTGCCTTGACCGTCGCCAACTCCTGAAGTCAGGAATGAGACTTGTACAACTGAAAATCCAGAGAGCCCAATGACTGTACCGATGTCTCCGTCACCACTGCCAGTCTTGGACCCTTCTCAGGTACCTCCGCAGACTTCTGGGCGATTGGTTCGAGCACGAAAACAACGTATTGAAGAGTTGTCATGTATATATGTATCATTGATACTTTTTATTCAACAAAAGGGGATGTAGTATCTTGTGAGTTAGAAATGACAGGACGCTTTTGGTACTTGATGGACTCCGTAGAACAGTGACATAAGTGTGTGGGTGTGAGTGATGGAATTCACGATGTAGCATGTTCAGTTAACGGTTACACGTTGAGGATTGAAAGCGTGTAACACCAAGCTCCATATGTGGCATAATCATTTGCATGTACCTGCGCTGGGGTAGGACACTACAGCAGGCTCTTAAGAGAGTGGCTTTATAATTATGATGATGGATTCAACCTAGATCTGTGACTGGGGGTGAGTGTCTGAAAATGTCAGCGCTCCGTCCATCATCTCCTTGTGACTACTTTGGTTATGGCAGTACATTTTGCATTGTGTTTTGGCAGGTTTTTAAGTGTGTGACAGACTACCACGTACCTGTAGATTACACTATATAAAATGCTACATTTGACCGCCATTTTGATGAAGTGTTAGAGTTTGTAGATGGAGAAGGGCTGAGGAGATTTGGGAAGATTTTAGAACGACATAGAGACAATATTAAAGTGAAGAGCTGGATCAGACAGTGCCGGATGTTGGAACTCCCAATTCCCAATATTCCGCTGTTGAATTTGAGACTTTATCATACTAACAATTGTTAATGCAATGACCAATAAAATTTGAAATGGTATTCAATCTGGTGCCAATGGTTTGACGGACTATTTATACTTGGTTAGTTCGCTCTCATTGTTTCTCATGTAATACTAATGCTAAAATGAACAATAAGAGTGGGACTTGGCCAAAAAACAGAATGTGACAGTCCACACTAAATTTCACCAACGCTTTGTGGGAAAACTTGCAGTTTGTGGAGAACAGATGTAACCTGGCACATTGATAAACATGTGACAGATAATAGGAGGATTGTACAATCATAACCTGTCATTGTGTTTGCTGCAGGTGCTCGTGTGTCAGAACACACAAAAAGACTCCTTTCTTTCTGGTCCAAATACAACTAACAATCACCCAGAATGAAAAAAAAAAAAAACAATCACCCAGAATGACCACCTTTGTTGTAAAAAGCAGGTTATCCCATCCAGCTTATTGTGAGCCTGGGTAGTGCGTTTTTCATGGATACTTATGTTCTGGGTGAGAAGGAAGCCGAGATGACAGTAGTGGCGGGAAGACAATAAAATATTTGGTAATGAAGATCCGTCTGATTTATTAATTGAAGATTCTAGGTTATGCACTTGATATCCCAACATTCTTTTCAACTAAATAGGCATTGTAGCAACTATGCAACAACAAACTCTAAGCAGGGTCGCCTGCATCATGGAGGGAAGGACCCCCCAGATTAAATGCAACATGGTGTTTGATCTATCAATGGAGGAAGCCTGCAGAGCTCCTGAAAGCTCTCAGCTACCATCAGTACTTTTCAATCTATAGGTGAAGCACTCACACGACCCACTGAATGGGGTGGAGTTTCACACTTGCACATATGACACCAGATTCCTTTTTAACTTTTCGTTTTAGGAGCAAATACTGTTGAATTTCAGTGAGATAACATCCTTTCATGTAAATGGTCAATATAGGTTTAACCTGGTCAGTCTTGATGGAAAGTGGGTGAATATGATGGATTTTTAGAAGAAACTGAAGAGGGTATGCTGAGGGGGTTGACCATTGGAGCGAGCTGGACGTATTCTGAAAACCTTGTTTTCTTCTCTAAGAGTTCCATTCCCGAATTTCAACCATGAAACTTCTGAACTTTAAATAACGCAAAATGGGTAAATGCTTTTGGTGTGCTGCCAGCGTCGCATTTGTTTGACTAAACTACCTGTCAAAAAATCTACAATCTATGAACCTTCTTCGGCACGGAAGACCACAAACATGTTACTTGAACAAGTGTACTTAATAAACATGCATATAAACAATTAATCCAACAGTGCAAAAGCCAAATTCCATGTTATCAACGTGCAGACCGTAAATGACTTGAGAAACAATGATAACTGCGTCACAGATTGCCTGTCAGTCACTATCCAATGAGAAAGGCCAATATGTGCCTTTTTGATTAAACTTAACCTCACTGCACGGAATTGAACCCTTTGCGCTATGGTACTGGCCAAATACCGTTTTTATAAATTATACAAACGGAAAAACAGCACGTCTGCCGACCCCTATCCTCAAGATTAACGTTGTGTTTATGAATATTCTTAAGAGGGAGGGGGCATCCACGCTCCAGGCATCGTCTCTGTTGCATAATAATGCCCCTTCCCTTCCCCACACTCAAACATGGCCGCAAATAGTATTTGTTTCTATTTCTGTACATAATGTGTTTGGGTTGCTCTTGTTGCTTAGGGACGTTTATTAGCACCTGACAAGTTAAAGTGGCCTGGTGTTGAGCAAACAGCGACAAATTCTAGAATCGGTCAATTTTTTCTCCATGGTTGACATCGGAGCCTGGGTATTTGCATTCCTTTTAGAATATAGATAAGGGGCATACAAAGCCTCATCTACTTACCTGGCTGAAGGGTCGCACGCGTACGGCTACTTTCACGCTGTCAAAATGCGGCATTTCTTCCGGACTCGCGACTACTCTGAAAAATAAGGTAGAATCGCAGTGACGTCTCTCCCCTCACCCCGGAGAATGAACAGGTTATCCAGACCACAGGCAGGGCTTGAAGAAAAGAAGGGTGATATATTATTTAGGTGACTTCAGTGAGACCAACGTATTAAATTACTGGAGTGAAACGCAAGACCTGCCTAGTGACTTTCCCTGCTTTTGAGTGCAGCCATATTTTGTTTCAAACAGTTGAGCATTTTAATACATTTACAGACCCTTTGCACCTCTGGCACACACGCTAAACAACTTCCGAATAATACGACAATAACATTTTCTGAGCAGTTTTGTTCAAATGTATTACTTACTTGCCTACTGTCAAATGCCTTATTGGTATTGCGTATGCGTATATTACATTTTAGAATGCTTGACACACAATTGTGGTGTGACCCTGGTCAGGGTCCACAGCGCATGCCCGGACTACTTGGCTCCACCCGTGGTGGTTGAGATCTTTTGCTATTGGTGACTGGGGTCCGACCAATATGGGCGAGTACACTAGTCCAGTAAAACCCTTTCGGCACTTGACATTTAAAGTAATGAAGTCGAGTGGTCTAATGATTCTCATAGAGTGGGGGGGGGGAGCTAGTTACTCAACAGTCAAACAACAGCCATAATAATTTATTATCAAGCCCAGTGTTTGTAAAAAATAAATTAATCGTACAGAAAAACGAAATAGTACATGTCCCAAACGTTGCTCAGTAATAGGATTGCATACCTCTTATGGAATCAAATGAAATGAGGATATCCCTATGGTGTCCGATTCCTCCACCAACGGTCTCGTGCAATTTAGGCAAAGGTAGCGTTACAGGCAGATGTGGGTGCAGATCACTAGCGATTACTAGAAAGATTGCCCTGTAAGTCAGTTCATTAGTCTTTTAGCCCAACACATTTGTGCCATCAAAGGTTAGTGTTAGCTGCCAGTCTGATGGCGCAGCTTCTATGAGGCGGGAGTCTTGCACAGCAGCACTAAGCTCTTGCGGTTGATAGTGGTGATAGTGGGCACGCCGGGGAGCTAAGTGGCGACTTGGTGAATACTTGATGCAGCTTCCAGCAGGAGCTGCAAGAGGAGGCTGGAAGACCCTGCAGATATTGGTTTAGGACTAGCCTTGCTCTCAGGCAGCATATACTTGGGGTGGCCCACACTCGTGTACAAAGTGATGCTACTCACATCAGGTAGCAATGGGGCTGGCTCCAAGTGGAAGTATCTAAACATCAGTACAGTGAAATTTAAGATCTCTGCTCTTGGCAGTTATCAGTCTTCCAAAAGCAGTATCAGGGACAGACAAGATGACTGATTCTGCCTAAAAACATACTCGCCTTGAACACAAGAAACCACATTCCTACAGTGCTTGAAATAGGAAAAGTGAAGGGAAGGCACCTTGTACCAGAATACCTACTTGTTTCTGAGAAGTGTTGGTACTCTCCAATCAAAAGTATTACACCACTCTTGAGAAGTGCAGGTACTCTACCTCTCAAAATGAAAAAGAACCGGTACTTGGTGCCAGACAGTACCGGTCTATTTAAAGCACTGCATTCCTACCCATCAATGCAACCAGCTACCAAATGCCAGTGGTTAGGAATAACTAATCAGCGGTCCTTTGCTAACAAGGCCCTCATGGAATTTATCCAGATCTCCCTGTGTCCATACTCCATACTCAGTTTCTGGATCTCCACCCTCTAGTCATAGTAATGCATACTATATAGTTTGATATGTACCCAGCAGGCGCGCAACACCCATTGGACTCACAGGGCTTCAGCGCCCCCCCCCCCCACGTCGTGTGTGGCAGCCCGGGATGAGATAGCTTCCCGGGCACACGCACAGCCGCACCCGAGCACTTCACAGATCTTTAAAAGACCATCTGCATGTTAATGAGGCCTTTCTGTTGTTTCACCCTTTCTAAGAGCCCCTGCAGCTCCACTCTGCCTATAGCTTAGAGCTTCAGCCCCCCCCCCCCGCCCCCCGAAATCTTTTCTTAGCCCCCCCCCCACCGAAATGTGGCTCTTGTTGCGCCTCTGGTACCCAGCATACACATGGGATGCCAGAGCAAGGTTTTCAGATCAAGGCTTAACTTAACACGAGTGGGGCAGTAGGTCATGCTCCCTCTAGTCACAGAGGAAAAATATTTGGTCACACTACAGAATGAGAGAACATGGCATGCTGTCAGTACAGCTTTATGTTTACACCTAAGGCTTGGACAGGAGACCACTACAGCATAAGAGGATACTCTAGAAGCCCCCCTCCAGGTCACAGAACATGTTTTAGAACTCATGGTAACAGGGACAGGCCTAGGCATCTGAACACAAGTTACATTAGCCTGACACCAGGGTCAACATAACGTTGGGATGCCACTTTCAAATGCTGTCAGGCATTCCAGGCAGAGCTACATGTTTGCTCACCCTGCAAGAGACATTCACATCCCAACAAACACCCCCCCCCCACACACACACACGCACACAAACACCAGAGTACCCGGAACCTTATTTCACTGTTGGAAAGGCGTAGCAATTTGGGATTCTCACCCTTTGGCATCAGCTCTTGAGTGCTTCATGATCTGTTAGGACTACAAACATGGCATTCAACAAGTAAGGGCAGAACCTGCTCAAAGCCCACATGCTTGCAAGACGTTCTTTTTCAATGGTCACCAAGTTATTTTCCAGAGGAAGCAGTCTTTGGCTGATAAAGGCCACTAGACGCTCTTTACCCTTGTCTTTTTTTTGTTTGTAAAGCTTTATTTCGACACTTTTGTCTTGAAGCCATATAACAATTTTAAAATACAATCATTTACAGATAAGAAAAGGTCATGATTACTAAAAAATACAATAACTACATCTGTGGTACACCAACGGCAGTATCATCAAGGATATATACGTTGTAATTGAAAATACTAATTACTAATTCACTATAAGTATGTGTATACAATATACAATTTAATAGTCAGTTACAGAACTAAATTTTAAAAGCGTATCTACTTTATATAAATAGTTAAAAAATGCCAGTAAATTAAAAACGTGTTTTAACTAATTTATAAGTTTTTTAGAATTTTAAAAAATGTTTTCCTTTATAGAAATCAGAACAATGGGGTGTAACTCCCTATGTTTTAACCCCAAGTTTCTTCCAAATCAAGCAGACACTGAGGAGATATCTACTGACTCCAAAAGCTACCAACTGAGAAGTTGTGGATTTGAGTATCCTCTCTGCCTCTTTGTAAGATCTTATACCCAATTTTTTACAAAGTGGTTTGATCCATTTCATACGTGGATATTTATACACCGAACAAAAGAAGAAAATATGGGCCTCATCTTCTTTATGTTTGAGATCACACAATTTGCAAATGTGCGGCTCGTTTCCCATACCTTGTCCCCATCTGCAGGTATTTGCATTTATTTGTAATACACCATATCTATATTGTAGATATACAGTTTTAGCCAGTGGTGGCTCAATTTCATCCATAAACTGCTCAAACATGGGTGTATCCTTAAATTGCAGAAACTTCAAAGTTAGGGAACCGATACCACGAGCGTGTGAATATTCATTGTTAACATAAGACCAAAAAGCAGCTTTTGTGTGTTCTTTACAACTAATTGTCAATGTCAGTGGGTTTTTCCAAAAGTGTGATAAGCCTATTTTGGTGAACCAAGTTGAAATGTGTCTCAGCCATTTGATTGATTTGAATGTATCCAGTTCCATGATTTCCAGTAAACCAAGTCTATAGTCAACGAGTTCCGGGGTAGACCATAGTCTTACCCAATAAAGTAGTGGCCTTAAGCAACATAATAAATCTGTACGTTTTAAATTAATGTCCAGATAGACAGGCGTTAGTGGCGCTCTTGAAGGTAATCTCAATAAACGCCTAATAAACGCATTTTCATCAATATTAAAAGTCTTATTTGAATGAGATCCCCATATCTCTGCACCATATATGGCTGCGGATTGAGCTTTGGCTTTAAATACTTCCATTGCCGGAGTTATGGCTTTGGAAGCACTCCCTCCATGAATCTTTAAGATAGGAAGGGAACTATGTTTAAATGTCAGCCTGCTTTTTTCCAATTGATTCTTCCAGGACATTTTACTATCTAGCCTAATGCCCAAGTAATCAAAGGACTCCACATACTCTAATTTTGTATTTTTTAAGACTAGATTCTTCTTAAAGGTTTTTGGGGGATTAATGGCCATATACTAAATTTTGCAGTCCTTTAGGGGTTTGGGATATAAGGATGGTGTCATCGGCAAATAACAATGCCGTAATTGCCTCATTGACCAATTTCGGGGAATCGTGTTTACATTGTGCCAAGTAGGGAGGAATGTCATTCACAAATAAGGAAAAAAGGGTGGGGGCCAGCACGCAACCTTGCCGTACCCCCCTTTTTACTGGTATAGCCTTAGTCAGTTCGCCGTTTCTTCCCCACCTTACTTTGGCAAAATTATCTGTATGTAGCTTTATGAGAATTGTTAACAATTCACCCGGAACACCCATTTTCCTTAAAGTATCCCAAAGAAGGGAGCGTGGGACAAGATCAAACGCCGCGCGTAGATCCATAAATGCTACGTAGAGGCTGTCCTTCTTTATTTGTACATATTTCCAACAGATGCACATGAACCTGTACACCTGGTCAACAGTACTTGTCTTAACTCTGAACCCCGCTTGATGTTTGGAGAGAATTTTAAATTCATCCATCCAATCTAAAAGTCGATTTAAAATATGCCTGGCAAAGATTTTTTGTAAAATATCGATTAAACTAATCGGTCTGTAATTGGCTGGATTATAGCGATCCCCTTTTTTAAAAATAGTAACTATTTCCGCCCCCTTCCACGACTCGGGGATTGGAGTCCCTGCCAATATAGAGTTGCACAAAAAGTTTATATATGGGCACCACACTTCAGTATTGTGGGTAAATAAGTCACAAGGCAGTTTATCAGGGCCTGGTGCCTTTCCCGCCTTAATGGCGTTTATTGCACATAGGGTCTCCTCTTCACTTAATTGGGGTAGGCTAGTACACGTGGACAAATAGATTCCTTGTTCGTTAGGACCCAGACACACATCTTCCGAATCATACAACTTAATAAAGTGGTCACACCATATTTTCTCATCAAGGTAAAAGGTAAAAGTCCATATTGGAGCGACCTGTTTTGTTATTTTTTTATATCAAACTCCAAAAAGTACATTGGTCATGCTTCCTAGCTGCATTTGCCCTGGAGAGAAGTGTTTTATACTCTTGTCTACACTCTCTTATCAACCTCTGGTCCTTGGACTTAACCGCTTTAATTAAATTACCTTTCGCGAGGCGACACTGTTTATTATACCATGGAGTTTCTAATTCAAGTTGCCTACTTATGTTATTTTTATCATTACTACATGGTTTGCTCAACAGGGGGATTAGTGACTCTACCAAATGGTAGTGCATGTTGAGGACTTCCTCGGAGCCCAGACACAAATTATTGTGTAAAGAGATCGTGTCTGAAAAGGCATTATAAATACCAGCAAGTGTGACTTTTTTTGCTAGAATATGTGGCCACTTTATAGCTCTTCTATTATTGGAGACCTCAACCTCGCCCACCTCCCTTATTAGCTCTGTTTCAGCAAGCGGTTTCGAAAACAATGTAGTGTGTAACCCCAATTGTAAAGGGAAATGGTCGCTTTCAGGCCTATTCACAACTCGAAAGTCCAACAATAAGTGCCACAGATTAGTGGTAACCAGCATAAAATCAATAAGTGATTTAGAGATCCCCTTGCTGTATGTATAATTTGCAGGTTTGTCGGAAACAAATCGGCCATTACAGGCCCTTAAGTTGTTTGACACAACTAGTTCAAAAATCTGTATAACTGCCACTGAACTTTTAACTATCTTCACACTATCTAGTGTGGGGATATCATGGGCCCTATCTTCGTTTTCTAATAGATTTTCAAGCCCCAGCACAGGTTCAAATTGGCAGTTGAAGTCCCCACCTATTATAACTTGAGAGTTTAGTTCAAGTGTCTCTAAATATGAACTCAGCTGTTCTACAACCATAGATTCCTTATTATATGCGTTGGGCCTGTTGTAAATATTTATAATATATACGACCCCCATTTCCTTCGTGGTCACTTTTACCCCTAGCAGATCATTAGAATCAAGGCAAAGGGGCAAGACAACAACATTCAGGGTTATTCTTATCCAAATTATTAAACCCCCAGATGGTCTACCTCTTTTAGACGGGATTGCCCCACAATGGAAAGCCTTGTACCCGAGTCTATGAATCATGTCAATTGCCCAGGTGTCTTGTAATAGAATGATATCGTGCTCTTCCATGAAAGAACTCCACACATTATCACAAAGATTTCTCGTTACCCCTGCAATGTTCCATGACAGAATTTTTACCTCTCGCATCATTTTACATTGTACTGGATTACTAGGGGAAAAATTCAAGTCCATATGTACATTTGGTATTTCTCCCCTCATTGATCCACCCAAGAGCCCATTACTAGTCGCTGATTCTTGGCCCTCCATACATACTGGTAATAACACGTTTTTATCCAAGGCAGTCGGTGCTTCTACAGGTGCCCCCTTTAAGCATTCTCCAGTAATTCTAACAACTGGTATATCAACCCATTGGTCTTTAGCTGTTTCAGTGTCAGGACTTGCTACACATGATCTTACACATCTGCCCAGTGAAAATTCATCAAGCGCAGGAAAGGGATATTCCACAACTTCAGACCGTCCTTGTCACTGGCCCCACCACGACCAGTTTGTGTCAACACCCATATACTCTAATGGCATTCCGGCTCCTGGTGTTGGAGGGTCAAAAAACGAATACCTACTACTCTTCGTAACCTCGCGGGGTAGACCTTTGTTACTTGGTATTGGTTGCTTTGGGTAAAAGTAACTAAGGTCATAAGTTCCTATTCCTGAATGTCCTCTCCGCTGATTTTGACCATACACAAGATGGGCTACTGAAGGGTCTTTAAAGTTCACCAGGATACAGTCCCCCCTTATATCCTTCGATCTGGTGCCCAACCAATTAATTCTTCTAACGTGTATAACCTGACAATTGGTAGTATGATGAAGAGGCCTGTTTTCTCTTAGCCAATACAAGGTCTTGTTTTTAAGTTCATCATAGGACTCCCTCCTATCATTTTTCAAAGGAGGGACCCCTGTAAGGACTACCACGTACGGTTGGCACCCGGGTGGAAGATCAGCATTTGGAGCGTGTTTTGGCGCTAATTTGCCTGTATTATAATCAGGTGCTGGATCTTTGACATTGATCTCTCCTTTCGTCCCTATATCATGGGGATATCCGGGAAATGTTTTGGCATCCTCAAGATGCTGAGGAAGTTTCTTCCTCTACTGTCCCTACAATACCGGAAGACAGTAGTCCAGGCGTTAGTGGGATCTAGGTTAGATTACGCTAATGCGCTCTTTGCAGGTCTGCCCAAATATCTCCTGGCCAGACTGCAAATTGTCCAAAATTCGGCGGCCAGAGCTATCTTCGGCCTGCCAAGGAGAGCCAGCGCTCAACTGCTTCTGAATAGGCTGCACTGGCTGCCTATCTCTAAAAGAATCAGATTTAAAATTCTTACGCTGGCCTTCAAAGCCCTTCATTTCATCGGTCCTAATTATATTAGGAAGCGGATTGCCTTCTATGTGCCGCGGAGGGTGTTACGATCTGCCGATTTGGCTAAACTGGAGGTGCCCCCGGCTAAGCGTGTCCGGATGGGAGAACGATCCTTTCAATTTGTGGCAGCTCGATGCTGGAATGAGCTCCCTCTCCCCCTACGCAAAGCTACGAACCTCCTGGCTTTCAGGAAAGAGCTGAAGACTCTGCTCTTTTCTGTGTAATCATTGTGACAGCAGTGCTGCTTCCCTTTGTGTTTTTAGGTTTCAGGTCTCTTTGCCAAAGCGCCGGGACGCTCTCTTAGGCAGCCGTGCGCTCTAAAAGTACGGCCTTAACATAACATAACATAACATAGCACAATTTGCGGTACGATTGGTCGTGCCTGCCCCTTCATTAGTTCTCAGTGGCCCTGTTGTTCCAGTGATTGTAGATGCTTTCTTGCTTATTAATACATCCGGTTTCCCTTTTCGTGGCGCTGGCTTTGGAGGACCACAATTTGTGTTCCAACGTTGTTTAATGAAGCCCCATGGGGGGCTCCATGAGGGGCCAGTGGCGATCCCCCCTGAACCACAGTACCCTTTTGCTGGGTCGAGGTCTTCTCTTTCCTCGATGGTCGGGTTTGGTCGAGTGGATTAATAGCTGTCGGGCTTGGTTCTCCCCTTGATGCGTCAACCCCGATTTTGGAGTGCAATTTGACTAATGATTTTAGTGCAAAGAAGTTATCAAGTGAGACTTGTTCAAATTTGTCCAAGCGGTCCGAGAGCCTTTTCAATCTTTCGATCACAGGTAGAATTGACGTTGACATTAGATGTTGGATCTGTTCCATCGAAGATTTATCTACGGATGGATCTATTAGGCAATTATCCTGGTCAATATCAGGTTGGGAACTATTTTGAACATTTAAAGGTTCCAGCTCCTGTCGTTCTCCTACTCCTACTTTCTTAGTCTCAATCCCTATGAGTTTGCAAGAACCACCCACATTCGCATGATTTCTTCGTGTTCTTTTAAAAGCTTTTGATCTATGGCCCTTGCGCGGGGAGACTAATCTTTTCCTTTTTGATACCACACTGCATGAATTTACCGGAGAAGCTGGTGGATCTTGTCATGTAAAAGCTTCATGGATTGTTATCATGGGCAAGGTGGCAGAATCTGCTGCTGGTGCAACTGGATGGATCGGCACTGTAGCAGCACTATTTCTGCTCCTATTTATTAACTCCGGGTCAGGGAGAATGTCAAGGTTTCCATTACTTTCCCTGGAATCGACTATGCAGAGCTGTGTATTGCCTGGTGTCATGGTCAATAAAGATTCTGCTGGGTCAATGTTAATAGGAGATGTAGGCCGTGCCAGTGCCCCCAGAGAGGAGCGCTTATGTGCGAGATATTCTCGTGATAGTCTTCGTTCTGCTAAAGTAATCTCCTTCTCCACAACAGAAACTGCCCGGGTGATGAACTGGTCCATAGTACCTATTGTAGAGTTTCCCTCTCGCCTCATACATCTTCCTGATCGGGTTGACATGAGTGTGTAACTAGACATGAACTAATAACAGCAATTTGCCCAGACAATATATCAGAAGGAGACTGTGTTTACCTGGTGTAGAGCTTAGGGGAGGGGCCCGTCCCGGCCCCTGCTGGCCCCGGACGGCCACAGACGGCCCGCCCTTTGCCCGGGCTTCGCTCGGCATCCCGCTTGCGTCCCGCAAGTCGGTCCTTCACCTGATTTTATAAGAAGGAGGGCGGCTGTGGGCGGGGCACGCAGGGGGCGCTGACCAGATGTTGTGTGGTCACGCAGGGACTCCTGGGTTAGTGAGTCCCTGCCGCGCGCCTCCCCTGCAGCCTCTCTGCACCACAGGTGGACACGGGGCAAACAGAGAGCAGGCAACGACTCCTCCCGTGAAGCGGCTCCCGCGAAGCGGGAGCGGCAAACAGTAGCGCTGGCACAGGTGAGGTGAAGGGCAAAACGACCAGGGTATCCTCACGGCGTCAGGAATCAAACAATGGGTCACAACGCTCTGGTGCTCCTAAGTCCCTTTTACCCGTTTGCTGGCTGTGGGCGGGGCACGCAGGGGGCGCTGACCGGATGTTGTGTGGTCACGCAGGGACTCCTGGGATAGTGAGTCCCTGCCGCGCGCCTCCCCTGCAGCCTCTTTGCACCACAGGTGGACACGGGGCAAACAGAGAGCAGGCAACAAGTCCTCCCGTGAAGCGGCTCCCGCGAAGCGGGAGCGGCAAACAGTAGCGCTGGCACAGGTGAGGTGAAGGGCAAAACGACCAGGGTATCCTCACGGCATCAGGAATCAAACAATGGGTCACCCTTGTCATCAAGTTGAGCCAATAGTGCTTTAACTCCTTCATCTGAGGCGTCCGTCTGTGCAATGAAGGGATGGCTATAGTCAATTGCTTTCCACATAGATACGTAACGTTGTGCCCTCTTCAGGCCTTCAAAGGCTTTGTGACATTTGGCAGTCCAAATCACTTTTTTTGGCTACTTCTTGATTGCCAGGGCTGTTAAGGGCACAACTATGGTCTCAGAGTTTGCCAAAACCTCATGTAGTATCCTATCAGTCCGCACTGAACTTGACAAGAGCAGGGAGCACCCAGTGCTGTCATCAGTTGCAGGCTGCTTCTTTGGGAAAGGAACTGAGCTGCCTTTGATAAGTGCCTTGTGAATGTTAGGGCCTCAAGACAGTTTTATCCTCGTTTCATGCACATTTGTGGTCCAGACAGATCACAAGGCACTCAAGTGGTTAACAGAAATGAAGAGTGAGAATCCCAAACTGCTGAAATGGTCTATCTCATTGCAAGGACTACACTGCACTGTGGAATAGAAATCCAAGCCATAGCATGGGAGTGCAGATGCACTTCCAGACAGTTCTGCCGATCAGATGACTGGACATTTCCAAAAGTGGAGCGAGATCCAGGTAGTCAGATCTGCAAATGTCCCCTGCATGGTAACATGGGTGTGTAGCCCCTGCTCTGAGTGACCCAGCTGCATGATATCTGATATCCTTTTAAGTTCAGAAAAATTTTATTGAAAGAATATGACATAAGCTTACAAAGTAAGGCAAAGAAAATAACAAGCAAAAGTATACATCAAGATAATTAAAGGTATTAATATAAGCTACAAAAAGAAACATCAAAAATTGAGAATAAATATAAGCAAAATTGGCAACTGGTATTATATAAGGTAATAAAAGATATACTAAATATACATTGTAATTACAAGAAAAGCAAAAATAATATTAATATGTTTAACAAAATACAGGAATTCATGGAGATTTAGGAACTTCTTGTTGTAACGGGGACAAAGGCAGAGAACTCTGAGCACTTAAATCAAAAATTAGTGTAACTGGACTCCACAATTTACCCCACCCTCTCTTTTAGAACGCATTAATTTGGACGAAGACATACAAGACTTTTTATGTCCCCACAAAAAGGAAGATAAAATAGAGTTAATTTTCTTGAAACATTTCAAAGGGATAGAAAACGGTATGTTAGATATTGTAAATAGCACAATGGGAGAGAGCATCATCTTGATTGTATCTAATCTCCCCCACCACGATAGATATAGAGGATGCCATTTGCTAGTGAGAGTAGTCCATTTTTGTAAACAGGCATCCATACACTTAGTAACTGTGCCCGAAAGAGAAGAAGTAAAATGGAGACCCAAATATTTAATAGAGTTAGGGCTCCAAGTAAAGCCCGAAGCAGAGAAATTGTCCTTGAGAGTGAGTTTGGTAAGTGGCAAAATTTCACATTTATCCTTATTTAATTTGTAGCCAGATACTTGTGCAAATGAGTTAACTTCATCCAAAAAAGCAGGGAGGGATGTGTCTGGTTGGGAGAGAAATAATAATACATCGTCAGCGTATGCTGCCATCTTAATATCAGAGTCGTGGAAATTAAAACCATGTATATTAGCATTCTGACGAATTCTCAAAAGGAAAGGTTCTAAAGCAAGATTAAATAAAAAAGGTGAAAGTGGGCATCCCTGTCTAACCCCTCTATTAAGAAAAAAGTAAGAAGATAAGGTACCGTTTGCCGAAATTGCTGCTCTAGGGCGGGAATAAAGGAACGAAATCAGGGTGGAAATCTTTGGACCAAAACCAAACCACTTCAGAGTACTAAACAGATATGGCCATTCAACTCGATCAAAAGCGTTCTCTGCATCTAGGGCTATAGCTGCAAGGGGGTGAGAGCTATGCGAGGTCTTAGAGAGAATGTCAAAAAACAATCTAGTATTATCCGTCAGCAGTCTACCTTTAACGAAACCGGATTGCTCTTTCCCTAAAAGCTCGGGTAAAAAAGATTCTAAACGCAATGCGAAAGCCTTTGAAAAAATTTTATAGTCGATATTTACTAAAGAAATAGGGCGATAGTTTTTACAATGTTGTGGATCTTTACCTGGTTTCGGGATAATGCAAATAAGGACATCAGAGAAAGAGACAGAAGCGGAACCAGTTTGAAGGAAAGTGGAAAGAAGAGTATGTAATTTGGGAATAAGTAGTTTTGAGAAACAGGAGAAGAATTCAACAGTGAAACCATCGGGACCTGGAGCTTTACCATGTTTGAGAGAGTTAAGAGCTTGAAGGAGATCTTTCTGCGTAAGGTCAGATTCTAAAGAGGAAAGGTCCGGAAGAGTGTCGAAGGGAGAGGAAATCTTGGACAAAAATTGGGAAATGTCTTGTTCAGAAGAAGATGATTCAGACGAATACAATGTTTCATAAAAATGCAAAAACTCCTGTAGGATATCTTCACTTTTGTGTTTTAGTGACCCATCACAACTATAGATAGATTCAATATTGACCTTGTTCTGCTTTACCTTTCGATAGTTGGCCAGCAATTTCCCAGTCTTATTCTGTCCACCATAAAACTTGGCGCTAGATTTTAAGAGGAAATTGGAGGCATTGTACGTGGAATCTTTATTAAATTGAATTTTGGTGGCGATAAGATCATTTAAACAATCCTTTGATTTGGAAGTGTAATATAAGTGCTCTAATTTTTTAATTTTAGAAAGGAGGTCATTGGTGGCTTGTTGGGCTTTCTTCCGTTTGCGAGAAACATAGTGAATGATGAAATCTCTAGCTGATGCTTTGAAAGCGTCCCAAACTACAGGGAATGGAACTTCATCCGTGTGATTAAACAAAAAATATTCATGAAAAAAGGATGTGAAAGAAGAAACAAACTGTGCATCGAGAAGGAGAGCATTATTGAAACGCCATTTTTTAATAGAAGTAGGTTTTTGTAATACATCTAAAACAATGGAGACTGGGGCATGATCAGAAATTAAGATGGAGCCAATGTCAGAAGAAATAAGGGATTGGGTAAGTTGATGAGAGATAAAAAAATAATCCAAACGTGATTGACTTTGATGAGGGGGTGAAAAGAAGGAGTATTCTTGCAAAGTGGGATTGCAGAGTCTCCAGGCGTCAGTAAGTTTGTATTGTGTAATGAGTTGTGTAAAAGATTTTTGTGACTTATGAGGAATGTATGCACTAACTGAGTGTCTATCCAAAAATGGGTCAAAAACGTCATTACAATCACCCACTAGGATGAAATTATCAACGTAGTATTGAGTGATAAGCGGTGCGAGGGAGGGCCAAAAAGTGGCGTCGCCACTCGTAGGAGCATAAACATTTAAAATAGAAATAGGGACGTTATCTAGAGTGAGATTCACTAGCACCCATCTACCTGAAGTGTCTGCAGAATGCGTTACTACTTTAATTGGAAGAGATTTTCGAAACAAAATCAAGACTCCATTACGCTTACCATCACCTGGGGAAAAATAAACTTCGCCCACCCAACCCCTCTTCAATTTAGCAGATTCATCAGCCGACAAATGTGATTCCTGTATACAAGCTATATCTGTGTTGAGCTTGGCCAGGTGGGATAATACTCTCTGTCTTTTGATTGGTGAATGTAAACCTCTAACATTCCAAGATAATATTTTCAAAGGCATAACATAATTTTAGAAAAGCATATCAAAAAACCAGTTGAGGGACAATTCCAATAAGAATGACATGTGAAATCAATAAAAATACAAGCAATATCAAACCAACTGCACAAAAAGTAAGAGATCTGAACTAGATATGAGAAACAAGAAAGAAAGGAAGCAAAGCGAAAATGCAACCTCTGTAAGAGAAAGAGAAAGGAAGATTGCAGGATATAAAAAGGAAATGAGGAAGACCAAAGAGAGAAGAAAATATGCAAAAAGAGAAAGAAAAGAGAAAGAAGAAAGAGAGCATGAATAGAGTAATGAATAATGAAGAAAGAAAACTTACATACAATCCAAGACATACGAAGGGTGGAGGGATGGAAGGCCACACGGAACAATGACGTGTCCAGGACCCACAAGGGGAGGCGGAGGGAAGGGCATAACGAACATACTTGAACAGGTAGGAGAAGACACACACCCGAAACCTGTGGGGGAAGAAAAAATTATTAGATATATTACAAACAATAACAACGTAAGTTAACTGCTGCATACATTTTAAGAAACAACAAACGGATCAAAAACCAGAAGATAAAACATGAGAATACTGGAACCAGAAACAGAGTCTGAACGTAATCTAGCTGGAACTAAATGATGAAGTAGTCTCCATTGTATCAGTATGGTGAGAGTACAGGAAGCTCTTCAACTTAATTGGATCCTCATAGGTGGTAGTTTTATTATTAAATGTCACTTTAAACAAGCAAGGGTGAAAAAGACCATATCTTGCACCTAATGAGCGTTATTGCGGCCGCAATGCTAAAAATTCTTTGCGTCGATCAGCCGTCGATTTGGAGTAATCCTGGGAAAAGAACAGAGAATTTCCTGACCAAATTATACGATTCATTGCCCTAACTGCTGATAGAATCTTTAAGAGGTCAGTATATTCCAAAAAGTACAAGATCACTCCTCTCGGTTTGTGTGGCGACGAAGAAGATGTTTGACGCATCGGTGGACCTAATCTGTGAGCTCTCTGTATATTCAACATGGTTCCCTCAGGTAGCTTAAGGAGCGTTGGAAGAAATGATTTAAAGAAGGTGGGCGGATCCGAACCTTCTGTCCCTTCAGGAAGACCATAAATTTGAAGGTTATTCCGTCTATTTCTGTTTTCCAACTGCTCAACCTGTATGTGAAGTTTGGAGACCTGTGAACTAAGAGATTCTACTTTAGAAGTAGATGAAGATAAAGAGCCAAAGTTCTGCTCTAGCGTATTGACTCGTTGATCCATTGCTGACCATTTGTCAGAGAGCATCTGAAGCGTGGATTTGGTCTCTTCCATAAACGGACGTAGAGCTCTAATCTCCTCTAGTATTAGATCCGTTGTGACAGAAGCAGTCTGTTTAGGTGGGAGGGAGGATCTTTTTTCAATCTTTTTGTAGAGGCTTTGGAAACAGTAAAAACTGAGGCAATCTGTGAAGGCAATGCACCTTTGGGCGATGAAGCAACTGAATCCTCCATGGATAAACAATTATAGCGTGAGCTGAGATGAATTAAAGATTTTCGAGGAGAAGGTGTAGATATCTGTACAGGTTTAGATGTCCTGCCCATAGAATTGAGAAAAACAGTCCAAAGGCAAAGAATAGCAATGCGTAGAAGAAGAAATTCCGTATTAGGAGCAAAAATAACGTGAACCCAACATTGGGGTAAACTGCCTTAACACTGTAAGCGTAACAATATTAATACAATAAGAGCAAAAAAGATCCTGTAGAAATATAGCATGTTTAACCTACCCATGCAATAGGAAGAGTTAAAACCTATAGAGAAAAGGTTATGTAAAGCTGCAAGGTATAACGTTAGTGCGAATTACACCTAATAATAGTGGGCAAGGCACACTGTAACAGAATTTGCAGGCATTTGGCGCATGACAGAATATCAAAACATACATTTACCAAGAAGCATGAAGTGAAGTATAAAAGTGATATCTGTTTGCTTAAATGGAAGAAAATATATGTATGAAATGTAAGTCACCACAATGCATTACAAGAGTGTGTCTATGCCCAAGTAAACCATACCACCTACTTAGCTTAATACCATATCCAAGAGAGCCACTTTAAATAAAGAATCTCGTAGCACACTCATATAACATTGTAGGTTCTAAGAGAAACACAATTAAGAAATGCAGATATTTGCACATACACATATTAGCAACACAAAAACAAGGTTACTGAAATGCCCATGTAAAGCCTGTTAATACAAGTGCATGGGAGTAATGTCCAAATTCAGTTTTCTACATGACTTCTAGTGTGAAACATTCATAATCAGTGAAGTACGGTCAGTAAATGAATAAAACATTGCTCCTTTTGAAGAAATTCAGGTACAATGGAAATAATCTCCTCAGTGCGCAGGCTGCTTTGAAGCCACAATTTTCATTCAGTTAGTCGGGAAGCGATATGGTTCACAGAGTGAGCAATGCGATGCAAAGTGAGGCAATTAATCACTGCAAAGTTTAAATGAAGAGTTCTTCTCACTTTAGTTCAGTTTGTTAACCTGCATATATCTGCGCTGCCAGAGAAATTCCAAACTGAAAGGAAAGCTGGCTTCCCCAGCGCGCGGCAGTTAGGCATCTGTCACAGATACCTCAGCTGTGAGCAGAAAGGTTAATAAAAGGTCAAAGCTTGCCAGAAAGAACACTGAAATACTTCCATTTAGAGACTCTCACATTCCGACCTTGATTTATGCAGTTTTGACGACCTCCAAGACTCGGGTGAAGCCAGAAAATCCCTCGGAAAGCCCCGTCACCTCAAGGGAGCCACAGGAATGCCGCCATCTTCCTCGGGTGCAAGCCACGCCCCCGATATCTGATATCCTGACATTTTTATTTTGGCCTAGCGTGCACAACCTTTAGGTGATTCTGTAAGTTGTGAGATTAAGAGCCTGGCTCTGTGGTCTCAAGGGTGTACCCTCAAGCTGACACAAGACTATGTCCTTGGACATATACATTATGTGATAGTTTAACCATATCATTTGTTTTCAAATTGATAGTCAAGAATAGGCTTGTTATCCTGTTTATGAAGAGAGTTGGGCCTACGCATCCCACTCGGGAAAAGTCCCACTTGAATGTAGTGCCCAGATCTTGTGCAAGCATGCAGAGTGATTGTGCACAGGTATATGATGGTTTTGGTAGGGCATCAGGTTAAACAAGAGTATATGCTCACTCAGACCAGTTGATTCTTTTTTAGATAGCTCCTGGTAGAACATACTACCAGAAGGAGGTTTTGGCTTAGCCTCCTCAAACAAGGAAGTGTGTTGTTGGCATTCCTGGGTTGGAGAGAACAGCTCCTGACTCAAAAAGTGTGAGGAGAATGGATCCAGGACTGCATTAGAAATGCAGTAGTGATCATTTTGGTAGCAGGGTTGCAGATTATCTCTATCTAAACACTGCCATCAGTGCTGATAGTGGGCATGGGCAGGCGAATTAGCAGACATTTCAGGTGTAAAGGGAATGTTTCAGGCCATGCCTGCCCTTTTGTCTTCCACATGTGCTATTCTTATAAAGGCTGCTGTCAGCAAGGTACAGACCTTCACACTTGAGTGTGATGCTCTTGAGGGTACTGCAGATGGAGACACCCCTTGTCACTACTTGCTGAGAAGATCCTCACCAAGGACTAAGCCTACTCCACAGAGTTGGAATAAACAACCCTGGCATCAGCTAATCATGAGAATGCACAGGGGCCTCTCTCTTGACACAACCAAGGCCCTGGACATGTCCTCAGATTGGAGGGATGCATCGAACATGCCATCATTGACAGAGGAGTAACGTCCTTGTCATGGCTTTAGCAGAGTAATGGTGGCAGCATGTTTTGTGAATCCATAGTTGTGACCAGACCTTTTTTTCAGTGTCACTAAAGTGGAGGTCTAATGGGCCATTCATGTAAAGTTCTGCTTCTATGAGCTTCCCCAAATCCTAGCGCTAATATCCCATGTGAACAGTATGCTTGTTTGTATATTTAGCCTACGTATTACATGAATAGTGTGTATGTAAGTGAGCCAGATAAATGGTGGCTTGTGGGATCCATTTACACCCCCAACTGAGTCTTTTGCACAAGATGGAGGAGACGTCGTTTTCCCAGACATTGGCAGTGGCATAACTAAACTTGAGGGGGGCCCACTGCAAAGTACATGGAGGGGGCCCCCCAAGCTCAGGTCTCGGGTTAGCCGCCAGTGTACAGTGCAAGAAGGGGTCCCCTCGAGCTCGGGCCCCCACTTCACTGCAGGGTTTTGGGGGGACTATTGTTATGCCACTGGACAGTGGAAGCATATTGCTAACATTTCTGAAGCTGGAGGGACTCGATCTAGACATTGAAATGAGTGAAGAGTAGACAAGACTCTTTTAGAAATTCAATAAGACCTTTTGCCAAGCAAGGAGCTGTTGATTTGACTTCCTGAACTTACTCTTGATGAATTGTAGGGTGGATGGTTGAACTGCAGACTCTGGTGTGAAGGGTGAAGAGGAGTTTAAGTGAGATGCAGCCTTCTGCGTTTCCCTGATGACATCTTTAGTTGGCTGATAACATCCAGGAGCAGAAACATCACATCTCTTTGTGCATCTGTTTTGGGTGATTGAGGCTGGAGAAAACCTTGCTGAGAGAAGCATCACTCTGCTTGAAGGCTATGCTTGGAGCGCAGCCTGGAAAAAACAGTTGAAACAGGTATCCCCCCAAACTGTTTCGGGAAAGTGCAGACCATGGCTACACACCTCATGAGTGCTTTTGGTGTATACAATTGGGACCCCAGTTATTGCTCCAGGTCAAAGTCTTTTATTGCCAAGTAAGGGAATGCTCTGCAGGGTCCTCAGAGGGCTGCTTTGCAATCACAGCCCGTGAATGCCTGCCAGACAGCTTCCCAGAGGTGAGGCAACATCACATTGCTAGATTTGCGATATAATGGGCCTGAAGTGGCTCGGAGTAAGAGCCTGCTAAAACTGCCGGCAGGAGTGACTGTCCCAAAGGAGAGAAGGGCACCAGGTCCCAGGTGCTAGTAGGGTCTACAGCAAAGAGGACTGTGGGAAGAGAGCTGATTACCATGGTGCCTGCAGTCTCTTGAAGTTATTCCTGGTGGGAATGGTGATGACTTCACCTGAGATCGCCGAAGCTCAGACACACCTGTGAGCAGAGTCCAAATTGGATGGTGCATGGTCATATTTCCCTGATGCTATGCCTGAACATGGCCTTTTTGCCCAGAAAGTTGACTGTACATGGCTGTATTGTTCAAGAGATCAGCCTTTGAGTAGTGTGTTGTTCTGAAAGATACTGGTCTGCGATCTAACTCTATTGCCAAAAGACTGGGTAGTGGTGGCACCATGAAAGAAGGGAATCAGCCAGTGTGTGGTCACACCAATCCTAGAGAACCTCTCTGCACAGGGTCCACCTGTTCCATGCTGAGCTCCATCCTTCTTTGGGGAGCACAGTGCCTGCCTGCTCGACCATCACCAATGGAGACGTGTAGAAAGAGAACCGCTGAAGCATGTCCTTGCAGCAAATCGTGGATACCCACAACAGAGCTACTGGTGAGCGCACATCCTCCCAGAAGCAGAAGGCGTGAGTGCGCTGAGATGAAGGATGGTGGCTGCCTGAAAGGACTGTTCCACTACGGGTGGTCAGATCTAAGCAATTGAACTTCGTGGAAACTGAAACTATTGAACTGAGAGAGACTGAGTGCAAATACGTCAAACAATTTACAAAAGAGGTCTTGGATATATCTCCGCACCTATTATCACACAGGGAAACTATTTTCATGTGGTGCAAAGATCAAAAGAAACAAAATTTGATCAGCACACATTAGCTCATGAAATTAAGTCTACAAAACAAATGTATTTGTAAAACATCCTTTATTCTTTTTTCTTTTATTCTTCATGGGGTAGTCAACGCATTTCGTCCATTTATAGGACTTCTTCAGGGTTCTTTCATATGAACCGAAGCGTATGTTCCAAAATTTCTATATAAGGCAAGAAGACGGTATACAACCTTTACAACGCAACTTTTACCACGACCTACCATTACCACGCATTTTTTACAACGCAGGATCCATGACAACGCATACCATTACCACGCATGTATTTACAATGCAGGTACTTTTACAACGCATACCATTACAACGTAAGTATTGGTAAGTATATTATTTTATTAAAAATATTATTTTGGTTTTTTTTGTAAAGGGGTATTTTTTGGGTTCAGGGTCAGTTTTGGGTTTTTGGGTAAAGGGGTATTTTTAGGGTTCAGGGTCAGTTTTCAGTTTTTGGGTAAAGGGGTATTTTTAGGGTTTAGGGTCAGTTTTCAGTTTTTGGGTAAAGGGGTATTTTTAGGGTTTAGGGTCAGTTTTCAGTTTTTGGGTAAAGGGGTATTTTTAGGGTTTAGGGTCAGTTTTCAGTTTTTGGGTAAAGGGGTATTTTTAGGGTTCAGGGTCAGTTTTCAGTTTTTGGGTAAAGGGGTATTTTTAGGGTTCAGGGTCAGTTTTCAGTTTTTGGGTAAAGGGGTATTTTTAGGGTTTAGGGTCAGTTTTCAGTTTTTGGGTAAAGGGGTATTTTTAGGGTTCAGGGTCAGTTTTCAGTTTTTGGGTAAAGGGGTATTTTTAGGGTTCAGGGTCAGTTTTCAGTTTTTGGGTAAAGGGTTATTTTTAGGGTTCAGGGTCAGTTTTTAGTTTTTGGGTAAAGGGGTATTTTTAGGGTTCAGGGTCAGTTTTGGGTTTTTGGGTAAATGGGTATTTTTAGGGTTCAGGGTCAGTTTGGGTTTTTGGGTAAAGGGGTATTTTTAGGGTTCAGGGTCAGTTTTGGGTTTTTGGGTAAAAGGGTATTTTTAGGGTTCAGGGTCAGTTTTGGGTTTTTGGGTAAAGGGGTATTTTTAGGGTTCAGGGTCAGTTTTGAGTTTTTGGGTAAAAGGGGTATTTTTTGGGTTCAAGGTCAGTTTTGGGTTTAAATTTAAATTACATTAAATTAAATTGATTAAATTAAATTAAATTACATTAAATTAAATTGATTAAATTAAATTAAATTAAATTAATTAAATTAAATTAATTAAATTAAATTAAATTACATTATATTAATTTTAATTAAATTAAATATAAAAAAATATTATATACTTACCAATACTTACGTTGTAATTGTATGCGTTGTAAAGGTATATGCGTTGTAAATACATGCGTGGTAATGGTATGCGTTGTCATGGATCCTGCGTTGTAAAAAATGTGTGGTAATGGTAGGCGTGGTAAAAGTATGCGTTGTAACGTCATACATCCCAAGAAGACTTCTCCTGAGTTTTAAAACGGAAAATTCCAATAGGTCCAATTTTTTGATAACCAAGTATTATCCTGATCAGGTATTTTTGGCCAATATCGGCCACTGCATCGGTTTCTGAGCTGCTTTAACTGCCTTGGTTTCTTCAGGGGTGCAAATACCTAAAGGGAGCATGGGGAGATCTGCACATGAGCTGTAATCACCCCATTGCACTAATCCCAAGGGGGCACAGCCTAGATCATATGTGAAGGGATGGACAGGAAGGGAAAGTTAGCAAATAGTGTCCCATCCCTGCAAACACCCCACCCCGGACACCAAATTGTTCTTTGCCAATGTTGTGTGTCGTATTCTGTCCTAGTGTGCATAAAAGTCTTTTTCTTCTTGAAAGATGAGCACTGGCTTGGACATTAAGTTATCATGCAGCTTTGTGAGTGTTGAGTCCTGAGCGCTATTACCCTCATCATCAATACCATTGAAAGTCAAGTGCTCCAGGCCCTGCATTTCGGCCTAGGTTTTAGAGCCATACTAAAACGGTATCCAAGGACATCAGAGGTAAACATCCTCAACCCCCTGGTTGAGGATCAGTAGCTCCTGCTTGCCTCATAGCCCCCACACAGGATCTAACAAGGGCCAAAATGGTCAGATCTCAACTTGCACACTGACTTCCAGTTTCTTCATTGACCATGGGAAGGGGTACTTTGCAGAGTAGTTGAGAAAATCATGAGATTAGGGGATGATGTCTTGTACAGCCAGTTTCCTGGAGCTGAGGGCACATCACCTGAAGCATGCAGCATTGCAGAGGAGCTGGTCTGCCTGTGACCTTGCGGCTACTGGCCTGCAAATAGAGGGGAAGTAGAAGGCCAGCTTCTGTGCACAGGAACAGCCTTAGAAATCACAGACTGCCACTGGAAGTGCAACCTTCACAACCCGAAGCTTGGAGTGGGTCTTCCGGCCTCTCCGCCAAACCTTGTCACTCGTTAATCCTACAACAACTTAGACCCCTGCAGTGGCGATCTGCCGAAGTGTTCTGCTACCACTCGTGACTGCAGCATTGGGTGCCTGCAGCTATGATAGACCATAACTGTAGACTTATACAGTTACAACCAACCATAACCTGAAACACCAACTAATATGAGCAACCACTTTGAATAGCACCAAGTGCCAGATGCTGGCTTCTGATCGGCACAGTCTCCATGCAATGTACCTGCATGCCAGAACAATCCCCGGGCAGATTGAAGGTGGTCTTGGGATCTACCAACCAGAGCACTGTAGCCAAAGAAGGAATAGCTATCTCTGGTTTAACTGAAGATGCCCAGATATTTGCTTATCACATCAATGGTCAATACTCAGGAATAGTGGGTTGGTACAATACCATACCTTTAAAGACTCAGTGTTGGGGCATTTGCATGACTGACAACTGGGTCAGAGTATCAGTGAAGCAGCTTGTGCATTCAATAGTGAGAATGCACCTATGCCTAAATTAAACTTGATCAGTTCCCCTGCAGAAATCCCCAATCTACATGTGTTGAACTTATGCTTTGCTATTTCTGTGTGTCATACTGCGTTTCGGATTCTGTCAAAGCACTTCTTTTTCACAAAAAGCACTAGGTCGGACAGCAATTATTGTGTATGTCTGTCGAGTTCTGAGTCTTTGCCCCCACACTAAATTCCTGGTTAGCTGTGGACTGCTCCCCTCAATACAAATGAGGGTCAGTTGCTTAAGTGGTGTACTTGGTGTGCAGTTTGCAGGACTATAGTAGCTCAGGCTCCCAGTTACTGACCTAAAGGGCCCTGAACCTTGGCTCATGACTCACTGAATGTATTCCAACAAGCATACTGAGGAGGCCCAAACCACCCATAAGTGCTGCAAGGGGGCGCAAGGTGTAGCCACTAGTTCAAGTTCAAGAAAGCTTTATTCAATTTAGCAAACAGATCATAGAAGCACAAACTCAAAATGTAATTAGGTTAAAAAAGACTATACACTTTACAAAATACATTGTAAAAACATAAATAAATGCGTATTGATGAGAGAAAATGCAACAGTCAATATAAACCATATGTTCCGACATCTAAGTGGAAGATACATCGACAACCCACTATAGGATTAATCCAAATTGTAATTCTTATCAGTAATCTCACAAATTCTAAAACATCAAATATTACTAAATAATGCATTTAAAATAAAAACCCCATCAAACGGAGAGTACTAAATACACCTCCTAAAACAGTTTTATCCAGACCACTTTTTAATTGCAAGCGATTCCCTTATATAATTCATAACAATAGTACAAGTATCAGTAGAATCCAGCGAATACATATAGCTAAAACCTCAATAAGAGCAAGGGCGATACACCCTCAACAATAGGAGCCAAAATCTAGCTGTCATGTTTTTATAAAGAGCAAAAAACAGAACAAAGTGCAAAGTAGTTTGCTTTACCACATTATAATTACAGGGACATGGCATAAGCTCATCAGACCATCTACATTGTTGGGCAAAGGCAGGGGCGTAACACAGGCCCCTGCAGCCCCTGCAGTGCGGGGGGCCCTCACCCTCCGTCAGCACCGCACTTCTGCTGGGGAGCTCTAGATTGAGTCCAGAGGGGGCCCCTTCACGTACCCTGCAGGGGGGGCCCCTCAAGGTTCGTTACGCCACTGGGCAAAGGCTACCAAAAGTGCACTGTGCCCAAACGAAACCTGGTAAGGTAAAATCTATATTGCAGATTCATAAAAAAAAGTTACGTTAAATTGCAGCTGGTTAGTCTGCGAGCTAACATTGGCTACATTCAGCGATCTCTGCTGGCTCAATAACTGCTGATGGTGTGAGCTTACCCTTGAAAGATAAGCAGATATACCACTAATGTAGCTGAGCACTGATATCTTGCAAAAGTAATATGGGGCTAGATGTAGGTAATTATAAATTACCGATTGGAAAATACCGAATTTTACCGATTCGGTATTTTCAAATCGGTAATTGCAATGTAGATAATAATTCTGTAAAAAATACCGAATCGGTAAGATTCGGTATTTACTGAATCGGTAATTACCGATTCGGTATTTGCCATTCATTTCTATGGGCCTGGAGGCCCATAGGAAGTAATGTCAATTACCGAATCGGTAAATACCGATTCAGTAAAATTGGGAAAAAGTCAAGGGTGGCAGGGTGTCACTTTGACACCCTGCTGCACCCCTGATTAGTGCTTGTGTGCACATGTGGCACACATACATGCCCTAAGGGCATGTATGTCTGTCACATGGCACAGGTGTTAATGCACATATTTGTATTTACACAGGAATTCCTTATTTACCACCAACCAATAGTTGGTGGTAAATAACGAATCCTTAAAGCACAAAAGCACTCTTTAAAGTACTTCCTACATCTCATTTACCGATTTGGTAAATACTGAATCGGTAAATGATGATTCGGTAAATACCGATTTGTTATTTACCGAATCGATAAATATGAAACCTACATAGGAAAAGGCTATTACCGGACCGACCGGTAAAAGCCTACCTACATCTGACCCATGGTTCTCAAAACAGCCTTCCAGTTCTCTCTGATTTTGACTAAAAGAGTGACAAAAAGCAAAAGTTGAAGGGAGGAGGATGGCCAGCTAGAGAGTTGTGATTTGTCTTTCTCTGCTGGCCCCACAACTTCTAGTAGTTTCAAACGCTTTATTCCAGATTTGGCTTTTGCCACCTAATGAGACACCGTGGTGAAATGATCATTAAGTCTTCAAGGAATCAGTTCTTTCGATGTGTCTCATGTAACTTCTTGAACTGTAACTATTGTGGTCACCATCTTGAATACACCAGCCTGACGTTTTTTGGGATGACTGTTTGACATAGATATACCTTGCAGTGGAGTTGACTAACGTTTGCTATGGATAGTCACTGAAGTGGTAACTACAGTTTAAGGGAACATGAACCAGTTCACAAGCTACTACTGTCAGACTTACAAGCTCTAGCTAGAATACTGGCTTACTATACCAGCCAGAGTTATGCAATTCTGTTGTGTACGGCTTGTACCTCCCTCAATAAAATTGTGAATTTGTTGGACAACATAAACGTCAGGATTATGACCGACTGATTCCGTGCACCCCCTTTGGTTTTGTTGGTCTATGTCCCTGCTAGCCACAGTGTACAATCTGTACCCATAACCATACAGGTCAACACATGTGTGTGTAACCTTAGAACATGACAACCCTGATCATCAAGAAAATCGTGGTAACAGATCCAGAACCTTTTTGTTCGGACTCTGAAGCATCCCCAAAGAAATACGCAGGAAACATTTAGCAAAGCTTCCCAATAATAATTGAACCATTTTGATTCCTGCATAAATTATGTGTACTGTGATAATTGGTAGAATGAAACAGATTAGCGTAATTAGCATCAGAAGAACAGTGGAAAGGATGAATATTTCCACCATATTGCTAAGACAGTAAATATATGCAGGTAAAGAAAAGAGAGTATGCTGTTCCTAGGGGGAGCATGATAATAGATGTGACAGGCCACGTCAGTAATGTCAGTTACAGATAGGTGCTAGATAGGGCAAGATAATGCATGCTTGTTCAGGGATAGGTCCAGTAAGGAGCAAGGGCCCTCACACACCCCGAAGGGTATCATGCTTCATCATAGGGCAGCTCCTCATTGGGCCAGCGTGGCATTGCCCACGGGTCCTACAGGGGGGCTCTTTGCTGGAGGTATTCTCGGTTTGCCGTTGTGAAGCTAAATATTGTTATTTGAGAGTGCCTTTGTATAGTGAGTAGAAATGGGATTGTGTGCTTGTGGTTTAAAAATGCCTCCTGGATTCCCCAGAGACAGTTTATTCGAGGAGGACCTGGGCCATGAATAAAAACAGACTAAGGAGTCGTAGACTGAGGAGGGAGGATTAAACATGTCTTGGTTCTAAGGTTTTAGTGAGTTGTGCAAGGTGTCGACATGTTTCATGCCTTATTCAGTCAGTAAGGATCTAGGCATTTCTTTTGGACCTTTTTATCCTCATCTACTCTGAGGGGGTAGCAAGTGATGATTAGCCAAAGGGAACAAAGAATCACATCCCCTCAAGTCAGGATTCAATAGTAGTCCTAATGTGTGGCGAAAACAAGAAGCACAATTATACCTTCTGGAAATATGTTCACCTGAATGAGAATGGGTCGAAAGCAATTAGTAAGCAGCAGGACGTGGCCTGGTTCACACTGGAAAAGAAACCATGAGGTCACAGAAAGGGAATTAGGCACATGAGCACCTAAGCAGGACAGAATAAAATAGGCAAGCAAGCACCTAGAGAGGATAGATTAAAAACACACATTGGTCATGGTAAAGGTTTGCCATAAAGATAATTCTTTTTCAAAAATCTGGAAGATCAACATATGAATACGTATATACATAACCAACACATGCATCATCATCATGAGTATGTGGCGAGGCCACGTGGTGATGCTTCTGTCACAAGGCAGTGTAACCTGGGGAGTAGATGTACACCCCCGTGATTCTACCTTAGCATGTGACCTATGCAGTCTCCTTCCACTAGTTAACGCAACTAAATAGGGGGGTTTGTTCTCCTCCAACAGAGACAGGCTGGGATGCTCGCTGGTGGTGCGAGAAAGACCAATCTGCAAATGTAAATGTTAGATCTGTAAAAGGTTAGTTTGGAATGTAGCAGGTGGCTGGTAGAGGTCCGCTATGGTTAGGAGACACTATGCATCTCTGGACTGGCAACATGTGTGACATTGAAAATGAAAGGTTCTGACAACGCAGTACTTGTTCGCAATAAAATTGTAGTCCATGCCAAGCCTGGTGGGGCCCGTAGTAAGGGCAGACTATGCCCACTGTATAGGTGTAGGTGCTACACTCGCACCTGGTAGAAGAGGCTAATTTGCTCTGATGTGGTGTAGGGAGTGGCTGGTGATAGTAAGTGGTGGCTTGCGTGTTCTGGAAATTGACCCATGTGCCCGTGATGTATTAGACGGGTCGGGTGCAGTAACCATATGTGGTAGGTGCACAGATCAACGGACTTGGTGTAGGCCCATGCCATCTCCTTATTCGCTGGGTAAAATTAACCCACAGGTAGAATTATGGTAGTAATGCAATGTGTGCTTGGCCGCACAGCGTGGTGCTCGGTATATATGGTTGCGGTCAGATCATGCTGTCATAGTACCGTCATATTCAGAGAAAATTAAAGGGCGTTGGAGAGGCGGATGGCAAGTGTGCTCAAAAGGGAACTATAAGGCCCATTATGCGCCGCTTTACATTAATTTAAAGGTGGACCATGTTGTCATCAAAACTGGAGCTGCTCTTTAGGAGAGAACCGGAATACTAGGGTGCATTTGGAACGGTGGTGTGCAGCTATGGAAGTGGACCAACCGCAAACAGTTCCTAGCGTTACGTTGTGCTCCAGAGTTGTAGGAGTTGATGCGGGGGCCTTTCTGTGCCCTGTGATGTAGAGGATTTAGTTATAGTTCAAAGGCTGGTGTTGGTGAGGCGAGCGGCAAGCGTGATTGCAAAAGAACTGCAAGGCCTGTGATGCACCTGCCGGGTTGGCAGAGCTCTGCATGAGTGAAATCACCAAAAGCGTAATGTGCGGATGTAAAGGTGAAATAAGGTGGACCATGTTCGAGACTGGCGCCGTTTACTAACAACGAACCTTAGTTCATGGATGTGGTCGGCGCAGTGGTGAGCAATATGAAGAGCTAGACCTACCGCGAGTAGGGGATTTGTGCTGCGTAGTGCATGACAGTAAAAGAAGTATACGTGGGGGGCTCTGTCTCGCCGCGCAATGCAGTAGTTGACCGGTGCTGATTGTGAAGGCAGGAGGCTGTATGTGCACAAAGTACATATGCGTGGGGAGCCTACTTTAGTCCTGGAGGTTCATAGTATGGGACTTACCCATGGCCAGCTGTCTTCGGATGTCGGAGGTGGAAAGCCAGAAAGACATATAAAGGGTAGGAAGGCTAGAACACGTGTGTGTGTGTGTCTTGGCACAAACAAGCGTACGAGGAAGAAGAGGGGGTCAGCAGAAACTCGTCCAGTGGCAGTACCCCCAGACGGAAACCTCCAGACAAACCAGAAACCAAATGGTGGGAAAGAAAAATTGATAGTTAACCTCTCCACAAGAGCCCTGGCAGATGTTGAGATGATCGTACTATGCAGAGGACTGGGCTTTGTCCCACCACAAAGGAGGACGATTGCAGAACAGCACAAGAATTGTATTGTTTCTTTAGGAAGCTCCGACTCCATTCCTTCTTCCTTGACAAACCATCCGTGGACACCGATGATTCTGGGCTCCATTACCCCTCTACCTTCATACTATCATCAGGAATGATCCCCCCTGACGAAGTTACCTTTGAGCTGGCCATCATGACTGATATTGGCAGTCAACCACGCAAGATTTTTTTCAACATGTCCAAGATGGAAACGATGGGCATGCGTGCGCTGGGGAATGACACCTCCATCATCATAAAACCAGTGGATAAGGGGGAGGCATTGTAATACAAGATACCGCAAGCTACAATCTGGAATGCAAACAACAACATTCTAACATTGAACACTACACACCCATTAAGGACGATCCCACGACACGTCTCAATACAAGTATAAAATCTATCGTTTTTACAGCGGAGGCACAGGGTTGGATCAGCAAAAAAGAGGCAACCTTCTTGATCAGCGACCACGCCAGGATACCCTACTTTTAACCCTCCCAAAGTTACACTAGGGAATAAACCACCCCACCCCCACAGGTAAGCCCATCTTGTCAGGGTTCGGGTCCATACTAGAATCACTGTCCCAGCTCTGTGACCACTTGCTTCAACCACTGGTAGTGAAAACACCATAATTCCTGAAGGATATGACAGCGTTTCTCAACCTTCTAGATGGCCTTGGTGAGGACTCCACTGTCAATCTACTGATTACCCTAAACGTGGAGGCCCGCTATATGAACATACCCAAAAGACGCTACTCTGGAGGGGGTTAAATCCGTCCTCAGGAATGAGGATTGGACTTCACCCACACCCATCAGTTTCATTATGGAGTGCGCCACCCTGGCACTAAACGAGAACTCCTTCCAGTTTGCAGGCCAACTTTAGCATCAGAAACAGGGTACCTCAAAGGCAGCACCTTTTCTCCAAGTCTTGCACGTCTATACATGGCAAACTTTGAGAGGAAGTACATAAATGGCTGTTCGAACCCCTACAGAGACAACATATTGTTGCGGCGGAGGTATATCGATGATATACTAATCCTGTGGCAAGGTACTAACGACATTTGCACCAAATTCTGCACATGGGTAAATACACTTAACCGGTTCCTTAAGTTCAGTAAGCCCACAGCTACCACTGAAATACCATTTCTGGACTTATCAATAGTCCTTCACGAAGGCAAACGGATCACCAGGACAAATAAAAAACCTACAGACACTAACAGTACGACAGCAACCACCCTAAACACCTGTGGGATAACCTCCCTTTTGGACACTTTTTGCATCTAGGCCGCAATTGTAGTGACGTAAGGGACTACAAATAACAAGCAGAATCCCTTAGTTCCAACCTTGTGGCCCGAAACTACCCTAGGAATGTGGTACGAACAGCCAACAAAAGGGCTAAGAATAGCAACAGGGAAGCACTATTATAACCACAGGAACGAGTATCTAATACTGTAATCACCCGCATCACATCCTCCACCCCACAGTACAACAACATCAAAAAGATCATAAAGAAACATTGGCCCATCTTACACACTGGGGACATGTCACCAGCCACCCCTATTTAGCCTTGAAGCGAACTGCCAACATCAAGGATATGGTCATACACACTAGAACCCTCCCTGCACCCACCAGGCGACAGCAACAACTCTGGGGTCTGCCCCCGTTGCGGGTCTGGTAGTGCGAGTCCTTTTTACATGTCACTCCAACAGGAAGACGCAATGGTCCAGATAACCCTTACCAGTTGTAACACCTGCAATTGTGTATACATGATCACATGCCTCTGCTGGAAAAGTTACATTGGTATGACCACCCGGGCTGCCAAATTAAGGATTGCTGAACACCACAGCAATATAAGATGCAAAAAAAGCATGACAAGAATGCTTACACACAACATTGAACAAAGTCACACACCAGATGACATTGAGTGGACAGTCCTGGAAGCAAACGCCACATTAATCTCTCAGGCCCTCCTTGTCAAGGAACAAAGGTGGAACTTTTGACTCAATACACACCAGACGGGCTTGAACAATGACATTCTCTGGTGTGAGGTCATCCGTTGACACACCGTTCCACCTTTATAGCACGCCCAAAAGGTGCAGCTCTGATAACACCCTCATTGATATACATCCCAATGTCCTGTTCTTCTCCACCCTACCCAGGTAGCAAGGACTTTTATCCTTAGCTAGGGACTGACCAGAGTAGTAAAAACCTGCGAGTGTACCAATAGGTCTTTACGGATTACAGCCAGCTCAGTCAACCTACTGTCAGCACAAATTACCAGTATGGGTCTATGCAGTTTCTCCACTACAGAAGCATCACAAGGGAGTCTATCCAAATTATTCTCCTTTTTACCCTCGCGCTTACAAACAACCCCCATGCAGCAATCATGACTTCCCCCTCTTCACACACATCATCATTCCCCGTTGACCCCTTTTGCATCGATCTGTCATCCTCACTGGCACTCCTTTCAAAGATGGCCCCCACCTTTGTCTACGAGACAAGATGGACGCCTCCAAATTCCGCCAAGAAGCACACACAATTGTTCTAGCCTTCCTCTCCTTTATATGTCTTCACGGCATTCCACCTCTGACATCTGGACACAATCGGCCATGGGTAGGTCCCATACTAGGAACCTCAACGACTATAGTAAGTACCCCACGCATATGTACTTTGTGCGCATACAGCCTCCTGCCTTCACCATCAACGCCAGTTGCCTACTGCGTTACACGGCGAGACAGGGCCCCCACGTATACTTCTTTAACTGTCATGCACTACGCAGCACAAATCCCCTACTTGCTGTAGGTCTACCTCTAATATTGCACACCACCGCCTGACCGTATCCATGAACTAAGGTTGTTGTTAGTAAGCAGCACCAGTCTCAAGTGCGGTCCACCTTATTTTACCTGGACCACCGCACATTACGCATTCGGTGATTGCACTCATGCAGAGCTCCGCCAACCCGACAGGTGCATCACAGGCCTTGTAGTCCCTTTGCGATCACGCTTGCCGCTCACCTCACCAACACCATCCTTTGAACCATAAATTAATTCTCTACATCACAGGGCATGGAAGGAAGGGGCGTGGCCTGCAGCCGATAGAGATGGACGCGAGCTAAGGAGCTCCATCTGCCGTCTCCCCGTTTCCATCCTTCCTGAACCCCTACAGCTGAGAGGGGAGCCGCAAACCGCGATGCAGCCCTTTGGAACACAAGGGCCGGATTTGGCGGAGCTCTGCCCGTGAGTTGCGCCCGCCATCGGGAGAAAATTGCTGTTTGCTGCCTCGCCGGGCCTGACTCCAAAATGGCGGCTGCGGTCTAACTGCTGCTGCGGCCCTGATTCAACAGAGTGTGCAGATATCGTGAGCCTGGTGTCATCGCCTGAGCTGGACGACGAACGGCAGCACACTCCAGAGGAGCTGCGGAGGGAGTGAAATGCCCCTGCTGGGGTCACCTAACCTCCGATGAGGTTTCCCAATCCGCTGGTCCCTGACACAGTCACCGAGCAGGAGTGTGTCACAACCCTGAGAGGCATCTGTGTTAAAACTGCACGCATGCTACAATAGTGAGACAGCTCACAAGGAGCTGCGACGCACGTGGACAGCAGGAAAATCCTGGGCTGTAGAGCGCAAACTCGGCGGAACCGGCCGATTCTCCTGGAGGTGCTGATCGGGTGCTCCCGGTGTGGCGCCTGGAGGAACATCTGCTGCAAAGAGACATACTTGATCACGTAAGAGGACCCACTGGAGCTCCCATTACCTGGGTCACCCGTCCACACCTGGTACCTGGAAACACGCGGCGGCCCGAGGCACATTTGCATTGGGGAACACGTTGGCAGGAACATGTCTCTGTTACGCCAGGCCATGGTGATATCAACACAGGGATAACCACCTGAACAGATTGTTGGATTTGCTGTGCTCGTCTGATTCACAACTCAGAGTGGCAGATTCAGAGGGGCTCCGCTTCTTCAATTACCCACAAGAAACCTGGGATTGGTTGAAGACCCGAGGTGCACAGAATCGACTTGCCTCGACTTCAGGCACCAAACGGCGGAGCCCCAATGGTCATACTCTGGGATCTGGCGCCCCTTCACCCAGGGAACTCAGTCTTGAGCGCCAGAGAACACTGGAGGCCGTGGTGTCACACAGTCAGGCTGACCCCGGCTCATCCCCGGAGGGGAGAAAACGTCGACTCAGCCGATCAGAATCCTCATCAGACCGCAGCAACACCGACAGCCTGAGAGTCCACATGCCGGTAGTGACGCCCCAGATGGCGGACGACCTTATGTAATGAATGCGGCATGCCTTGTATAGTGCGGATCCTTCATAGACCTGATGTCCCTGCGATGCAAATGCGAATTCCAAGACCTGATGACCTCCCTTTTTCTGGACCTTTAGGTAACATCCAGCTGAGGGGGGCATACTGACTGGAACACTTAGTGGGGAGACAGCATCACAGGGTGTATAGCGCTGCGCTCTTCTTTCTTAGCGGGGGCAGCCCCACTTTGATTAGTTGATGATGCTTGGAGTTACTGAGTGTTTGGATGGGGACACCTTGTTGGCTACCTGTCCTGGGGAGGGGGAGTTGGGGTCGTTTCACTAGTTGATGTTTATGGGGAGCCAGACGTGTCACGGGGGCGATTTCTAAGGACTACCTGAGCAGAGACCTGCAATGGGACCCCATTAGGATTAGCATGTCTCTTGTGGAATGTGAGGAATATGCACTCTATGGTTAGGCGTCACAAGATACACTCCTATCTGATTCACATTAGGAATCCAGATAGCACTCCTACAAGAAACCCATCTCCTGGCGCCAGAGGGGAGGGCGCTACAGCGTCGCTGGAGGGTTCAAGTTTACTATACTACATACTCTGCATATGCAAGAGGGGTGTTGATATGGATACGAGCGGAGGTCCCCTTTCATTGCACATCACAGGTGGTAGACCCAGAGGGCAGATTTGTAGTGGTAACGGGGAGATTGGATGGGAGGGACCTCACCCTTGGTAGTATATACGCGCCTAATATGGACCAGCCGGCCTTTTTCTCCCTACTATCACATAGGTTAGCGAATATACTCACAGGCTCGCTGCTTCTAGGGGGAGACGTCAACTTCACCACTGATTATACCCGGGACCGCTCACACCCACCATTTCCTAACGCACCTGCACATGAGATTGAAGCATCACGTTGTAATTGGCAACAGAAATGGGGCTTGATTGACACTTGGAGGGCGGGACATCCAATGGACCGGGATTATTCCTTCTTTTCTGCACTTCATGACTTGCATGTCCAATTAGATGCCATTTTATGCTCACCCGACGTCCATGGGGGGATTAATAGTAGTGAGCACCTCACCAGGACACTTTCCGACCACAACCCTATCCGGGCACGGTTGCTATGGGCGCTCACACGCCCCTCAATCCCCACATGGCGCTTGCGCCCAAAGGCCCTAGATGATTAGGTCTTACGTACCACTACTGGTGCAGCCATCTCAGAATACTTCCAGGCCAACGAGGGCACAGCTACATCCACGAATGTGGAGTGGGACGCCTGCAAAGTGGTGATCAGAGGGCAGTGCATATCCGGATTAGTGGGGGTCCGGAAGGTTCTCCTCTGGGATATCCAGCAGGATGATGAACGCCTGCGTACTTTGGAGCGGGACATATCTGGTAACCGGGACAAACACCGGGAGATGCTAGAAGCAAGAGAGGCAGTGGCTGCACAGGCGGAGCGCCTGCACTGCTGCGACTATAAGACTTATATAACGAGGGGAGACTCGGAAAGAGATAAGTCAGGAGCCCTTTTAGTTTGGCTGGCAAAACCCTGCTAGGCGGGGGTCAACCATACTGGAGCTCAGAGATCAGCGGGGTATTGCTAAGTATGATCAGCAGGGAATCAACGATCTATTCTTTGACTATTATACCAAACTATACCGAAGCCGATTGGCCCTATCCGAAGCTGAGCTGCACGAGTTAATGCGGGTGGTGAATTTGCCAATGCTTGTACAATGATGCCAAGTCGCTTGGTAGATTACCGGCCTCCAGTAGGGAGGTTATCATAATTCCCCTCCTGAAACCGGGCAAGCAGGCATGGACCAGATCTGCATTTTGCCCATTGTCTATGCTCAATACTAAGTAAGATACTAGCCTCCCGACTGCTCCCCCTCATATCTACCCTCATCCATCCTGACCAATTCAGTTTCATTCCATGCAGGAACACGGCCCTAAATGTCTGAAGATTTTTGCACATTTTAGAGGCAGACTCCTAAAACGTTGATACTGCTGCGATATTTGCAGTAGACATGGAAAAAGCCTTTGACAGCTTAGAATGGGAGTTCCTGTTCCATGTAATGGGCATAATGGGACTTGGTCCTGAGTTTGTGAAATGGACAGCTCTTTTTTACGCTGATTCCACCACTAGGGTGAGGACGGGAGGAGTGATCTCCGAGGCATGCCAGGTGGGACGGGGCACACGTCAGGGGTGTCCTCTTTCCACGCTGTTGTTCGCACTGGCGGTGGAACCCCTGGCGGCGCGAGCTAGACTGGGGCGAGCATACCACGGACTTGATGCTCATGGACAGATACATCATATAGCACTTTATGCAGATGATCTCCTCCTCTTCCTTGCTTACTCTGGGGTGGCCTTACAGGGAGCCAAGAAGCTGCTTCAGGATCTCAGCAGAGTGGCGGGGTTAAAAGTGAATTGGTCAAAATCATACCTCTTCCCGGTACCATGGAATAGACTAGGCACGGAGCACACCGAGGGAGTGACCTGGGAAGTAAGATGCTTGCTCTACCTGGGCACCCTTATTTACCACGACCCCACGGATATTTGTGAAAGCAACATTGGGAAGGCCATCAGAGGGACTAGGGCCAACTTCGAATTTTGGGGCTCCCTCCCTCTGTCTCTCGCCAGCCGTGTGGCACTCCTTAAAATGGTGACCCTCCCGCGACTCCTGTATCTCTTTGGGACCATCCCGATCTGGATTCCCGCTCCCTACTTCAAACAACTCTGTACAATGATCACCGCCTTCCTATGGGGCACAGGCAGGCGCAGGATAGCCCTTAGTCGACTTATGCGCCCCCGAGCAGAGGGGGGTTTGGCGGTTCCAGACTATGAAACCGATTATTTAGTGGCCCAATTACAATGGGTCACGCAGGCCACTAGAGGAGGGGAGGAGCCAGGCGTGGTTTTTGGGCCCCTGATGGTTTTGTCCCGTATAGTACTGCGTCTCCCGATTGGTCCTCAGCCCCTCACCCTAGAATTTGCCACTGTGCGGAAATGTTGGAACAGGTACCTGCGGAGGGCCTCGATCAAAAGCCCCTATGCCCCAGAGATACCATTGCAGATGTGAAGGGCCTTGCAACACGGGGGTACCTGGCAGAAATTGGAGGATTGGGCACAACAAGGGCTATCCACTATGGTGGACCTCTATGAGGGGAGAGCTCTTCTCCCGTTTGATGAGTTGCGGACCCGTTATGACTTGCCTGGAGGAGACTTCTTAAAATACACTGCCCTCATGACAGCCATCAGGAAACATTGGGGTACGAGTTTGACGGAACCGCCCACTTCTATGGGATGCCAATACGTGGTGATGGCAGCAGGCACATTCAAGGCAATGACATGCCTCAACAGACGCATGACACTGGAATCCTTACCCCCCCTATCTGCTCTAAAGCTTAAGGGGGAAACAGACATAGGGACTCCTATCCCCGAAAAGGCATGGGATGAACTGGTGGAGAGAGCCTGGAAGAGCACAAGGAATGTGAGGTTCCAGTTAATACACTTACATTTCCTACATAGAGCATACCTTATCCCGCAGAAGCTACATTCCTATTTTCCGACCCACCCTGCGACTTGCCCAAGATGCACAGCAGATAACGCAGATTTTAAACATATGCTGTGGGAATGCCCAGTCCTGGATAGTTATTGGGAGAAAGTGACAGCTGTATTGTCAGACATAACCAACAGGGATTTGGACCCCTCAATGGCCCACTGCATCCTACACTGATTTACCCATACCTCCAAAAATAAAATCACCAGCAAATTTATAGACCTGGGCTTCCTACTAGCCAAGAGAGCCATCACCACACATTGGAAAGAACAGCGGGCTCCTAGTGCCGTTAAGTGGAAAGCAGACCTACTGAAGTGGGCTGAGTGTGAGGGGGTGATTAGATTACAGATGGCACACCACACGGGGAGTGATAAGGCGCTGGACAGGGCAAGAGCTTGGGAACTGCTTGTAGTGGCGCTCAAAACCCCTGACAGTGCTGATGATGAAGTGCCTGCGAATGACCCGGTGGCAGAGGTGGATTAGCACGGGGTATGCTGGGCGCCTGCCCTGCCTTGGCGCCTCGTGATGGGTAATGGCACATGCCCTATACATATCTGTTTCCTCTTAACTCTACCCTCATTCCACCGAGTTGCCCCTCTCACGGCTATAGCTCCCTAGAACCTGTGAAGCCAGTACTTAAGTGACACGTCTGGGTGGGTGGGGGGCGAGTTGGGGTTCACATTTTTTCTATGACAGATCAAGGATATCTGTACAGGACTTACTTAGGGCTTTGTCCGGACTCTAGGGCTGGATAGCACATGGGGTGAGCATTGTTTCTCCGACTCAGTATAAATGTGTAGGATTATTTTGGATTCCTAATAAGGCAGTTCAAAAATTGGTATGGACCATCTTCTGATGATATAACTGTGCCTTAACTAAGATGCTTGCTACTGAGCAACTGAGGATTAAATGAGGCATGTAACTGAAATGCCTTGTTTCTCTCCACGCTTCCTGTCCTTTTTGAATGTATGGAAAACCAATAAAAATGTTTTTTTTAAATCACAGGGCACTGGAAGGCCCCTGCATCAACTCCTATGACTCTGGAGCCCAACGTAACGCTAGTAACTGTTTGCGGCTGGACCCCTTCCGTACCTGCACACCATCGCTCCAAATGCATCCTACTACTCTGATTCTCTGCTAAAGAGCAGCGCCAGTTGCGAGTACAACATGGTCCACCTTCAAACAATGTACCGCGGTGCATCACCGGCCTTATAGTTCCCTTTTGAGCACACTTACCGTCCGCCTCTCCAGCACCCTTTATTTCTCTGAATATGATGGTACTACGCCAGCATGATCTGACCACAACCATACCTACCAAGCACCACGCTCTCTAGCCAGGCACACAATGCATTACTACCATAATTCGACCAGCGGGTTAATTTTGTCAAGCGAATAACCAGACGGCATGGTCCTATGCCAAGTCTGTTGACCTGTGCACCTACCACGTATGGTTACTGCACCTGACCCGTCTAATACATCACGGGCACGTGGGTCAATTTCCAGCATGGAGGCCACCATTTACTATCACCAGCCACTCCTTCCACGACATCAGAGCGAATTAGCCTCTTCTACCAGGTGTGGCTGTAGCACCTACACCTATACAGTGGGCATAGTCTGCCCCTACCGCAGGCCCCATCGACCATGACATGGACTACCCGTTTCTTGTGAACATCCACTACGTTGTCAGAACCTTTCATTTTCAATGTTGCCATTCCAGAGATACATAATGTCTCCCAAACATAGCGGGCCCCCTTGCAGCCACTCGCTGCATTCCAAATGAACCTTTTACATATCCAACATTTACGTTTGCAAATTGGTCTTTCTGGCAGTGCCAGCGAACATCCAGGCCTGTCTCTGTTGGGGCAGAACAAGCCCTCCTATTAGGTGAGTTCAATGGTGGAAGATACTGCATAGGACACATGCTTAGGTATAGAGTCACTGGGGTGTACATCTACTCCCCAGGTTACACTGCCCCGTGACAAAAGCATCACCACGTGGCCTCGCCACACACTCACGATGATGATTCATGTGTTGGTTATGTCAGTCCGTATTCATATGTGGATCTTCGCGATTTTTGAAAAAAAATTCTCTACATGACAACACTTTACCATGACCAATGTGTGTTTTTAATCTATCCTCTCTAGGTGCTTGATTGCCTCTTTTATCCTATCCCGCTTAGATGCTCACATGCCTACTTCCCTTTCCATGACCTCATGATTTCTTTTCCAGTGTGAACCAGGCCATGTCCTGCTGCTTACTAACTACTTTCCACCTATTCTCTTTCAGGTGCACTGTTAGAAATGGGATTTCTGGTTGGCTAAGGCTTGCGCCTAAGCCAAGCAGAAACCACCACTCTAGTCAGGGCAAGGGAGTTACACACTGAAGATAATCCCTGCTCACCCCCTTAGCAGCTTGGCACGAGCAATCAGGCTTATCTCAGAGGCAATGTGTAAAGCATTTGCGCAACACACACACACACACAGCAGCAACATACTAGGCACACCACAAACGAAACTCCACACAAGATTATATCAAAAATAGCTTTGTATTATCATAAACACATTAGAAACCTAATCACACATTTACACTGTGCCAACTGGCACTAGGAAATATTCACAGGGGATTATATACAGGACCAGGCCAATCGGGCCATTGTCAGAACCATCAGAATGCAGGTAAGTAAATATAAAACACAACCAGTAACTACTGGTATAATAAGGTACCTCAGCATTATCACTAGCATAAACACATTATGCACTCTCATTGGGCCTCAACACCATAACATGGCATTTGCATTAGGCATAAAACAGAACTATGCATAACCAGGCCTGCACCACAGTACACTCACCAGGTATCCAACACTGACCCCATGCCTACTGGCCTTACTCGGGGATCCAATGCCTCTTGTCCCAAAAATGTCAGGGTTCTCGGGGGGACCTTTCACAGGGCTCTCTGGCTGCCTCAGCAGCGACCACAAAGTGTGCAAAGGCACTGGGACCTGGGGTGCACTCACCCCCTCGTTACTTCAAAGGACTCGCCCCGAACGTGGCAGCTGCCAACCGCCTCGCAGGCAGCTGTGATCAGCACGGGCACTCACGGTGCCTCCTGAGCCCTCACTGAGACTCTCCAAGTAACTTGCCCCACGGTGCAGCTGCCCACCGTCAGACGGGCGGTGTGAAAACAGCCTGGGCACTCACGGTGCCCCCTGAGCGACCAAAGGGGGCGGGCACCGACAATGTGCTCCGACACCCCCCCCACTACTCTCACACCACAGCCCCACTCACCCGGGCTCTTAAGAGGGCTCCACAGGCTTCGCTGGTCAACCTCTGGGCACCGACCATGTGCCCTGACAGGTCCTGCTCTTGGGACCTCTCACAGGCTTCACACGGTCTCTCCTGGTGCCGACTTCGGCACCAACTTCGCACTCAGGCAGCCCCGCTCCCCGGGCTCTTGGTCTTGGGTGCACCAGCATCGAGCCGGTCTTCTCTCTTCCTCTTTGTTAGGTGGGCTGCACTCATGTAACACAGCCTCTCCCTCCTTGCGGGTCTCCTCCAGTCTCAGGCTGGGCACCATGGCGGCTCAGTGGCATCTCGTGTAGGTGGGTTAGTCTCCCGCCCTCCTTCTGGCAGGTCTCTGAGCAGCACGCAGGGCTTCCCTTTCCTCCCGAAATCCCCGCCCATAAACAGGCATTGCCTGGCCTGACTTCCTGTTTATCCGCACTTCGGCGGTGCAATTGCGGGGTGGGCACCCGATTCCTTGAGACAGAAAACAGCGGGGTGGGCACCCGCTCATATATATGCACACCAGAGCGGGGTGGGCACCCGCAAAAGGAGCAGCAATGCAGGATGAGCACCTGCTCGGTAATAACGCATAAATCAGCAGCAGGAATGCGGGGTAGGCTCCTGCTTCTTCAAATAAGCTCACAAGCGGGGTGGGCACCCGCTATTTCCAGATGCATAAAGCGGGGTAGGCTCACGCTCGGTTTTGGCAAAACGCGGGGGAATTCCCACGTCGGGATTCCCTCAGAATAGGTTGCAGCTCCGTGCTGCGAGGCCCCCTCTCTTCTCTTCCCCAGGGCAATTAAAATATTGCACTCACAAGGTGCTAGGAGCCACCACTCCAGCCAGCAGGGTGTCCTTGGTGCTGGGGAAACCACAGCACAGCACATCCAGGCAGGCCAGCACGCAGGGACCCCCAGGAGACAGCAGCTGGGTCCCGCGGTGGTTCCTCCTGGCAGACGGTCCCCTCCAGGCAAGCACAGAACAGAGACTTTCATGGGGTCACAGCCCCTACATTTATACTTAGTTTTCCTTTGTCTGCCCTGGCACAGGGCTTGGGGAAACCAGTTAGAACTGGTTCTGGAGCACTCTGTTTACCAGGCTCCTCTACCCTATTGTGAGGTTGGGGCTCATCATCAGACACACCACAAGGGGGCAGAGCCAGCATCACTAGGGCAGGCACCATCCTATTTAGGGACCAGGAGGTGCATGTTGCAGCAACTCTATGTGATTGTCACCATATTTGTGCCTGTGATTTCTCCTCCCACCACTCCAAATACAGATGTCCCATTTAGCCTAGCGCTGACTCACCCTGCCACTCCTGGAGCCACACACACCTCAGCAGCCCCTGTCACTCAAAAAGCCAGATGTGCAATTCAATTTAACAATTTAACAATTTCAAATCTTTATTTCGATCACAAGATCATAAAAGATATACAAAGTAGCTGTATTTAGTTAAAATTCAGATTACAAATAAATCATTAATATTAAAAACATTAAAGATTTGAGCAATAAGTCAAGGGGTGGCAATTTTCAAGCTTCTCCAGCCATCGTAATCAATCGATTTCGGGTGTGCCACATCGCAGTTAAAAATTTTGCCACAGCAAACACAATTGGCGGAGATAAGTCTGTTTTTAAGATTCTGTAAGCAGGTAAAAATGTTCTAAAACCCAAGTTTTTGAGGAGAGGAACCAACCAGAATTTCGTGCTTCTCTGGTAGGCTCGGCAAAAGAAAATCACGTGGGCCTCATTCTCCTTTGTATGGTCACATGCCGGGCACTTCTCTGTGGGCAGCCGACCTGACCATGCTTTGGTGAAGGACATTAAAGGAAGAGTCCCGTATCTCCATTGCAGGAATAATTTCCTAGTTAGCACAGGGGTCATGCCATTCAAAACACTTTCCAGGTTGTAGAAGTCTTTAATTTTAATAAAGCGATGTGACAAAGAACACTCACGCGCACCGTCCAGTGCTCGAGAAAGCATTTTATCATAATATACCCTGGACATTGCTTTCCTTGGAATCCTGATGGATGTGCTTCCCGGGTCTGACCATAGGTCCGGTAATCCGAAGGTTGTCTTGATATATTTTAGCCAAGGGATCTTAGTGGCGTTGGGTAGGGATAAAATTTCCTGCAACTCAGATCTATAGAGGAGCAGATCTTGACTACTCCAAATGCGACGCTAGAATGTTAATGGTCTGAACCCTAGTTCCTCCGTGATAGGCCTCACGCCCAGGTCCAGTCTCAAGGGCAGCAGTGGGGTACTTGGTGGAAGAGCAGTCAGCTGCCTTAAAAATTTGTTCTCTGTGATTAACAAAGAGGGCGATGGGGTGTGGCCCCACATCTCTCTCCCGTAAGTAGCACCCCCCGTGCCTGTGCTTTGTAGATTTGGATAACAGGGGTGAGAGGGCGGTGTGATGACTTGGTCGCAATTCTCATGATACTGCCTGCCTTCTGGGCCAACTTCATGTTTGCCTTTATCTGATGTTCCGCCCACGTGAGGTTTTGGTTAAGTGTTATACCCAAATACTCTATAGTGTGAACCCTTTCCAAGCGCACTGTGCCAAGCAGGGGGTTTGGGCGCTTGAAGGGCGTGGGGTTTAGGATCATGAATTTAGTTTTCTGCGGGTTGATTTCAAGTCCTCTTTCCGTGCAGGATTCAAGGAAACCATCTAACACCCGCTGTATGCCCATCGGGGATTTGGACAGCAGCAGGGTGTCATCCGCAAACATAATTGCGGGCACCCTGCTGCCTGTCAATTTTGGGGCGTCGGTGTTTGCAATCCCAGCCAGGTGCGCGATTACCCTGTTCACAAAGAGGGTCGGTGCGAGCACGCAGCCCTGTCTCACCCCCCTGCGAACGGGGAATCTATCAGCTAAATTGCCACTTCTCCCGCACCTGACGCGTGCAAAGTTGTTGTGATGTAGTCTTATCAAGATTGAGAGAATGTCATTGGGAACACCTAGCTCTTCCATTACCCTCCACAGTTTTGTTCTTGGCACCAGATCGAAGGCGGCACGTAGGTCCACGAAAACCATGTACAAGGTGCCGCCCTCGATCAGTGCAGTCTTCCAGTACATCAGGTTTAATCTGAACAATTGGTCAATTGTAGAGACCCCACTCCTGAAACCTGCTTGATATGGGCTCAGGGTATCTGTTTCCTCGAGCCAGTTCTGCAATCGGTCCAAGATCAGCCTACCAAACAACTTCTGGGATACGTCAATGAGGCTTATTGGACGATAGTTGGCTGGGAGGAGAGGGGAACCCTTTTTGTATATTGGGACCACCTCTGCGCCCAGCCAAGTATCCGGGACGTCCATTCCCCTAAGGATTGCGTTAAATATTAACAGGAGATAGGGAGCCCATATCCCCGGCTCCTGCTTAAAGAGGTCTCCAGGCACTCCATCGAGCCCCGGTGCTTTACCTGCTGCCAGGCCCGCGATTGCTGCCCAGACTTCCTTTTCTGTAAAGGGTTCGCCCTCCTCGCCACTGTCTGGAGTGCGGTAGGATGTAGACACAGCCGCGTCCTCTATTGCATATAGAGACTGGAAGTGATTTTGCCAAACGCTCGGGGCAATATTGGATTCAATAGCCGACGGCAGGTCTTCTGACCCGTTGTTGACTAACCGCCAACATTTACGAGAATCTTTGGTGGCTAATGCCCCAGAGAGTTCCTCCCAGTATTGTTGGTCCCACTCGGCCTTGGCATTTACCAGTAGTGTCTTATATGCCCGTCTTCTGGTTTGTATCTCCTCCCTGCAACTACGCGTCTTGATAGCGAGTAGGAGTTCACGTTTCGAGTCCCGGCATGTGGCGTTATACCAGGACTTTTTATGCAACCTACTAGGTCTAACAATGCCGTTTGAAAAGAGATCAAACTCCATGGTGCTTATTACTTCTCCATGGGTTCGCCATAATTGATCTCTATTTTTCACGTTCCCCAGATCTGCAGCGAGATCAAAAGCTTTTTCCAGCACAGGGGTAATTCTAGCGTAAAGCCTGGGTAACTTATCGCCACTTGTAACCAATTTCCCCCACCTGACTCTTCTCCTGTTATTCTCCAGGAATAACCCTGTCTTTGGACTTTCTTTTTACCCGTCCCAGGTCCTCGATGCCTGGTATGGCGTATTCGAGTTCGAGGGCGTTGTGATCGCTGTCCCCTCTGTCCAGTACCCTGAAATCAATGATTCGTTGCCAACAGGACAGTTGGACTAAGACGTAATCTAATCTAGATTCCCTTCCTACTTTATTGTAGGTGCATTTACTTGGGGTATCTGATTTAGTGCACCCATTACAAGCCCTTAGACCATGGTTTAGGGTAAGTGCGGTGATCTGTAGTGCGAGGGAGGTCCAGGCTCTTGGAGGAGGTGCCACTGTAGCAGGTGTCAGCCATCTTGAGTCCTCCTCTACGGAGGGCCCATCAAGAAGGCCCGGCAGTGGCTCGTAGTGCGAGTTCAAGTCCCCTTCAACCACATATGGGATGTCTCTTGGAATTTCACTCAGGAAAGCCGAGAGTTCCTCAATGGTGTTAGATTCGCGTTGCAAGGCTACAGATCGCGAATAGACATTTATTGTCATCAACTTGGTAGAATTTGGACATTCTAGAAGAACCGGTAATATGTCTTCTGAGTCAACTGGTAATTGTCTAGCCTGACAACCTAGATGAGAGGCCACCCAAGTTGCCAACCCTCCTGATGGACGTCCCCTACCCCCCCATTTAGCAGGTTTTGAAAACACTGCAAACCCCGGGTGTGTATGTTCCTCTCTTGTCCAAGTTTCCTGAAAGAGGCAGATGCTTTTTGAGTTAACAAAAAGAACCCACTCAGGACAATCCGTTTTGTTTCCCAGCCCGGCTATATTCCATGAAATCAAGTTAAGGAATGGAGGTCTTGGGGGTGGTAAAACCTTTGAGACGAGGTTTGCCGTTGGATCTTGTGGCAAATCCTCGTGACCGGGCCCTAGTTTCCTACCCTTCCCCAGTGTATCAGTTGTGGGGAGACCGAGATCTCGGGACAACGTAAAGTCATTAATAACAGTTATCCCCTCTCGTAAAGCTTGGGGTTGTTGACTGGGGGTGATTCCATCCTCGGAATCATCTGATGGAGGAAATTGGTACAGGTCCCTGACCGTAGGCTTAAGCAGTCAATCAACCATTTCAAGGCTGCTATACCTATTTGAGGTCTGGAGGTAAGCTGGCTGGTGAATTCTATAGGGTCCCGGGACTCCTCTGGCTCTTCCCCCCTACCGCCCCTCCTCCTAGTGCTAATCTCCCATCCCTCTTCGTCGCCATATAGGGGTAGATATTCGGGGGCCGTACTCCAGTGGAAGTAGGTGTCCCTCCTCCCATCATGATCTCTCTCCCACTCTTCTAATAATTCTTGATGGTATCCCCATCTTTGGTCTTCTGAATGGTACATGTTCGATGGGTAGAAGAATGAGAGAGGGAGGGACTGGATTTGGCTCACTTGGTCTTCAAGGGCCCAGCTACAGATGTAAGAGGCTGTCCTGTGTTCTCTAAAACTAACCACCACACAGTCGCCTCTAATTGTTTTCCTCGTGTTTCCAACCCAGGTAGTTCGTCTCACCATAAGCACATCACTAGTTGTACCTTGCGGATGAGGTCTATATATGGACAACCAGTTAATGACTTTGTTCCTGAGGGAGGTGGTCGTCTCTGTGGCAGTGGTTTTTAGCTCGGGTACTCCCACCAAGATGACTGTGTAGGGAGAGGCTTCTGGTGGTAGGTTCATGGGTTTAATTTTACGAGGATTGTTTGGAATATTATCTCTAGGTTTAGGATCACTCTGCGGTTTATCTGATGAAGAAGCAGCAATAGTTTTGGGATGTGTGGTTGTAATTGGGGGGGGATGCGATGATGGCTGGGTTGGTGCGAGCGAAGTTGTTATATTTGTTATAGCCTGGGGTTGCGGGGTCATGGTTTTATTGGCTTTGTGTTGTGTGTTTTGAGAATTAACTGTGTCTTTTTTCGCAATACCCTTGTTACGGTTTGGTTCCAGCCCCCTTTTAGCACCCTTAATTTCTATTTTCAGGCTATCTGCCAGCTGGACTGTAGATTTTTCGATATTGACCAGTCTGGCTTCGATCTTAATCAGCCGTGCTTTAAGGGGGGGCTAGAAAAGACCTAAAAAGTGTGCCTATGTCTGTGAGTGTTATATCCTCACTAGAAGAATCCAATGAAATATTAATGGGGTGGGAGGAAGTACCCTTTGGTACGGTGAGTACTGAAGGAACCTCCGCACTAATCTTGGAAAGTTGGCCAAGGGTGTTGGTGCCAGAAGTGGCAACATCGCTTGCGGGTGTAGCCTTAGGTGTTTTTGCCTTACATCCTCCCTTAGTTTGCCCTCCTTTCCTCTTTTTCTGAATTGCCCCTTCCCTTACCCCCCTTGCAAGATCCGAAGCATTCTCGCTCGTAGTGGCTGTGACAAAGTCAGATCCGGAGCTGGGAATTAGAAATGGGGTAGGTGGTCTTTGGCCCACCGGTAGGGTCATTAGACTCATATCCTCAAGGTAATTTAAGGCCTCCCTAGTGAGGTTTGGGCTGGTAGTTGATAGATTCGCCCCGACCCCTCGAGGTAAGAGATGGTAGCCTCTGGCCTTCCTTCAGGGGTCTTGGCCAGGGCCAATGGGCCCATTGATGATCTCCTCACCCACTCAATTTCCTGAGAGATGCGTCTTTCAAGCACAGAAATTTCATCTATCAAAAGTGATCCAGCCTTGACAAAATAATTATCGATGGTACCTTTAACAGCTCCTGCCGCAGCCAGCATCGATTTGCTCCTTGTTTCCCTGGTGCACATCTTGACCTCGATGTGGAGAGGGCCAGGTAGCGACTGGGGTAGCTGGAGATTCCGACCACGGGGGGTGGCCCGGTCCCGGTCTCTGCCGTCCTCGAACGGCCTCAAACGGCCCGCCCTTTGCCCGGGCTTAGCCCCGGCCTTAGTCCCGCGCGCATCCCGCGTGCGCGTGGCAGTTACTCCCTAAAAAGGGGGAGGTTCTGGAGGGGGCGGGAAGAGGACCAGCTGCGGCCGATCAGCGCCGCTGTGCGAGCTGGTCCTCGCAGTCCCGCCTCTGTCCGTGTGTGTGTGGGGCAGATGGTCACCAAAGAGTTCACAGGTCCTCAAACGGCCAGGCGGGTCCCAGAGGCAGTGCCCACGGCAAAGTACAACAGCCACGAGCGGCGCCCGCGAAGCGGGAGCCGCGAGGCATGGCGAAGTGGCCGGAAAAGACAAGATGTCCGCTCCACTGCTGCAGTAATCCCAAGTGAATGCAGAGAAAGGCTCCCACTTAACACACACTCGGCAAGCTCTTATCTGCTGGAGGGGGCGGGAAGAGGACCAGCTGCGGCCGATCAGCGCCGCTGTGCGAGCTGGTCCTCGCAGTCCCGCCTCTGTCCGTGTGTGTGTGGGGCAGATGGTCACCAAAGAGTTCACAGGTCCTCAAACGGCCAGGCAGGTCCCAGAGGCAGTGCCCACGGCAAAGTACAACAGCCACGAGCGGCGCCCGCGAAGCGGAAGCCGCGAGGCGTTGCGAAGTGGCCGGAAAAGACAAGATGTCCGCTCCGCTGCTGCAGTAATCCCAAGTGAATGCAGAGAAAGGCTCCCACTTAACACACACTCGGCAAGCTCTTATCTGCTGGAGGGGGCGGGAAGAGGACCAGCTGCGGCCGATCAGCGCCGCTGTGCGAGCTGGTCCTCGCAGTCCCGCCTCTGTCCGTGTGTGTGTGGGGCAGATGGTCACCAAAGAGTTCACAGGTCCCCAAACGGCCAGGCGGGTCCCAGAGGCAGTGCCCATGGCAAAGTACAACAGCCACGAGCGGCGCCCACGAAGCGGGAGCCGCGAGGCATGGCGAAGTGGCCGGAAAAGACAAGATGTCCGCTCCGCTGCTGCAGTAATCCCAAGTGAATGCAGAGAAAGGCTCCCACTTAACACACACTCGGCAAGCTCTTATCTGCTGGAGGGGGCGGGAAGAGGACCAGCTGCGGCCGATCAGCGCCGCTGTGCGAGCTGGTCCTCGCAGTCCCGCCTCTGTCCGTGTGTGTGTGGGGCAGATGGTCACCAAAGAGTTCACAGGTCCTCAAACGGCCAGGCGGGTCCCAGAGGCAGTGCCCACGGCAAAGTACAACAGCCACGAGCGGCGCCCGCGAAGCGGGAGCCGCGAGGCGTGGCGAAGTGGCCGGAAAAGACAAGATGTCCGCTCCGCTGCTGCAGTAATCCCAAGTGAATGCAGAGAAAGGCTCCCACTTAACACACACTCGGCAAGCACTTATCTGCTGGAGGGGGCGGGAAGAGGACCAGCTGCGGCCGATCAGCGCCTCTGTGCGAGCTGGTCCTCGCAGTCCCGCCTCTGTCCGTGTGTGTGTGGGGGAGATGGTCACCAAAGAGTTCACAGGTCCTCAAACGGCCAGGCGGGTGCCAGAGGCAGTGCCCACGGAAAAGTATAACAGCCACGAGCGGCGCCCGCGAAGCGGGAGCCACGAAGCGTGGCGAAGTGGCCGGAAAAGACAAGATGTCCGCTCCGCTGCTGCAGTAATCCCAAGTGAATGCAGAGAAAGGCTCCCACATCAGGCAGGGTGACATATAGCACACAGAAATGTCAACTTCTAAAAGTGGCATTTCTAAAATAGTTTTATTAAATCTGCACACACCATTGCATAGCATTTAATATTACTATTTTAAACATACCAAACTTGACCGTGCTGCTCCTCTCATATCAGGAATTACCACTGAAACACTTATCAGGGAATCCCCAATGCATTCCTATGGGAGGGCAGCCCCACAGTAGTGAGAAATAGAAATGGCTGTTTGTCACTACCAGGACATGTCACACACTTAAGGTACATGTCCTATCTTTTACCTACAATGCACCCTGCCCATAGGACTAGCTAGGGCCTACCTTAGGGGTGACTGACATGTAGTAAAAGGGAGGGTCACTGACATGGCACATACTTTAGGTGCCACGTCACAGGGGCAGTGACACTGCGCGCACAGGCCCTGCAATGGCAGAGGCCTGAGATAGGTTTGAAAGGCTACTTTGGTGGGTGGCGCAATCAGCGCTGCAAGCCCACCAGTAGCATTTAATTTACCAGCCATGAGTATCTGAGATACCACTTTACAAGGGACTGACAGGTAAATTAAATAGGCCAAACAGAGAGCATACGCACTTTACACTGGACAGCAGTGCTAAAGTGCCCAGAGGCCTAAAACCACCAACACCATGTCTGAAAAAAGGCTAGGAGAAAGGCAAAAAGTTTAGGGATGACCCTGCAAAAAGGGCCAAGTCCAACATGCACGTTTCTCCAGAAGGTATAATTTTACCTTTAGTTTTCACCACACATTAGGTCTACTATTGAATTCTGACTTGAAGGGACGTGACTCTTTGCTCCCTTTTGTTAATCATCACTTGCTGCCTCCTCAGAGTAGATGAGGATAAAAAGGTCCTTCAAAAATTCCTAGATCCTTACAGACTGAATAAAGGCATGAAACATGTCGACCCCTTGAACAGCTCACTAAAATCTTAGATCTGAGATAGGTTTAATCCTCCATCCTCAGTCGACGACTCCTTAGTCTGTTTTTACTCATGGCCCAGGTACTCCTCGAATAAACAGTCTCTTGAGAATCCAGGAGCCATTTTTAAACCACACGCACACAATCCCATTTCTACTCACTATACATAGGCACTCTCAAATAACAACATTTAGCTTCACAAAGGCACACCGAGAAGACCTCCGGCAAGGAGCCCTCCTGCAGGGCCCATTCGGTATTGCTGCGCTGGCCCAACGAGGAGCTGCCCTATGATGAAGAATGGCACCCTTCGGGTGTGTGAGGGCCTTTATACCTTATTGGAGCTATCCCTGGACACGCACGCACTATCTTGTCCTATCTAGCACCTGTATGTAACTGACATTACTGACATGGCCTGTCTCATCTCTTATCCCGCCCACCCACCCCCCCCCCAGGAACAACATACCCTCTTTTCTTTACCAGTATCCCCGGGCCCTGTATGCTGGACCTACCAAGCCCCTCATCCATCCCTGTGAGACTCTCAGTGAATATATGCAGGCATGTGATTACCGTGTATAGTTGTACTCCTACCAGGCGATCCCTAACTTAATTTTGCCTAGGGTGGGTGATCTGCCAAATCCCTGGCAGGTTGGACTAACTTCCCTGTTACCTGTGTGTAAGTGTCATCAGGCTGCCTGTCTTGGTGTAGAGTTGTATACATCCCTTGTGTTGGTACGCTGCAATCAGCTGAGTTGGATTTCTGACATGTGGTAGCTCCACAGTGTCAGCTGAGTACTCCTCTGCCTAAACAGGGAAGTGGTTCTGTATATATAACAATAAAACCCATGTGGCCGTGTCGCAACCCCTGTCAGGCCGCAATTGTTTATTCTAATTGTTTAGTGTTGCCGCCTTATGGACAATAACAAAAATAATATTTATGCAATGAACTTTATCCCTTGTACTGAATGTTCAAGGTACTGCGATAGTGTGCCTAGGAAGCGGAAATGTAAGCAATGCAGATTCAGAGAATGTTATCCTGCATGGTCATGCAAGCAAATGTGTGTCAAAAGTCACTGTATGTAAAAGAGAAGGCAACTTAAGAAATGTGAGCATGTAAAATGGCAGTATTTCTAACTGGGCCTATCATGACTACGTAACACCCACTCCTCGGACATAAGTCGGTGAAAGCTATCCCCATCCAAACGCAAAAATACGAGGGTCAATCAGTATAAAAAGAACCCTACTAAGATCTAAAAAGCCTCAGCCTTCTTTATTAGCAAAGAGCAGAGAGAAAGCTTTTACTTAAAATCATTAAAAGGAATTAAAAGCTATAAAAGCTAATTTAAGAACAAATGTTGCAAAAAAAAACAAATTCCACATTAAAAAGTGTCCCACGACTTGAAACTGCCAGATTGTGTATGGGTTCCGAGAGGTAGACGAAACATTGCTGTTCCCAGCACCCATCAAATAGGATCCATGGAGCAAATATGTTCCCATCCATCTACTTCAGCAGCTGCAGAAGAAAAAGGGGCCAGTGCAAGATCCGCAGTAGCCGAGCCAAGATCCAGGTCATTAGGAGCAGAAGCATCCCAGGAGGAGTCGTAGAATGCCTTTAGAAGCAACAAAAAGCAAAAGGAACAACAGTGCAAGTGGGTCGTTAATGGGGTTACCTGTAGGTCAATGTCCAAAGACCAAACCATTTGCATTCCTAGTCGTATATTCGGTGCACACTTAAAAGTGCACAGAAGACAGCGGAATATGTGCTACACACAGTGCAGTCACATCGGCCAAAATTACAAGAACCAGTGTTCGTTTAGTTCCTGAAGCAAGGGTGAACCAAAACACTATCATGTGTTCATGACACAGGACCACATATGTGGAAGTGCTAGTTGCCTTTGGCCTCTTAATGGGACATCCATTGAAAAAAAAGCATTGACCAACAATCAGGGTTAGCGGAGGACCTCCAAAAATGCTTCCCAGCACAAGTGAATGAACAATGGAATACCTCCAAAGACTGTCTGGAAGGTACTAACCAGGCCAGAGCCTATTTTCTTTAAAAAAATGCATCACTCCTGTGGTAGTGTACATATTAAAAATGGAGTGCACCAGTTCCCCAAAATGTAGCGGGAAATTAGTGCAGAGTAGCAACTGTATATCAGAAGAAGCCCTTGCAACTTGAAAATCAAACATCTCCTTTGTAGATGTTTAGGCTGCATCTCACTGGAGCAGTAAGGCTTTCAGGCTGCTCAAAGCAGCAAAGTGCACGTTTGAAAGCTTTATTGAAGGCAAAAGCATTGCCTCCCTAACTGTACGGCAAGTGGATACAGTACTTGAGTACAAGTCACAAAAACACCAGATAGGCGCTTCTTGGTTTTCTTCTGCAGTAGCCTTGATCATTCCACATCAAATAACTACCATTTGAGAGCGATCTTAAAACCGGACGTGTCACAGCAGGTAGGGACTCCTTCAGATAGCAGGACAAATTTGCCATAAACGCATTCCATGCGCCAGAAAGCAAAACCTCCATGCACACCAAGGGGAGTCCAAAAGTATTTGTGCAGTCAGTAAGAAAAACCTCAGTCTTACCATTCTTAAAGCAATAACTAAAAGGTAAATTCCATGACTCATGCTCATATTCTTCTCCTAGCGCTTTCTATCTCCCTAATTGATGGTATTGTAAACAGAACTGAAAGTGGCATGTTGATATTGGCAGAGAAATAAACGTGTGGATGATCCAATCTTTGGAAGGTATTTTCTGCAACAGTAAATGATAATTTCTCTAACTTTTCTATGTGTAACATAGTCTACTTTGTGTCCTTCCTTGCCATGATTGTCTGCTGTTTTGTTAGATTGTAAGGTAAAAACAAGCATGTGGCATTAAGGTGTTGCCATGGTACGTGACCGGAGTGTCTGCAGAGTCCAGCTTAATACCATAAGTGATCAATGCTGTGACTGCCTATGTTGTAAAGAGGATATGTCATTCTGAAGATGACATAAAGTTACCCAGAGAGTATATCTGAGTCGACAATGTGTTCATACCATTATCCACTACTGCAAGAGCCCTTTCTAAATTTTCCCTGTCGATCTCACGCAGTCTCTCAGCAGCCTCCTGCTGGGAAACCTTCCACACTTCGTTGTATATTATGTACAAGAAGCACTTGTGATGTGGTTTTTGAGGACCTAATAAAATGTCCTGTAGTCCCATGTCATTAGAAAGAAGGAACAAGTGTTGTTTCACTTGGGACAATGTTGAGGTTTTTAGCCAACAAAGGCACAACTTCCCAACAGTGTACAGTGTTACCACCTGAGTGTTGTGTCTGTGCATAACATGGGCCAGGCCTGCTGATCTTAAACCCTTTTGTGTAACCAAGGAAATGTGAATGACATCTGTTAGTGTTTAATGGCCACACTAATCATCCTCCTAATCAATCCTGAAGAATTGTATGAACCATTGTGTAGTATGGTATCTAGTGTTTCCTCTGTTTTATTTGTGAACCATTGCCAGTTCATAAAGCTTGCAGATATGTCAATGTTTGGTGTATTTAAATCTTTTATAATAGCCAGGCCAAGACTTGATGTTAGTAGCAATGTTTTGTTCTGGAAAATTAGTTGTAGTGGTATCTGGCATGCTCTGAATAATCAGAACACAAGGAAAAGATGAGGGGAGGGTCCAAGGGAAAACTTTAAAGAGCTACGAGAAGTGATTCCCCATATATTATATAATAATCAGTTTCAGTTTCATCAGTCTTTATTTCAATTGTAAAACCATAAAAGACATACTATCAAAGGAATAAGCAAATACAAACTATGATTACATAAATGTTGGCAGTATCAAAATTACACAGAACCAAGTCAGCACAATAAATTACCTAAAAAAGCATAAACCATTAATTCACAGCACTGAAGACAGTTAAAACATCGAATTAAAAATATTGAATAAAATCTCAGCCCATTTACAATTTCATGAAGGGTACGGGAAGAATAAAACCAACCGGACAAGTTAGGATGGTGAGCCCTTCATTTTGTTTGCCCGTATCACCCACGCTCAGCTCCAGAATTTTGCCATAGCAATAACGATGGGTTCCTGTGTGCAGGTCTGTAGGATCCTTAGAGCAACTACAGAGTCTCTTGTACCTAAGTTGGAGCAGATGGGTTTAAGCCATTTAAGCCTCGGTGGCTTGTAGGCTGGACATATAAATTAGATATGAGCAACTGATTCTGGCTGGCCTAAGCATAGATCGGACATTGGTTTAAGCCATTTGGCAGTAAAAACCCTGGTAGGAAGGAAACCTATCCTGATCTGGTGGTAAAGCTCCCTATCCAGAGGTTTTAAGGTGGTGTCCCAATACTGTTCAAAGCCAGCCTCATGTTTTAATGACAGAAAATCCCTAGTCAAGGTTGGTCTAGTAGTAGAGGAAAACCTTTTGGACTTTACCATGTCCATTTAAGCTGCTTTAAGCACTTTTTTGACGGGAGGGGGGACGTTTCTGGATTCTCCCACAGTGTACCCATCTCCATATCTATCAAAGAGTTTTTTATATGCCTAAGCCACTTGATCTTGCTGAGGCACCCAACTCCCCTAAAGTCCAATAGGGATTTAGCATACAAGGACAACTAAGGTGTAGCCCACAGCCATCTCCACAGTGCTATTGGCCTGAATCAATCAATCAATCAATCAATCATGCCATTTGTATAGCGCACTACTCACCCGGGAGGGTCTCAAGGCGCTTGGGGGGAGGGGTATGCTACTGCTCGAACAGCCAGGTCTTGAGTTGTTTCCTGAAGGCGAGATGGTCCTGGGTCAGCCGAAGGTGGATGGGGAGGGAGTTCCAAGTCTTGGCAGCCAGGTAAGAGAAGGATCTTCCGCCGGCGGTGGCTCTTCGGATGCGTGGTACGGCTGCGAGGGCGAGGCTGGTGGACCGTAGCTGGCGGGTGGGCGTGTAGAAGGTCAGGCGGTCGTTGAGGTACTTGGGGCCCAGGTCGTGGAGAGACTTGTGTGCGTGGGTGAGGAGCCGGAACGTGATCCTCTTGTCGACGGGGAGCCAGTGCAGGTTCCTCAGGTGGCTGGAGATGTGGCTGCGTCGGGGGACATCCAGGATGAGTCGGGCGGAGGCGTTCTGGATGCGCTGGAGTCTTTTCTGTAGCTTGGCTGTGGTTCCGGCGTAGAGGGCGTTTCCGTAGTCCAGTCGGCTGGTGACGAGTGCCTGGGTGACAGTCTTCCTGGTCTCGGTCGGGATCCAGCGGAAGATCTTGCGAAGCATACGCAGGGTGTTGAAGCACGATGAGGAGACGGCGTTGACTTGTCTGGTCATCGAGAGGGAGGGGTCCAGGATGAAGCCCAGGTTGCGTGCGTGGTCGGTTGGCTTGGGTGCGGTGCCCAGGGCTGGGGGCCACCAGGAGTCGTCCCAGGCGGAGGGCGAAGATCCCAGGATGAGGACTTCCGTCTTGTCCGAGTTCAGTTTCAGGCGGCTGTCCTTCATCCACTCGGTGACGTCTTTCATCCCTTCATTTAGGCAGGTTCTGGCGGTGTCGGGGTCTCTGGTGAGGGAGAGGATCAGCTGGGTGTCGTCGGCGTAAGAGATGATGTTGAGGTTGTGCTGGCGTGCGATGGCTGAGAGAGGTTTCATGTAGATGTTGAAGAGGGTGGGGCTGAGTGAAGATCCTTGCGGGACGCCGCAGATGACTTCGGTGGCCTCGGAGCGAAACGGGGGGAGGCGGACTCTTTGTGTTCTTCCGGCGAGGAACGAGATGATCCACTCCAGTGCCTTCTCTTGGATACCGATGTTGCTGAGGCGCTGGACTAGGGTGCGGTGGCAGACCGTGTCGAACGCAGCGGAGAGGTCCAGGAGGATGAGGGCCACTGTTTCCCCCTTGTCGAGCAGGGTCCGGATGTCGTCGGTGGCTGCGATGAGGGCGGTCTCGGTGCTGTGGTTGGCTCTGAAGCCGGACTGCGAGGGGTCGAGGGATCCGTTCGTCTCAAGGAAGGCGGTCAGCTGTCTGTTGACGATCTTCTCGATCATTGATACTAAAACATCCTAAGTCCTAAAACAGGGGCACCAAAGGGATGGATTGCGGCAGGCCTGTCAATGCCCACATACATTTATTTTGGGCTGTGATTATAGGTGTAATATCATCCTGGCCCCACAGTTCTGCGCCATATAAGATTGCGCTCACAACCTTTGAATTATATATTTTTAGTGCGGGAGCTAAGGGTTTAGTGAAGGAAAGCCTGTGGTCTTTTAAAAGAGCGCCTGCCAGCTGCGCATGTTTCAGAGCAAGCACATCGATTTGGGGCTTCCAATGCAATTTCCTGCTTAAAGTTACCCCCAAATAGGTAAATATCTCAGTCTGCTCTAAGAGAACATTATTCATATGGACCTTGCCCCTCTTAACCTTTTGGGAATGGAGCACCATAAAGTTTGTTTTGTCCACGTTGACTACGAGCTCATGATTGCGGCGGAACTCCTCAAATCTGGACAGCGCTACCTGTAAGCCAGATTGGGTCTTAGATAGAATCAGGGTGTCGTCCGCGAACATGAGCAGGGGTGTTTTTAGGCCCCCCAAAGTTGGAGCATCGGTGGGGCATGTGGAATAATACTGTACCACCCTGTCAATGAATAGTGAGAACAGGGTAGGAGCAAGGACGCAACCCTGGCGCACACTCTTAGTTACCGGGAATCTATCTGTAACTTCTCCGTGTGTACCCCATCGGACCTGGGCATAGTTATGATCATGCAATTTAACTATCATAGTTAACAGCTTTGTCGGCATCCCCACCTCCAAAAAAGCTCGCCACATTTTATTTTGAGGGATGAGGTCGAATGAAGACTCTAAGTCGATGAAGGCCGCATATAGCTTACCCCCACCTAAAGTAACAACCCGCCAAAATATCATTACAAATCTAAGCACTTGGTCGATTGTGCTGGTATGAGGTCGAAACCCTGCCTGCATGGGTGATAATATGTTAAATTCTTCTATCCACTGCTGTACTCGACTCAGTACTAGCCTCGCCACTATTTTCTGGATAGTCTATGAGGCTAATGGGCCTGTAGTTACCAGGTAATGTACGGTCCCCCTTCTTGTACACCGGAACTATGACAGCACCAGACCAGGTAGCAAGAAGACGCCCACCACTAGCAATGGCGTTTGCTAGATAAGTAATGTAAGTCACCCAATTAGCTTTGTCATGGGCGAATAAATCCGCAGGAATACAGTCAAGGCCCGGGGCCCTACCACTCGGGCCAGAGAGAGGACTATCGCTACCTCCTTTTCCTTAAACACCAGAGTGGGTATAGGTGTGGGGATTTTAAAAACATCCAGGTTATCATTGGGCGAGGAGAATTGGGCCTTAAAGTATTTGGCCCACTGATCCGGCAGGACAACGTTTATAGGTGAATTGGGTGGCCCCCCGCTTCACTAGCTGCCAAACTCTGGACATATTGTTGTCATTACTTACCAAAAGAAGATTTTGTTATCATTTGGGTTCTTTTATAATTAGCCCTGGCATGTGTAATGTTCCCCAAATCCTTCAAACTAATCGCCTTTGCCAATGCATGGAACGCCTCTCTACAAGATTTATTGTACCAAGAGGTCCTTGGAACCCCATCCTTTGCCTTCTTTTCACTGGACTTGATAAAATAGGTTTTAAGTTTTTCAAACAGATCGTTATGAACCTGAGGGATAATCTGGGTTACATCTCCCTGTAAGGAACAGCTTTGGAGGCACGTTATTGATTGGGCTACCAAAGCCTTCATAGCGCCCAGGTCACCTTCCTTCTCAATAAGCCAGGACCATCTGACCCGCCTCATCTAATTAGAAAGCAGGATTTTCGATCGTAAGTCTACCTCAGTCTTGTTCGGGATCTTTGACATGCCTGGGGCCTTAATTGTCATAATAAGGGGGTCATGGTCACTTTCGGTGTGTTTCTGGACCTTCATGTCGAGAAGGGGATGCCATGATTCGATGTTAAGCATAATAAAGTCAATACGGCTACTCCTCAGCCCATTGTTAAATGTATGGGCACCTTCCCTATCTGAATAAGACCTCCCGTTAACCGCTCGCACACCCCTCTCCAGACATAGCCCCTTAAGTTGCAGGGCAGCTTCCGTCCATTTTTTATAGGACATAAATCTAGGGACGGAATATGCCACTGCAGATCCTCATCCGAGCTTAAATTACCGTCCTCCTGATCAAGCGGTTCAAAGGTGCAATTGAAATCCCCAAAACTAATCTGGCTATCTATAGAGTTATCTAAAAGTGCAACTGTATCCGAACGCCTCCCGCCAGGTTGCCCTCTGGCATAAATAATAATTATCAATGTAACCCAGTCATGATCCGTGCCTAACCGTAAAGCCATTATGTCTGGACTATCAATGGACACCATCTCATACCTCCACTCCTGTTGCTGTCTAACCCAGAATGTAAGGACACCTATGGGTCTGCCTTTCGAACCCCGTTGGGCATGTTTGGAAAAATTTTAAAAACCCGGGTGAAAGACCGGGTCAGTAGCCCAAGTTTCTTGAAAGGCCAAAAGATCAAACTGATCTATAAACTCCGCCCAGTCTTAGGATACTGTTTTCTGCCTAAGCCCTGCAATGTTTCACGAGCCTACTGTCATAACAGACATAGCCTGTCCTTGGTGCGGGCTGACACAAGGGAGGTGAGGGGAGGGAGGTGTATTACCCTCCGTCACATAGGGACCATGCTGGTAGTTGGATGCAGCTGGACCTACTGAGTGCATATTGCCCAAGTCATCCCACCCTGTCATTCTGTGTTTCCCTTGCGGGGGACTACTTCCTCCGGGGTAGCTTAAAATGTTACATGTGGCATCCTCCTCTGCCATATCAACCTGTATTCCTAGAATGGAAAGCGGACGCAGGCATGTGGGGGTGCAATTACCAGCAGCCTCAGGCTCCCTTGACAAGGTCGACCCATATGGGGCCGAACAGTTGTACTTAATTAGTCAGTCAATGTCTTCTAATGAGGCGAGAACGTCAAAACGGTTATTGAGGGAGACTGGGTGCACAGAGTGGCTAGATGTGTTTGAAAACCCGCTCCTTCCAGCCATACAAGGGACATTATAGGGTCAATAGAAATAGCCCAAGGAGAGAACAGAGATATTGTCCCCAACCTCAAGATCCCCAGCTCTCTCTCCAAAATTTGGCGGACTAGGCCAGGTGTCCGGAAGCTTAGTACCACACAGTCACCCCAGAGTGACTTTGAAGACTTCCCTACCAGGGTATTCTACGGGCATTTTAAATTCATGAAATAATCAATCCTTAATCCCCGTTCTTGTACTCAGTAGATGGAGAGTCCTATTTCTCAGGGTGGACCAATCCTCATTTGCCTGTGGGGCAAGCCCGGGAACATTACCTAAAACTACAGTGTAGGGGGCTGCTTCTGGTGGTAAATGTAAGTGGCTAGGGGCGCTCTGTGCCCCTTCAAAGCGCAATCGATTGGGGAGCGTGTGCGTATGCGTGTTTCTCTTATATCTCGCTGCAGCCCCTGAGTACTGATGCTACGCTGCGTTGGAGGTGCACAAGGATTGGCAGTATGGGCTAGTTTGGTGGGGTCCGGGCCTTGATGGTATCCCCCCTATTCTCCGCCCCTACCCCCTGGGTGGTGCCAACAACTAACCGTGCACCAGCACCAATTGGTGTGGGGAGAGGCAAGTCCTGCTCTAATTTTGTGAGTCTTTCCTCTATTTGGCCCAATTTTTGCATCAAAGGGTCTAGGAGATTAGCGATCCCCTGCACTATCCGTGTAAGGAGAAATTCCTCAGTGGGTATGGATGAGCTGACAGCGTCAACTGGTACCGTGAAGGTTTGTCTGCTACCTTCATTCACCCTTGCAACTACCTTCCGTTTAGGCCCACGAATAGGTTGTGGGGTAGGCTTAGTGTGTCCCCGACCTTTCCTTTTCTTTAATGGCGGTTCCTCATTCTCAAAACCAACAGTTGATGGACAGAATGCAGAACAATGTCATACATTCACCCCAGTACAGAGATCTGGGCCTAAAGCCATCGTTTGTTTGCACTCCACACCACCCCAGGTCAGGCATGGCCATATGCAAATCAGCCTTGACCCTGTGCCTCATGGGAACAGTCCAGCCCGAACTGCCAAGCCATTTCTTTCCTGGACCGGAATCAAGCATCCTAGGACCGGTTTCTGGCTATCAGCCGTCTTCAGCCAGGATAGCTTGACTCCAGTGGTGTGGAGAGCACATTTGGCAGCCCTCCCCCTAGTCGAAACCATCGAGGTACCTAAACTAATCTCTGGGCTGGTTAAAATAACTGGTGATAAAGTACCAGGGCCCTGACTAAGCTGACTTTAAAGGGAGGGCAAAGGGGCGGGGGGATATCAGGGAGTGCTAAAGCGGGCATAGAGCCCGGACAGATGCTGAGTGAGGGCGGCAAAGGTTCTAAGGAAAGTCGGCACTCAGTTAACTGAATATCATGGATCAATACGGTTTCAGCTCTTGAAAAAAAGGCATCACGCCCACCCCCAGCTTGCGTTTGCCAAAACCAGCACCCACGGGAGGCATTGCCAAAAGTCAGATATACCAGCACAGTACCTTATACATAATAGTCTGAGGGCAGATGAACATAAGGTGGTCCAGCCCTGCCTCTGCCAGGTGCTGATGGGCGCGAACGGCCCCCTTCCCTGACTTGTTACCAGGTAGACGTGGGTCTACTTATCCACCAATTTGGGTGAGTAGAGATGGAGTAGATTATATAACAGTACTCTATGGACAAGCTATTCATGTCTACGAAGCACTTACAATAACAGAATTGTATTGTAATGTTGTCTGACCTGTCTCATTTTGTTCTTCTTTTTTTGTGTCTCAAATCCACAGATAAGTTCCAGTAGTACTGAGTTAAAACATTGGATTACTGGTTTGGTATCACAATATTTATTGTTTTTTTCATATATTTTCTCACATTTGCAGCAGCATTGTTTATTTAAATGGTCCTGATGAAAGCCTGGACTTTTTATGACCAATTAGGCTGAAACATGTTGACTGACCTTGCCATCTTAGCAGTCTAATTCACACTGCTTTGCACTGCTTTTTAATCCTGCCAATTTGGACAAGCCAACAAAAAAATGTTGTACCAAATTAGGTCGTTTTAATATCCCCTCTATCCTTTTTATCACATTCAGCACTGCACCCTCACAACACCAATGGTATTTTAGCATTCTCAAACATCTTAGGATATATAAGAAAACATCCCAGAGCGCCTACCTCACAGTGAGGGGAGTTGTAGCCCTCAGTGGGACCAAGTTTCTCCACTGGGAGGAGAAGCCCATAAGGTGAAGCATGCCAACTATGGTGGGTAAGGGCATTTGTCCTGAAAGGGATTGCTTCCATTGGGGCTGTATTTAGAGACATATTAGACCCGAGAAGTATTGTGTTGTGATACTCTGAATAATGCTTCATTTCCCTGAACTTGCCAATCCTTCGTTCCCCAAATTGATCTTAAATCAACTGTGTCTTTCCAAAAGTCAAATCCTTGTGTAGACAGATGGAAAAGAAAAAAGTCAGATTATATTAGTCTTGTGTCAGTAAACATAGTTTTCTTTGCTGTTGTTGGTGTGAGCCTATAATAAAAATGACCCTGGGTCTGTGGTATTATGACCAGAAAAATACACAAACCTTTTTGCAAATGTGTGCGAGCTACCCCATAGTGGTGTAGGGCAATGTTCCTATTGCATGTAATTAAACACATCATGTGGAGTACTTGGTTTATGCTGGAAATAATGACCAAATTGTTGAAAACAGAACAGTTCCTCATAATTAGATGTTTCTTCATACATGTCCTCAGAAGTGAAAATAGTGGGATACTCTAGATCTTCTAGCAGTTCATACACTGTATCAATGTCCCAATCATTGGAGACAGTACTAGGGATGATAATATAATTTAATGAAATATGAAATACATATGGTATTTGCAGAAGTTCAGTTGGTCCAAATAAATCCTATAATACCCTATCCCAAACAATTCTATCGGGAACTGGAACAGCCAAGATGTTCACCAGGGAAAAGTCTATTTGCACTTTGTGTGGTAAAGAATGCGGTGTTAGAACCAAGCTCACCGCTTGTACAGCAGAGCGTTCTCAAAGATGGTGTTCATTTAGAAGCAATAAAAAGACTTTCACAATCTGGGCCAACTCTCAGGGATTGGAATAGAGACATGGACTGGTGCATGGTGGCTGAGAGGGTAGTATATGAAAGTAGAGGTTGTCCCCCTAAGTGGGAAAGAATCTGGGGAAAATGGAATGTTCTCAGGGGAAGTCCATGTGTCATCCCATGCTGTGCCGATGGTGTCCCCGGTGCAGGAAAGCGAAGTGTAACTGAGGCCCAGGGTGGAACAAGAATTGTACAGCTCTCTAAGGGACTTGGTCATAAATGTGGTACTTATCATTGACCTGCCCAGCCCTGCTGGCCATGTGTATGAGAATGTGGTGATGTAATATGTGCTAAACTGCTTTAATCAAATGAAAAGAAGTTTAAAAAAAAAGAGACCGTCACAAAACCAATCCACAGGACGGGTAAAAGTATTCAAATTGTAATCTACAGGTATAGCCATAGAGAGACAAAGTACATCTTCTTTACCCAAAAGTAGAAAACACACAATCTACCTCAGAGAGTTGGTATTGGAGGCGGAAGTGGCTAAAATGATTCTGATGAGAAGTCATCAAAGTCAACAAAGTAGCCTGAGGCTTTGATTTATTTTTGGCAGCTCTGTAAGCTGTGTGGAACTTGGAACTGACTAGAATTGTGGATCATTGACATAGGCACCATCCATGTTGGGTTTCCGAATATAAATCTGTGTTTCTTTACAAGTTACTTGTATAGTTGTTGTTGATGTAGCAGGTAGAAGAGATACTTAAATATTTGCTATCCCCAGCTGGAGAGTCGTAATTTCATCGCTGATCAAAACATCCAATGGTCCTGGAACCACACCAGCTCAATGCCAGTAAAGTGGAAGTCGAGCTCCCCGGGGACCGGTGGAAGGTACACAGCAGGGCACGACAGCAACTAATGCCCCTGGGATCTGTGTATAGCCAGACGGCTAGTCCCTGGCATTATCGCAGCACAAAGGTCCGATTTGAAGTGTGCATCCCCCTGGTGGGTGACGGAGTTGGTGCTGGACCCCCTGGTGCCCGGGCCTTGGTACTGGTGCCCATGCCGGCTGGCACCACTGCTTCGAGCGGAAAGAGGCTGAGGGCTGAGGGAGGCTAACGGCTGAGAAAGGCGGCACTCTGGTTTGCCCCGGCTGGGAGCATACTCTGGACTATACAATGGAGCGTGCCAAAGGATCCAGGGCCCGTGGGACGAAACCAGTGCAGACCAACAAATTGGACCGATACACAGTTTCCAAGGACGCACAGCAGAACCGGCTGTCTAGAGATGCCACCCAAGGGAGCCCAGTGGAAGAGGAACTGTCACTCAAGGACGTTATGGAGGCGATTACCAGAGTCAAGACTTTGTTGGAACACAAAATGGACATCATGTTTATTGACATTAACCTTATTAGGGCCGATTTGGGGAAGCTCAATGAAAAGGTCAAACAGGTTGAAATAATGTCCTCCAGTCTCGGCGATGTCACGCAACTACAAAGGGAAGTCCGCGAGCTCCAGGACTCTCCCAATCTCACGGACCTCAAGTTGGATGACTACGAAGGCCATCTTCGGCGCAACAACCTCCGCATCCTGGGCGTTCCGGAGAAATCTGAGGGGCAATCCCTTGATCTTTTTGTCGAAGATCTCATCCTCAAGCATTTGCAACCCAAAGGCCTAAGCAAATTCTTTGTTATCGAACGGGCTCACAGGGTCCCGGGCAGCCGTCCCAAACCGGGCGCTGCCCCGCGGACAATGCTGGCTCGGGTATTGAACTTTGGTGACAGAGATGCTATTCTTCAGAACTCCAGAGCAGGGGCCCCCCTTTGGTTTGAGAACGCTGACATCTCCTTCTTCCCGGACTTCACACAGTGTGGCGCGGTGGAGAAGCAGACCAGGACTATTGGGGTTGTTTGTACTCGTTAGGGTTTATTTACAGTAAAAAAAAAAAAAAGAAGTCAATGGCTCAGTGCAATGTAGTGACACAAGTCCAAAAAGAACAAACAAGGGATTCTGGTTGATGTAGTATGTCCACTCTATTTCCCTTCTTCTCTCATGGGACTCCAAACAGTGTGGTCTTCTGGACTGGAGGACTGTTAGGCTTGTGCAGATATCGGGAAGGGGAAAGAAAACAAGAACAAAAAAACAACCGTAAGGTGGGGGTCTGATACGGGATATGACGCAGGAAGCCGGGTAAGTGAAGGGGAACAGTTAGCACCGAACCTTCACCAGTGAGCGTGCGGTTTCTCTTAAACGACCCTCTGCTCGCCGTTATGCCACAAACTACTGTGTTCCGCCCTCGTCACCCCGTCCATTGCCCTCCTCCGTCCCGCGACCCCAAGGAAGGTGCAAGCGACCCCGTACCTTGTACAGCCTCGACCCCCTGTGGCCGTGGCTGGCGTGCTCACGTTGCCAGGTAGGGTCTGGCTGCCCGTCTGTTCCGGTCCTCACTCCTCCGGCGTCGTCGGTTTCCTCCGTCGGCGTCGAGCCCTTCAGGTCCTCGGATTCCGTCCTTGTGCTCTCCCACGGTGGTATTAGTAAGGTTCTCACCGGTGCCTCCTCCTCGCTCGCGTTGTGGCGTGGTCCCAAAGAACGCCGGTAACTCCTCGCCTCTTCCGTGAAGTAGCTGCTCTCCGTACCACGTGACTCCGTCACCTGGTATGCCGAGGTGAATTCCTTAAAGGGCCAGTCCTCTCCATGCCCGGTCTGTGAATACATAAGGGGAGACGAGGAGAGAAAGGGTGGAAACTGTCCCGAAACATCGTCCAGTGATTGTACTTCCTCACACACAGAGAGTGCAGAGACAAAGGAGGTCATTTCTTTCCGTGAAGCGCTACCTCAGAGAGAGGGGTCTGAAATACTCAATGCTGTTCCCGGTGTGCCTTCGGGTCGAGGCGGAGGGCAGGGCGTGGTTCTTTGACCAACCTGAAGCTGTGCCAAACTGGATTGAACATCGCGGAATGAAGAGTTCGACCGATCGCAGCAACAGGGAGATGCATACACTCGACCTGCTTGACACTGATACTTGGTGAACAGCTGCTTTTGAACTGAGAAACAGGAATTTGAAGTGGGGTGGGTACGGGAGGATGGGGCGTTTTTCGTCTCTGATGTTGGGGCTGGTAGATCCATACGATTTTGAGGTTTTTGCCTTTAGAGGGTCTTACATGTGACATGATATCGGATGGGGACATGGAGCACTTTACTTTCCCCCTTTTTCTTCCTCTTTCAACTCTTTCCAAGGGCGACAGGCACTCTGCAAGTTTTGGATGGGCAGTTCTAGGCCCAGAGTGCAGGGCAGCGGGGTGGGGGGTTGTTGGGAGGGGGTGTTCTGTTATGTTTTTATTGTGTTCAATATCTCAGCAAGGTCTATTGTGATCCTAGGAGGGGAAGCGGGCACGCATATTGCATTCTCCGTAAAGGAGATGGAGGGAAGGTTTAATGTCAATGCGTTGGGGGACAAGATAAAGTGTAGTGTGGTCCTCCAATACCTCAAGTGCCATGCCCCGGATGTTATAATGCTTCAGGAAACACACCTCATTGCAAATGCGTGCAAGGCCCTACATCGGGGGGGGGGGGTACACACTGTTGGCACATGCAGGTTTTACCTCTAGTTCACGAGGGGTGGGTATCATGGTGAAGAAATCCTTTCCATTTGTGGTTAAAATGACCTGGACAGACGATCGAGGACAATACATTGGGGTTTCGGGCATATGGGGGGGTCAGTCCATCACTCTGATGTCTGTCTATGTGCCCCCTGGCCTACAAGCCACAACCTTCAGGCTTATGGGGGTGCTGTTGTTAACTGTCCCAAAGGGTTTGTTAATATTGGGAGGAGATTTGAACTCTGTGGTTTCGGGTGCGCTGGACCGCCACCCTCCCCGGGCAGTTGGTCCCGCTTCATGTTGGCTCCCCGACTTCCTTGATACCATGGGGTTGGTGGACGGTTGGCGGTCCTATCATCCGAACATTGTGCAACACACCTTTCACTCCGGGGCCCATGGGAGCCTATCACGCATTGATTATTTCCTTATCCCCATGTCCCAAATGGCTTACATTCAGGAGGTAAAACACCTTGCCTGGGGCATCTCTGACCAATTGCCGGTCTGGCTACATATGATCCCTAGTTATTGTCAGGCGGGGCAGATAGTTCCCATCAACCCGTGGTATTTCTGCAATCCTAAAATCCACAAGGAACTCCTTACAGCCATAGATAATTATTTCATTGACAATGAGGGTTCTGTGGAATCCCCGCAGACCCTGTGGGAGGCCTTCAAAACTGTGATCCGGGGTCAGGCCCTCTCTTTAATCTCGGGAAATAGGAAGGAACGCGGTAGGGAAATGGAAGCCATTGAGGTGGAGATTAGTCAGTTGGAGACAGACCTGCCTTGAGGCACCACACCCGAGAAACTTGACCACCTCGCTCTCAAACAGCGGGAATTTAGAGCGCTAGCTACGGAACAGGCTAAAGCCTTGAGAGGGCAAAGCAGGGGCGGTTGTACGAGGTGGGGAACAAACCCGGGAAATTGCTTGCGTGGTTGGACAAGAAGGAGTGGGCTAGCCGGCTGCTGCCTGAGCTCCATGGGCAGGGAGGTGTGACCCTTACGTATCCCCAGTGTATTGTTGACAGGTTTGCAGCCCATTTCGGCGCCATCTATGCCTTACTCTTTGGGGGATTCCCGCCAGATGTTAACTGATATAACAGTGCCCAGGCCGTCGGTTACTGACAGCGACTTCCTGGATAGTGCCACGTCCGTTGAGGAAGTGGCAACAGCAATTAGATCCCTCAGATCGGGTAAAGCCACCCGTCCTAATGGATTGCCGATTGAGCTAGACAAACTCAGACCAGACAGACTGGCCCCTTATCTCAAGAGTATGTACGAAGATGCCAGAGCAAAGGGGTGCCTACCCATAGACTAGAGGACGGCAACCATAATTACCATTCACAAGGAAGGGAAACCCAAGGAGGAGTGTGGGTCATATTGGCCGATATCCCTGTTAAACGCGGAGCCTAAGATCCTGGCTAAACTGTTGGCTAACCGGCTGATCATTCATTGTGCTGGGAGAGTTGGTCCATCCAGATCAATCGGGTTTTGTTCTGCATCGGAATACGGCTTTTAATCTTCGTAGAGTACATGGCGTTCTGGGTAGGGCGGCCTCTGTCATAGAGCCTGCTGTTATGGCATGTCTCCGCGCAGCGGACGCGCACAGCGGACGCGCCGGACCTGCGCCGGAGTCGTGCCAGAGTCCTGCCCGTCTGCGCCCGTCCGCGACCAGATCGCGGCCAGGGCTACACACCATGTGGGTCTCCCTATCCATAGGTATGATAGAAATACACTACTTAATTTGCAACCATCTAACTGTGCGTTTACACATTCCCTTCCCTTGGATTTGATTTCATCTAGCTTTCCGTGTATGCCCTGCCATTTTGATCAGGCCGAGGATAATCTGGAATTATGCTGCCCTTTTCGCATGATTCTTAAGCAGACCCCATCTATTAATAATAACGTTAAGATAAAAGCAGGCCTTATTAACTGTCGCTCTTTAGTAAAGCACTCCCTGGATATTGCCCTATCCCTAACGGATAAAAATTGGGACATTCTTTTCTTGACGGAAACATGGCTTGGGGAAGATTCCAACCCCGTCTTAGCCCTAGCCATTCCTGCGGGCTACAATATTTACTGTGAGAATAGGAATAGCTGTTCCCACAGCAGTGGCGTTGCCATTATTTTTAGATCTACTTGGACCATTTCCTCATTTCCCTACACTCAAATTGATTCTATTGAGGCTCTCCCTTTTTGTATCCACTTTTCGGCTAACGTTACTCTGACAGGTCTGCTTGTCTATCGGCCCCCTAAGTCCAAGATCTCCGCGCTACCGGAATTTCTGGACTACATTCTTCAGGCTAGTTTGCGTTACGCAAATTTCACCTTACTTGGAGACTTTAATCTCCATGTGGAGGACGCTTCGGATTTGCATAGCTCTCTCTCCACACTTCTTGACGGCGATCTGGAACAGCGGATCCATGGCCCCACCCACAAGGCGGGCCATACTCTCGATCTTATCTGCTCCAATTTGCCAGACTTAATCATTGGCAACTTGTACCCCGTGATTTCGTCTGACCATTTCTTTATCCCGTTCTCTTTGTGCTTATCTCATCAAAAACGCCCTTGTGTTCAGGCCAAAACCCGCGGGCGCAATTGGAGTATTATCTCGCCAGTGAGTCTGGGCGCTCAGCTGGGCAACACAGCCCCGAGGGAGGCCGCCGCTCTTGATTCTAGGCTGAACAATTTCAATAGTTGGATTTCCTCAGCCATTGATTCAATCGCCCCCACCAAGCCAATCAAAACCTTCCGTTCGGCCCCCTCTGCACCATGGTTCTCAGAAGAACTACGCAAATCGGCCTGTAAACTTCTGGAAAGGCGCTGGAGACTTTCATACTCTCCCGCCAGTAAAGTAGAATATAAATTGGCCCTCAAAAAGTACAGGAAAAAGATCATAGATCACAAAAGAATACATCTTGAGGAAAAAATTAGCAAAGCCCATGGCTCTGCCAGGGAGATCTTTCAGACAGTAAGATCATTCACCGATCCTTTGGCCCTCAAACGCCAGTCCCCTGTCTCTCAATCACTTTGTAATCGTTTATCTGACTTTTTTGAGGACAAAATCATCTCCATTTATGACTCGTTCCCTAATAAAAACTATTCTGACCCCTCCAATAAGGTTACTTCTATCATTCCCCCCGATTCAGTACCTTCTAAAATTTTCACCAACTTTGAAGAAATCCCTCTTGATCTCTCGTTGGGAGAATTATCTAAATGCAGATCGGGTTCGCCTACCGACCCATGGCCGGCAAAACAATATAAAGCCTTGGCCCCTCTCCTCAACCCCATTTTGAATAGCATTTGGAACGATTCATTCCAGACGGGCATCTTTCCAGATTCTTGGAAACATTCACGACTAGTCCCCATCCTGAAAAAAGCTAACACTGACCCTAATGAGCCGGCTAATTATAGACCAATATCTCTGTTGCCGGCTCCAGCCAAGGTTCTGGAAAAACTAGCACAACAACAGCTTGCCAATTTTCTTGAATCCAACGGGTCTTTCCATGATACACAAAATGGATTTAGACATGGCCATAGCACGGAATCAGCCCTGATTGAAATGGCCGATGCTGTTCGCTGGAAACTCGATGGAGGTTCAAATGCGGTGCTGGTGCTGCTGGACTTGTCGGCAGCATTCGACACCGTCTCCCACTCTGTCTTGTTGGATCACCTCCACTCTAAGGGTATCCAAGGCCAGGCCTTGAGGTGGTTATCTTCCTTTCTGTCCAATAGGACTCAGGCGGTCTTCACGCCCCCGTTCACGTCCACCAGTCATCCGCTCAGGTGGGGAGTCCCGCAGGGCTCCTCCTTGAGTCCTCTTCTTTTCAATGTTTATTTTTCCCCGCTTGCCGAGATGATCGCCCAGGCCGGAATCAAAGCCACTGCGTATGCGGACGATATCCAACTTTTGTTCGCATATGATAACCTCTCCCAGTCTGCTTTTGACCCTCTAAAAGACTGCCTCCGTAAAATATCACTTTGGATGGACAATAACTGCCTCCGTCTTAACGCAGGAAAAACTGAGGTCCTCTTTTTCCATCAGCCATCTCCCTTGGACCCCCACCTTTGGTGGCCACATGATCTGAGTTCCCCCCCTTTGCCTAAACAATCCGTAAAAAATCTGGGTATTAGATGGGACCCTAACCTCTCTTTATGTAACCAAGTACAGACAGTAGCTTCGGCATGCTTCTCCAAAATTAGGATGGTAAAAAAATTCATCAATTTCCTCCCCAACAACACCAGGAGAGCCATAGTCCAAGCACTGATCACCTCCCACTTGGATTATGCCAACGGTCTGTACACCGGGCTGTCTGTAGGTCTATGCCACCGACTACAGACAGTTCAAAATTCAGCGGTCCGTCTAGTATGTGGCATTTCCCTAAGAGAACGTATCTCCTCTCACCGGCGCTCTCTTCACTGGCTACCAATCCAGAAGAAAGTTGAATACAAAGCCCTCATCCTGACTCATAGGGCTCTGAAAGGACAAGGCTCTGCCTACCTGACTTCTTGTCTGCGCCCCTATAAAAATGTTAGATCTCTCCGCTCTGACACGAAAAACCTTCTCATCTCTCCCAGATTTAAGAAAACTCGCTCTGGAGGGAAAACCTTCCAGGTCTGTGCCGCCACTTACTGGAATAAACTTCCTCTTGCCATCAGGTTGATTCCTGAAGAGCCCTCCTTCCGTAAGGCACTTAAAACCTTCCTTTTTTGCTCATCCCCTAAAGGAGTAAGATTTTTACACTCTCAGAAGCGCCGGGACACCCCGTTGGGGTAGCCGCGCGCTATATAAGACACACTAAATAAATGGTCTCCCTCGATGCCACTATGACATTCAACACCATTGAGTGGCCGCATCTTTGGGCAGTGCTAGAGAAGATGGGGTTTGGCCCGGAATATATTCAGTGGGTACTTTTATGATTTTCTAAAGTACAAGCCAAATGGTATATACATTGATAGTACAACAGTATAAAAATGGATCTCCAAGTTGTTGTGCTTGTCTTGTTGCTTTATTTTTGTCCACTTGATCACAATCTTCCACTCCCTTATGCCAATGCGTTTCGTTGTAACTGGGTGTGAACCTACGACTTCCTTAGGGCTGGACGCAATACACATAATCACCAAAATATACACCAAAATATATTCATATTTAAAGTTTCATTAATCACCCACAACAGATTAAGCACCATCTAAGTGCGTAAGGGGACTATTCAAACTAGTGCAGCACCATATTAATACGTTACATATTTTTCACTAAGTTTATAACACTTTTAAGTATATTAGGTATAATACCCTCCTTGCTACATTGAGTACAGCCATGAACCGTATAATCCACATAGTGAGAGAGTGATTAACAGTTGCAGATAATAGAGAGCGGGACGTACTTGTACGAAATTTAACTTTTTAAAAATGGTTTTTAGATAAAAAGTCCTGGGCATTTCGTAAAATTTACAAAAAAACATAAAGTGCAGCAGATCCTGAGGAGACATATTGTCGCAGCCACAGGGTGCTAGCACTTTCCCTTTATGACATCCTCTTGGGACAGCTAATAGGAGATGGAAGAGATCCATTCTAAACCTGATTAGTAAAAATCATTCGTAGGCTGGTAACGGCCACTGTAAATATGGTTCCAGAACTAAAGATGTTTTAAACATCATATATTTGCGGACACAGGGCTTCAGCAGTTTTTTCTCCTCCCTTTCCATTATTTTACGTAGGATAAAGGAGTGTTTTACAAGCGCCACGTCTTCTCTGGCAATACAATCAGGTTTTAAAAACAAGTCTAAGTGTCCCAGCTCGCTAAAATACTTCTTTAAATATTTCAACCATGGAATGTTAATCATGTGATCTAAACTTATGATCTCTTTAAGAAGTTTATGTGTAAGATCAAGATGTTTGTTAAGCCAACATTGTAGCCAAAAAGTTAAGGGACGCAAGGCCAAGATGTCACAAATGAAAGGGGTGCCAGTTTCTTCGTGAACTAATAGGTTTGCGGTCCCCTTTGGAACACACAATAACTGTTTTTAAAAATTATTTTCCGTCCCATGTAGACCCCCAAGTCCAGAATATCCCCATAGGACACTCCCATAGCTGGCTATAGATATGCTCTTCGCTCGATAGACCTTTAACATAGCAGCCACAGGGCGATTAGCCATTTTGGCTGCAAAGCCGAATAACGCAGCGTTAGCCCTGGTCACCTCTCCCCTTTTCTTGTTTAAAAGTGCAACCCAGTTGAGCCGGTGATCTATTAGGACACCCAGATACGAAAAGGTTGTGCATATTGGTACTCTATCTCTGTTCACCATGAAAGGATACTGTCTTTTTGGGCACAACCCTACCTGCATCACATAGGACTAAGAGTTATTTATGGACAGATCTCTGCTAGCCATAAACCCATGGAAAGCATCAAGTAGGGTTTGTAACACTTTCGGGGTACGAGCCAAGATGACTGCGTCGTCTGCATATAGCAAGATGGGCAGGCCCCGCCATCCCACATATGGGTAGTCAGCCCCTGTTTCTAACAGTGATCCTTCAAGGTCGTTAATGTAAAGATTAAAAAGGAAAGGTGCCAATATACACCCCTGTCACACACCCCTTTCAGTGTTAAAATTCCTAGTTACCTTGAGGTCTATGGTAAAGGTTTATTTGAAACCTTTGATTACGTTGATAAAATCCCATCGGATTACCGCTATTAACTACGCAGATGATACTCAAATCATCTTGTCATGGGAGGGTGCAGAATCGATCCCGCTGGAGTCATTTCATGACTGCATACGAGACATTGCTAGCTGGTTACACAAGAACTCATTACAGTTCAACGCCAGCAAGACTGAGGTGTTGTTCTGTGCTGGAAGTCGGATCTCTCCCCCTCTTCCAGATAATTTTTGGCCTCCAGAAACGCTGACTAAAACTCAACTGGTCTCTACTGCTCGTAATCTGGGCGTCATGCTGAATAACAAGTTGAGCATGGAAGCTCATGTGACGAAAATGGTGTCAAGCTATTTTGCCCTTTTCAGGTCACTTCGAAAGATCCTGCCGTTACTTCCTTTACAGGCACGGGCCATGGTAGTCAGATGCACCATATTGAGCAGACTCGACTACTGCAACGCTCTTTTGCTTGAGTCACCGGGTCAGTTGCTAGACAGACTTCAAAGAATTCAGTCTGCTGCCGCTAAGCTGGCTCTTGGCCGGACAAGAAGATCCTCCACAACAGCGGCGTTGACCGAGCTTCATTGGCTAACACTGAGGCAGAGAATATCCTTCAAATCCCTCTGCCTTGTCTTCAAGGCCCTGCATGGACTCGGGCCTAGCTCGCTGCAAGCCAAATTTGTATGGTACATCCCAAGCAGAGCACTTCGCTCAGCAACTGCATGTTTGGTGAAGGTACCCAGATTTACGAGGGTCAGGGTTGGGGGAAGATCTTTCGGAGTTGCTGCTGCCAAACTCTGGAACAGTCTGCCCTTGGAGATTCGTCAAATGGAGGAACTTCTCCGTTTTAGGAAACGTGTCAAAACTTGGCTGTTTCCGAAGGTATAACCTGCTGGATTTCTCTCTCTGTCATGCTCACCGCTACTACCTTGTGAAGCCTTAGCGCCAGGATACCTGTAAGGTGACAGCTGCGCTCTACAAATTCCTTAAATAAATAAATAAAATATCTGATGTTTGCCTTTGTATCTCTATGTAGATCCATCAGAAAGTCCACCAGGTTTCGCTCCACTCCCATGGCCCCCATGGATTGCCACAACTTTCCCCGATTGACACAGTCAAATGCGGACGAAAGATCCATGAAGGCCATGTAGATGGTCCCTGAACGAGCGATGGTGTACTTTCCTAGGATCAGATAGAGATTTAGGCTGTGCCATAGTCGAGTGGCCTGGGCGGAACCCATACTGGATATCCAAGATGATCTTGTTCTCCTCCGCCCAAGCAGTCAATCTCTTTAGTATGACTCCCCCTATGACCTTTACAACGGAGTCAATCAGGGAGATTGGCCTATAGTTCATAGTACAATTTCGCTCTCCCTTTTTAAATACAGGCACAATTGTTGAAACTCCCCAAGATATTGGACATCCTTCTTTTGCCGCGGCGTTAACCACCGCAGCCAAGATCAAAGCCCAAAAGGAGGGGTTAGATTTTAAAAGGTCCAGGGGGATGCCATCCGGGCCAGGGGCCTTCTTATTTGTAAGATTATTAATGCCCACCTCCATTTCGTTCACAGAGAACACAACTACGTCCTTGCCTGAAATCTTATCAGGCAGGTATGGCGGGGTAGATGTGCTTTTCAAAATGTTAGCAAAGTGAGACACCCATTCGTCCTCCGTTATGTTGGTGCCAACTTCTTTAGCCCCTTCCGCTAGAAAAGGTGATCGATTGATAATGCTCCAGAATCTGGAGCTACTAGATAGGGTCAGTGGATCTAGGAGCCCCCTCCAGATTGCTTCTTTCACTTCCATTTTTCGAGTGGCCAGGGCTTTTTTATAATTTTTTCTGAGCATGCCGATCTGGGTTCTATCCCTGGGTTTTTCTTTCAGTCCCGCCTTAAGATCTCTTGCGGCTTTAGAGCATAAAGGACAGAACCATTTGGGATCACTAAACACCCTGGGTTTCCCTGGGGCAGATAACATGCCTCCAACTTTGGAGGCAATCCCTTCAAAGGCTTTAAGAATTCCAATAGCCGATGATTCATCGTGGCGGCAACAAGAAAATTCTGCCGCACAGACATCTTTGAGTTTTTCATGGAAAAGGGACGGGATTACTTGGTTCCATTTTATCCGCCGTCCACCATCAGATGGTTGCAGCGTGTTAGTACCTAATACTAAACCCTTTTTCTTCATGAAGCTCCCGCCCATGGTCACACAGACTGGGTTGTGATCACTATGTACACTTGGGATTATTGGGAAACCCTAAAGGAAGGATAAGGTGGTTCTGGAGAGCAGTATGTGGTCTATAAAGGATCTGTGTCCTCTACCTTTAAAGGTTGGTTCCCTTTATTTACTAAGCGGAGAAGCATAACTCATTGCGGAGGACAAATCAAACTTGTTAAGCATGTCATTGAGAACATTTCCCTGTTTAGAATGCTCAAAATGAAGTCCTGATATCAACGGACAACCCAATGTCCCTATATCATTAAACTTCGGGTCGCCACATGGGTGCACGTTAAAAACTCCTACAATAATCAAGTTCTTCCTGAAAAGGCCACAGCGCTGTTCAACAAAATTATTCAGCTTGGTAATCCCACAACCCTCTTCTTTATGGATAGCGTTGTAAAAATTTATCACATAAAGGCTGCTGTCTTTTTGCCCCAAGAAAATAGCCTGTATGTTTCTGTTTTCAAACGGGATAACCCTGATGCTACATCTTAAGGCCAAAGAAGTAAAGATTGCCAAGCCTCCCAAGTGCTCTACCACTGTTTGCTTGAATTGCTGGGACAAAAAAAGCTCTGTCCCCACCAGCGAGATATTGCAGTTAACAAGCCACGTCTCTTGAACACATATAATCGGGAAGTGGCTGATGAACTGCACCCATAGGAGGTCAGAGACCTTTCCCACCAGCCCCGCGACGTTCCAAAAGAGTACATTGTGATCCTGAATGTACTCATTTATACCCAAAGAATCATCAAAATGCTCCCCAGGGGAAACAGCCATTATTTTTATCAGGGCGATTGTCTACCTGTAGCCCTACTCCTGGGGTGGGAGCTGGTGTTTCCGAGTTTGGTTCCGCAGACAGAAACTTAGATACTGGGTTGTCATCTGAGAGGTACCAATCAGAGGATGTACTACTTTTTTTTTTTTAGGGGCTAGTATTTCTTGTCTCCCACGCAGTCAGTCACAGTCATTAAGGCCAGAGAGAACTGCGTATCTATTTGGGCCCTCTGGAATCTGGGAATAGCCATGTCCACCCCAAGTGTGGTCCCCGTTTGGTCTCATAGATAAGGAGCCCAGCCACGATTGATCTCTGGGGTAGGGTGACCTGTCGTGTTGACCCATGTTCCAGTTATCAAATCTACCTCGGATCACCCTCCTGTAAAAGAAACCCAGTGGTAGTATCTCTATACCTTGGCCCCTGGAAGCTGTTCCTATATCCACTTCCCTGATTATCCTTTCTACAGGCACGGGACTGTTGAAATGTATCACTATACAGTCTCCCCTTCTCGATTTTCTAGAACTCCCCAGCCAGGATACTCGACAGACCATGATAACGTTATACACGGCCATATGTCCTGCTACAGTGTTACGAGACAACCAGTGGGTTACCTTATTTTTAAGTTGACTGTATTCCTCTTTAACTCCCTCAAGGAGGGGTGGTACGTTTCCCAATACGATCCTCAATGGGGTAGATTGTGGAGGTAAGTCGATAACAGGGAGGTTTTCCCCACATCTGGTTGTCTTATCTATGTTTACATTTTCCTCAACCTGTGTTAGTGGTGCAGTGCTATTTTTCCAGTATTTTCTATGTGCCCCCTCAGCACGTTCTTTTCCTGTATCTCCCGTTATTTTAGTTCTTTCAACCTCTGTGCTATGCTCCCTATTAATTAGGTTGCATTGCTCCTTGACTACAATAGTAGGAGTAGGGCGGGACTTTGGTGGTGAGCTCTTGTTGGGCTCTGTATGTTTTATGGGGTGTGAGACAATGCCCCTAGTTTTCATGCAGGCTGACAGGCTTTCCAATGTTTGGGTGTTATCCAGAGTAGCCTTTTGTAACTTTCCCAGGTTCTCATTTATTACCTTCAGTCTCTCTATGAGTGGAAGCATGAATGACTTTAATATCTGTTCCACTTGTGCCACAAGGCCTTCAGGGATATGTGATGCTGGTATAGGGCATTTAGTTGGCTGTAGGGTGGCATTGGAGATGGGTATTGTGGGTACGCTCTGCAGAGCATTTAGGGCATTGGCTGATGAAAAATTTACAGGGGGAGTTGAATTTGCCACAAAGTTAGATTTTTTGGTTACCTTTGGACATCTGCCCTTTTGTCGTCCCGCACCCCTCTTTCTTTTCCAGGGTTGTTTGGGGCATGTTGCTGGGATTTTTGGTGTGTGATCAGCTAAGTCATTTGTACAACCTTTTTCAGCAGGCCCACATTCTATAGATGATATACTGCTGCCTAAAGTGCTGTTCACAGAGGAGATGGTGTTACACCCAGCTAAACCTGCGCTCACTTCTGGCAAGCTGGCCCCACTATATCTCTGGCTGTCTGGTTGTTCGGGAGTTACAGCATTCCTAATGTTGCCCAGTGAGGACCGCTTCGAGCCAAGAAGTTTCAGAGATAGCCGCTATTTGGTGAGGGTTATTTCACGTTCTAGGACAACCGCTGCTCCGGTAATAAAATTGTCTAATGTCCCGGTAATGATGCACCCTATGGTATTTGGTATTGCCTTCCTCCCTTTCCCAGATCGTTGTGCCATGGTCACTGATTATAAGGTAACTGGGATGGAAGCAAAGCAGATACCTGCAATTAAATCATAAAACAATTTTGACAGTCCTATTCACAGGCAGAGTCACTCGCCTGGATTGAAAACACGTTAGAGGGGTGGCCCAGCCCGGCCTCCTCTGGCCTGCGACGGCCTCAGACGGTCCCACCCTTGTTCCGGGCTTAGCCCGGCGCTGCCCGCGTGCTGTCCCGCGACGCGGGGAGTGTTCTGAATTTAAAGCGCCTCCTGGCGCGAAATTAGCGTGAGCGGCTTCCTGCCGCAAGGGCGCTTGGGACTTGTGTTCCCCCCCGCAATGCGGCTGCGCTAAGGTCTCAGGAAGCAGCGGCGGCAGGGGGAGACCAACCGGGAGACCAGCAGCATGTTCAGGTGAAGTATAAAAATGCCCCAGATGTCCTCCAAACACCCGCTCCACCGGAAGTGTTCTGAGTTGAAAACGCCTCCTGGCGCGAAATTAGCGTGAGCGGCTTCTTGCCGCAAGGGCGCTTGGGATTTGTGGTCCCCCCCCCCCGCACTGCGGCCGCACTAAGGTCTCAGGAAGCAGCGGCGGCAGAGGAAGACCAACCGGGAGACCAGCAGCGTGTTCAGGTGAAGTACAAAAATGCCCCAGATGTCCTCCAAACACCCGCTCCACCGGGGGTGTTCTGAATTTAAAGCGCCTAATGGCGCGAAATTAGCGTGATCAGCTTCCTGCCGCAAGGGCGTTTGGGACTTGTGGTCTCCCCCCCGCACTGTGGCCGCGCTAAGGTCTCAGAAAGCAGCGGCGGCAGAGGGAGACCAACCGGGAGACCAGCAGCGTGTTCAGGTGAAGTACAAAAATGCCCCACACATTAAAACCATTGATTCATAGAAAAAACAGCCTCAAGCAACTGTTCACTGAATTTCAAAATAAGCTTACAATCTGTGACTACTTTAGGTCAACACTGACTTCATTTGTATCATACTCTAAGGCATGTATGCCTCCATCTGTAAACGTAAATTATCTCTATTGATCTATGCTTTTTATTCCAAACTTTTGCATTTTCGGAATAAACTGCCTTTTGAGTAGGTAAGGAAACGAACAAACTCTTTCCCATTTAATTTGCAGCCAAGTACAGTGTAGCACAAAGTGATATAAAAAGTGGCACTGGATGTTGCACCACCCCAGCATCACTCAGCACCACCACAGCACCACTCAGCATCACCACATCATCACTCGGCGCTACCCAAGCATCACTCAGCACCACCACATTATCACTCAGCACCACCACATTATCACTCAGCACCACCACAGCACCACTCAGCACCACCACAGCACCACTCAGCACCACCACAGCCCCACCACATTATCACTCAGCACCACCACATTATCACTCAGCACCACCACAGCACCACTCAGCACCACCACAGCACCACTCAGCACCACCACAGCATCACTCAGGCCCACCACAGCACCACTCAGCACCACAACAGCATCACTCAGCGCCACCCCAGCATCACTCAGCATCACCACAGCATCACTCAGCGCCACCCCAGCATCACTCAGCACCACCACAGCACCACTCAGCACCACCACATTATCACTCAGCACCAACACAGCACCACTCAGCACCACCACAGCATCACTCAGCACCACCACAGCACCACTCAGCACCACCACAGCACCACCACAGCATCACTCAGTGCCACCCCAGCATCACTCAGCACCACCACATTATCACTCAGCACCACCACATTATCACTCAGCACCACCATGGCATCACTCAGCACCACCACAGCACCACCACAGCATCACTAAGCGCCACCCCAGCATCACTCATCACCACCACAGCACCACTCAGCACCACCCCAGCATCACCCAGCACCACCACAGCACCACTCAGCATCACCACATCATCACTCAGCACTACCCCGCATCACTCAGCACCACCACATTATCACTCAGCACCACCACATTATCACTCAGCACCACCACAGCATCACTTAGCACCACCACAGCACCACTCAGCAGCAGCACAGCATCACTCAGCACCACCACAGCATCACTCTGGAACACTACAGCATCACTCTGGAACACCACAGCATCACTATGCGCTACCACAGCATTATTATGCGCCACCACAGCATCACTCAGGGCCTCCACAGCATCACTCAGGGCCTCCACAGCATCACTCAGGGCCTCCACAGCATCACTCAGAGCCTCCACAGCATCACTCACGGCCTCCACAGCATCACTCACGACCTCCACAGCATCACTCACGGCCTCCACAGCATCACTCAGGGCCACCACAACATCACTATGCGCTACCACAGCATCACTGAATTCCACAGCATCACTCGTCGCCACCACAACATCACTCCACGCCATCACAGCATCAATCTGTGCAACCACTCAACAACAACTGGTTCAAATATGTTCTCTCAATGTTTCAAGCTTTATTACAAATGTCACAAAAAGATGTTAATATTTCACTTCTGTTCTTGGATTTTCGTCACAATAAAATACACTGAACATAATCTTCACAAAAGTTATTTACAAAAGTTTAAGCTATTGCCATTATAAATTACAATCCCTTTTATTTAGGTATTAATTATTTAAAAAAAATTAAAAGGCATTGTTTTTTGTAATATCAATACATCTAAGTCACGTAAATACAAAACATGTTGCATTACAAATGCAATAGGTGTCACATTTGCGAAAGTTATAACTACTGGCATTGTAAATGACAAAGCTATTAATTTAGCTATTTTCAAAACCAACACATAAATAAAAAAATTGTCATTTACAAGACCAATAGCTCACACTTTCCTAATGCGAGACTTATTGCATTGCAAATGCTTGTTAAAATGATGTCTTTGCCTCGGTTTTTATACGTCCTACAAAACTCATTAGACCCAGTCCTGGCCTCCTATTTCAGTGAGGTAGAGTGCCTCCAGAGAGATCCATCTTTGGAGGGTAAGCCACGCATTGCTCTTGGTAAACTCTCCCTGAATTGGTACGATGAGGGTGTTAGCCTCCCTGACATTAAAAAGTATTCTTGGGCAGCTCACCTAGCCTCCATCAACCACGGTACCTACGCCCGACCTGAGGATCCAGGGTATAACATGGACAGATGGCTGCTCTCTGGTGGGAACTATAACAGAACCCATTATTCTAAGCTGCAACGTTTCCCACTTATGGGCCCCACCAAGCACTCAGTACACGTTTGGCACGCAGCATCTAAGGGCCTGGGTTGGGATCACAGACTTACGCTTGCGACACTGCTATGGGACTCGGAACAGCTGGGTAGTCTGTGGAAAAGTGAGGGGTTTGACAAGTGGGACCTAACAGGTCTATCACGCATTGGTGATCTATGGGACAAAACAGACGTTAAACCATTCTCTGCACAACAAAAGCAATTTGACTTGGCTGACTCGGAATTCTTCCGTTACACACAGGTTAGGCACGCCCTGTGCTCCCGCTTGCAGCGTAGAACTGCCCCTCCCGAATCCTCCCCACTGGAAGATAGAGTGTTAGAGGGCCACATCCCAGAAAGGACTATCTCGTTGACATACAAAAAACTTTTCAATAACATGCCAGACCCTCTACACACTCTTCGAGAGAAATGAACTGATGATGGTATTGAGACGGACGACGAGGAATGGCAGGTCGCCGTTTCCTCGCCCAGAGTCGTCGCGATACCTGCTCGCCTTCGACTGGTCCAGCTTAAAATCCTCCACAGGGTGTATGTGACTGGGCCTCAGCTGGTACGGATGGGGAGATTGGACGGGGGTGAGTGCAGACGGGGGTGAGTGCAGACAGGGGTGTGATCAGTAGGGCACCTTCATGCATATAATTTCGGAATGCGAATTTATACGATCTTACTGATGCCTCATACACAACACCATTAATACAGTCTTGTCCACACATCTTCGAATAGAAGCCCGTAGATGCTTATTAAATATATGGGAGCCATCAGACCTTAATACTTACACGACACTGTGGGATATTTTGGAGCTTTTGATTGCCAAGAGAAATTTAGCTCAGTGGTGGGGGGTGTTACTCCCACCTACAGTGCGAGACCCGAGGGTGCCCTCAGAAGTGGACTCGAATATGGGGTTTGTGGAATGCCTATCGGGGGATATATGTCAACCTCCCCTTGTTACACGCACCGAAGATCCCCCTTCACCCTAGACTTTCCAGGCTATATTCTGTAATGGTTCCTATTGCCTATTGTAGTCGTGATACCAGATTCTTGCTTCCTCTGTGATGTGATTGCATTGCTGATTTTTGTTAATAAAAAGAAATAAAAATAAAAACCATCCAATGGGACTTCCTGGATAGTAGTGAGAGGAGGCAGTAAACGACTAATGATCCCACGTGGCCTACTGGGTAGAACCGGCGACATGATCCGGTTTTTATGAGATCTATCAACACAAATCTCTTGTTTGTGCAACCAGCAAGGGCAGTAGAAGTACAGTTCTGGTACCTTCAACAACCAGGACAGGTACAGGCCTAAATTATTTCTTGGCCACTATTTACGCCTACCTACACCTCTCCTGGGCTGGCCCCGCGCAGAGGCTGCGTGGGACCGGCCCAGGAGGGGCGGCGCGGGACCCGGCCCAGTAGCAGAGGCGGCGCGGACCCGGTCAGGTAAGGTTTCTTTTTATTTTAACGCCCCCTGCCCCCTGCGGTAACCCCCATGTGGCAATCCTCCACCGCGAGTATTGCGAGCCGCGACTGATGATGCAGGCAGCGTTTCAAACGTGGTTCACATTAGGATCACCCTTGATGCTTTCATGTGTGAATGATTTTTACACTCATGCTATGTCGTACATAATATTTTAAAAGAAGCTTCTTTATCGGAAACAGTTCCATCCTTTCCGTTTACAGAGTTCCTCAATGTGGTATTGCAGATGAATCGCTTGCATGAATCAATAAGGCTTCTCTGTGTTTTCACTGCCGAAAGGTTTGCTTTGAAAACTTTAGTGACTTGCTTTCCAGCATGAAGGTCAAAGCATCTGAAATGAAACAATGTTCGCGCCCTGCCTTTGATTTGGCTCTGAAAAGTCCCAGTGAATGAATATTGAGCCTGTTGCACAACATCAAACTTTCCCAAAATGTCTAATCGCCGTGTGCACTCCGTGGAACAAACGAAACCTTTGCCTTTCCACGTTGCATTATATATTTAAAAAGTGTGTAGATAATAAAGTCTCAAATTTTCTCTGATCTACAAAGAATCAAGGCTTCCTCACTACCACAAGACAGGCGCAGCTATTCCGATGTTTAAGGGTGCCTTCTTTGGACAAAGGAGACAAAATAAAACCATGAGAAACACATTACCAATAAACGCTACACTGTGTGGGGAGTGTGGTTTAAAGTGTATTGACGCAGTATTGTCCGTATGGGAAGCGTTTTCATGTTGTGCATGTCCAGAGAGGAGCTCTGTGTTGGACGAGGCATTAAGAGACACAAATGATCAGTTTATGAATTTGCAGTGTGCTGGCGTCTCTGATTAAACTCTACAGGCCCCATTTTAATCTTCAACGTATCTTTGTATTCTTTTCTAAACCACTCTATCACCTTTGGATAATGTCCGCTCCATTTTAAAATACATAAATAAATACTTCTGAATGAGGTTAAAAGTTGACCACTCTTAGGGATCTGAGACTTGAGTTGTAGCATAAGAAAGGAATCGAGAGACCAGATGCCAGGATGCACTGGGTTACAGACATTCCTTATGTGACTGTTCAGTGTCATGTAATAGAAAATAAAGCGATGTGGGTTCTGCTGGCGTGGATTGTATTTGATTCCTCCAGTAGCCAGCCATGTTTACAGATCTCTCTGCACATTACACACTTGGGCCAGATGTAGGTAATTTCCATTTACCGATTCATAAATACAGACTCATACCGAATCGGTATTTCTGAATCGGTAAATGGTATGTAGGTAAAAATGTGTTAAAAGTTACCGATTCGGTATGACTCGGTAACCCAAATCGGTAATTACCGAATCGGACAATTCCGAGTCGGTAAATTCCGAGTCGGTGAAACCCAAGCATTCCTATGGGCCTCCTGGCCCATAGGAATGACTGGGATTCACAGAATCGGATAAATCCGATTCGGAATCATCCGAATCGGTAATTACCGAATCGGAAGTTTGAAAAACGCCATGTGAGCCTGCCAACCAATCAGGGACACCCTACACACCCCACAACCAAGGCCCTGAGAATCCAACCAATCAGATTGAAGCACCCCACCCCAGTACCTGGGAGTGGCCACACCCATGCAGGTGCAAACCAACAGAACAAACAATTTAGCAGAGGTGAGAGGAGCAGAGCATCCACAGGCAAGCAGTGCTACAGAATGGAGTCACATGAAGGCCAAAAGGATAGTGGGGAGAGAAAAAGGAAGATCAAGTTCAGTCCAGAGGAACTACAGGTGGCTGTAGAGGAAATTGTAAGCCACTACAGCCAAATTTTCGGGAGACAGTCTCTCCATGTTGCAGAGACTGTGAAGAGGAACATTTGGATTTCCATACAGGGCAAAGTGAATGCCATTGGTGTGACCCACCGGGAGATTGAGGACATAAAAAAGCGGTGGTACGACCTGCGCATTGTGACAAAAAAAAGATTGCTGCCCAGAAAAAGGATGCTGGTGGGACTGGAGGTGGCAGGAGCAAAGCACCAAAGCTGACAGCGATTGAGGAGCTAGTGGAAACCACCATGGAGCCAGAATGCATCCATGGGATAGGAGACCCGGACAGTACAGCAAAAGCTACAAAGAAACAAGGTAAGAGGCATGTACCCTTATCCACAACCATCAACCTGACCTCGTACCCCACTGCGTAGAATCATCACAGTGCATAACAGCTCATACTTGGTGGCAGCAATGCATCATGGTAGACGTAGTCATGAATACATAGATGCAAATCATCCACCACATGACTCTGGAAGGCATGCCACACACATCACCAAACACACAATGTGCACTGGGCAAAGGTGTGTAGTCTATTTATTTAAGAACTACACACAGATGAACAACAACATTGACCCTATGTCAATTTCATTCCACAGGAGAGTCCTCACGCAGTTCAGCACCACCAAGGGAGGAGAGGGCACCAGCAACTAAGAGAGGGGAGAAAGAGAAGAGAAAATCTGGTCACAGCGCGGTAGAAGGAGGCAACGACACCACCCAGGAAGCCTCATCACCAGACCGACCCACAACACCTGTCCCACTTTCCCCTCTGTTGTTTGGATCTCCTGACCTGTCAAACACACCCATAGCAATGTCCAGGGTGTCCATGCCGGGAGGGGCAAGTAGGCATGAGGAGCCCCCTCAGAGGATCCTGCAAACCTCTGAATCGGATGATGAGGATGATGTCCCCCAGAAAATTGCACCTGTGGCTGACAGGGCTAGACCACCGATTGCAGCAGGCGCTGCGCGCACCAGTGTACTTGGCAGGAGGGCACGTGAGGGTGGGGAGGGGCAGGGAGGGGAGAGCGTCTTCTGTGGCCTGGAGGGCACAATGGTGAAGGTACAGCGCCAGCAGGCCAAAGCACTGTTAGCCATGCATAGACAGGTTCGCTGCATGAACAGTAAAATGACCAACATGGACAAGGGCATAGGCCACATTGCATCGAGTCTGGACCAAATTGCAAAGGGGATTACAGACATCTCCACATACATGGGAGTACTGTCGGATAAGTTGGACAGGGACCATCTACAGCGTGGCAGGGATCGACAGTATATGCGCCAACAAACAAAGGCAATGAACAGATTTGCTACAAGTACGTCACTACTGTGCCGACGCTCTATTTCCATGCAGGATGCAATAGTGCACTGCTGCACAGACTTGACACGGGGCATGGGAAGAGTGACCTCTGCGATGGAGCAGATGCTCAACACTAACACAGGCAATGCTGGTGACACAGGTGTGGAGGAGACAGAGGGGTCACCCAGCAGGAGTGGCTCTAGCACACCAGTTCCGGAGGTGCGCAGGAGCGGCAGGCGCAGCCATGCTGAGTCAGGCCCCAGCAGGGAATCTGAAAGCCAGGCACAACAATCGCGCAATGTAGTGCGTGGACGGAAGCACTGACCTATGCTGCAGATTGACTCAACTGCACACAGTGACGGCCACTGAGCAGGAGCAGCCAGAGACATTGACTTTGATTAATGAAGCCTTTTCCGATGTGACAATGATGATGTAGTGAAGATTAAACTACACTTGTCAAACACTACACCTGTCTATGTGTCATACATTACCTAGATATATCGACGTGTAATTTCTGTCCGTCTCAATCTACCATCTAGTGCTGCTGGTCCTGTTGCCTGGGGCTCTGCATGTTCTTGGTCATCATCGATGTTCTCGTGATGTGTCAACTCCACCTCTGTGCCTTCCTTGGTAGCAAGATTGTGCAAAATGGCACAGGTCACTATTATCTTGCAACACAGGATGGGGGTGTACTGTCGAGCACCTCCACTCTTGTGGAGGCAGCAGAACCTGCTCTTGAGGAGTCCAAATGTTCGCTCCACTACGTTGCGAGTAGACCTGTGTGCCACATTGTATCGCCTTTCGGCTCTGTTGGTTGGGTTGAGGTACGGTGTGAGCACAAAGGAACGCAGGGCATATGCACTATCACCTGGGAGGGAATGAGAGGTACATGAGTTACAATCACATTGCACATTCAGCTGCCATTCATTACAGGGTGTGTTACACGTATTTACCTAGCAGATATCCATCTCCAAAATCTCCAGCAACTAGCCGTGTGTATATTCCGCTGTTCTGGAAAATGTAGGAGTCGTGCGTGCTCCCAGGAAATTTGGCCGCTATGTCAGTGATGACGTTGCCTGCATTGCATATCACCTACACATTGATGGAGTGCGTAGACTTACGGTTTCTGTATATGTGTTCGGTGGCTGCAGGTGGGCATAGGGGAATGTGGGTGCCATCTATGCAGCCTATCACATGCGGGAAGTGTGCCAGTCCATAAAAATCAGTTTTTGTTTTTGCAAGTTCCGCAGGTGTGTCAGGGAACCGGATGTAATGTCCCATTCTCTGCATCATGGCATCCAGAAACTTCCTGAAAAAACGGGACAGACATCTCTGGGATACACCTCCTACTGCAGCTATCACACTCTGGTAGCTCCCAGAGGCCAGCAGGTGTAAGCTACACAGCACCTGGACATGGGGTGGGATGGCGTGGGCCCTGGGTGATCCAGGTATCGGTGGACGTCCCTTATTAGGTCCATGATGGTTCTGGGGTGCAGCCTGTACCTCTGGAGTATCTCAGGCTCAGTCAATTGGAACAGAGTGCTCCTCTGCCTGTATACCTGCTCCTCCCTTTGCCATACCCTCAGACCTGCAGCCTGTAGCCTTCGCCTCCTCGCAATCACATAGAGTGCCGCCATTTTTGCAACACTGTTGCATTTTGGGCCCATTTTTATAGCCTGCACATGGTTACCACCTGCTTTCAGTCCATGGTAAATACCGACTCGGCGGTGTCTTGAGTCCTAAAAAAATGTCCATGGACTTGACAATTCTCGCTCCGGTGCCTAGTCGATTCACGGGTTCACACTCTGCGACTCTGGGCAATAGCTTGCTTAATCTCCACAACGGCCCCTCGCGGCGGGATGCCTGGCTTTCACCTTGCGGATACCCTGCCGGGGTTATCTCACAGGGGAATACCAGGACGGGTTCCCTAGGCAAGCGCTTAGAAACCGCTCGGTGATTTGCGCTATATAAATTCCTGTACATTTACATTTACATTTACCGACTCTTAAATACCGAATTTCATTTAATTCGGTATTTTTGGCCTTTACTACATCTCGATGGGCTTTTTTTCCGATTTCTTATTTACCGATTCGGTGAATAAGGACTCGGTAAATAAGGTATCGGTAAATACCGATTCGGTAAATATGTATTCGGAAAATACAGATTCGGCATTTTACCGATTCATATTTACCGATTCGGTATATTTTTGACACCTACATCTCTTTTTCTCAATACCGGTCGGTAACGGACGATTTTACCGATTTTGGGCCGTTACCGACCGGTATTTGGCTACCTACATCTGGCCCTTGGCCACTTATTTGGGGTCATGTCCTCACTTGGCCAAAATTCCGTATACCAGCCCTGCACCTCGATAGCTGTCAGTTCTGACTGCTTGTATGGACGCCTCCGCCATAAGTTCATCATCTGCGTTTCTCAAACTGTTATAATCAGCTGCTTCTCACAGTGGAAAAGGACGCATTGAGTTGAGAAAAAGTAACACTATTTCCGTCCCAATCTTATACAGTTGGCACAGGGATCGGTGATTCAAGTTGTTAAATTATTATTTCACCGCCACTGTTTTCGTCTGAAAGGTTCCGATAGATCAAAGCTACGAAAGTTTGAAGGGGGCAAGCAGGAGAGGCCCGAAAAACAGGGCAAAACATATAAGATTTTGCGCAACACATACCACTTCTGCATGGTATGCCTAATTTCATGTTCACATTCAGATGGTTTGAAAAAGGAATACTGGTTCTGGTGATTATTTGGTTAAAAAGTATTCTATTGGGGTGTGGCTTAGGCAGCCAGCAAGGCGGACACAACTTGAATAAGCTCCATGTGCCCTCCATTCAATATCCACCATTAATCCTGCCATACCCAAACCTGGAGCAGTTCATCCGTGCTGCCAACGATGGTGAACACAGCTGGCGTACTGCTGAGGGGTCCGGGACGGATTTCGCCGCGGGACTGGAGCTGGACCCGTGACCCGAGTGTGCGTGTCACAGTTGCGGAGCAGCGCCTTCCCGCCTGTCGTCTAATCGGGCTGCCATGGCAGGGACCAGCGTCTTGATTGGGCTAAGTACCCAGAGCGAGGTGAGCAGGGGTGTTTGGGGGGCTGTGCGGGGCAGCCGTTGTAGTATGGTCTCGCCCGCTTGAGTGTGGCTCGCGGTCTTGTGTTGGTGCTTGGGCTGCTGGGGAGCCCGTCGGCCCATCTGGATCCCAGGTTGTGGCCGCGGGGCTCGCCTGGGCCTGGGTGCCGCCTGGCGCTATGGTCTCGCTGCTCTGGGGCCTGGGGGCGGGAGGACCGCAGCACTGATTGCCGCTCCTGCGGGGCCTACCTAGTGCAGCACGCTGCTGATGGTCACCGGGGAAATACCGGCGCATTGGCACCGGGGTGAGGCCTGTTGCAGCACAAGGCCATTCACACTACAGCAGCAAAGGTGCGTGAGGAGCAGAGCGCCTAGGGCCGACCTGGACATTGCTGGTTAGCCTTGGAAATCTGGGCCTGGCACCGGGTCCACAGCGCGCAACTTCTGCCCTGACTTCCTTACTCCCCCCTCGATATTTGCAACAACACAGCTAAGGGGCAGTGCACCTCTTGGCAGTTCTTCCAGCTCTTCTTCTTGGCAGGTTCCGTGACTCCAGCGGGCTCTAAAGTTCTGGTGTCTGGGCCCCAATATTTATACTCAGTTTCTCTTTGAGCTTTTGGGCAGAGTGTGTCTGTGCCCATCCCAAACCAGTTCCATTCTCTGTGGCCCAGCTTCCTGGCAGGAAGTAGAGACAGGATTGTCCAAGGCAGACCAGGCCCATTCAGGTAGACAACAGGATGTGGGAGCACACCGCTGACCTCTCAGGCAAGGTTCGCCCCTGGCATTCTGGTAAATGCAGTCTCTTGTAGCTCGCTCCGATATTTTCGAGTATTTTGCCAAGGTTTGCGCAGATAGTGCTGATCTCTTGACATGGGTTTCTGGTTTATTAACCATCATCAGTAGAGAATACAGTCTTTATTTTGGGGTTTGCTGAGTAGGCTGCCAAACATTATATCAGGTCCGGTACCTCTCACTGGCGCGCAGGTGCTTCATCCACGAGCTCGTCAGCTCAATGACTCACAGGAGTACTTTAAATAGACAACAGGATGTTGGAACACACCGCTGACCTCTCAGGCAAGATTCGCCCCTGGCATTCTGGTAAATGCAGTCTCTTGTAGCTCTCTCCGTTATTTTCGAGTATTTAGCCAAGGTTGGCGCAGACAGTGCTGATCTCTAGACACGTGTTTCTGGGTTATTAACCGTCATCAGTAGAGAATGCAGTCTTTATTTTCGGGGTTGCTGAGTAGGCTGCCAAACATTATAACAGGTCCGGTATTTCTCACTGGTGCACAGGTGCTTCATCCAGGCCCATTTAGGTGCAAGGAAATTCCTCCTACTACTCTAAATGCAGCCCAGGTCTTTTCAGCCCAGGTCTTTTCAGCCCAGCCCTGACTCATCCAAGAAAAGCAGGACACACCTCCCCCTCCCCATCCAGGGGCTGTCTGATGAGAATACACATCCCCAGCACCTGTCACTCCAAAGTCAGACAACCAATCCACAAACCCAGCAGAGGCACATAGTATGACTAAGCAAGAAAATACCTTCTTTCTAAAAGTGGTATTTTCAAAAACAGAACATAAAAATTATCTTTACTTAAAGATGTATTTTTATATCCTGAGGTCAGGCATACTAAACCCCATTTATCTATCTTGTCCCAATGGGAAGATATACTTCTAAGATGTTGTAAGTAAACTCCCATTCTACCTAATGGAACAGGTAGGCTTTCCATAGTGAATAATAAAACACACTGTAATTCACTACCAGGATGTCACACACACCAGTACATGTCCCGTTGTTAATATACATCGCACCCTGCCCACATGGGTACCTTGGGCCTACCTTAGGGGTGACTTACATGTAAGAAAAGGGAAGATTAGGGCTTGGCAAGTGGATGCACTGCCAGGTCGACATGGCAGTTAGAAATTGCGCACAGACACTGCAGTGGCAGATTTGATAACCCTTTCAGGGCTTCTTGGGTGAGTAGCACAATCAGTACTGCAGGCCTACCATCAGCATTTGATTGAAAGGCCCTGGCACCCGCAGTGCACTTTACTAGGGACTTACTAGTAAGCCAAACATGCCAATCATGGAAACACCAATCCATAATACAATTTAGAATAGGAGCACTTGTACTTTAACACTGAACAGCAGTGAGAAAATGCGCAGAGACACTAAACCAGTAAAAACAGAGTCAAAACTAGGAGGTCAGAAATCAAAAGAACAGGAAAACATGCCAAAAGATGCTAGATCTAACAGGAGCATTTATGGTTGGCGATAGTTGTTGATGATGAGGTGTACCAGTCTCTAGAAAACTTTGCCAGACGGGGGTCCTTACGCCTAAAAAGGATTGGCAAGCGGATCTTGGCATAAAAATTTTTGAAGACCTCTGGTTTAGAGTTATTTTCCTGTCCCAAATCAGGCAAAATATAAGCTTCTGAATAGGAGGAAAAGCCTATAAAAATGGCAATTATAGTCACTGTGAGGCCAAAAAAGTGGTTATTCAACATGAGGAGCAACCCAATTGACATTTTCAATCATTTCAATCTTTTTTTTTACAGTCCAAAAAATCGATTTTGCAATAAAAAAAAATGACCCCAAACCTTACAAACTTTCTCCAGATGGTCAGTGACAATGACTTTTGAATGTTTAATCTTTTGACTGTATATGACTTTTGCATATGAATTATCACTTTTGTAACCAAAATAAGTGTGTTTAGGGTCATTTTCAAGCCCGAAATCAAGTAAAATACAAGCTTCTGAATAGGAGGACAAGTCTATAGAAATGGTAATTATGGTCACTAAGAGGCCTAAAAAAGTTGTAATTCAACATGAAGAGTGATCCAATTGACATTTTGAATCATTTTTTGTGCAGTCCCAAAAATCTTTTTTACAATGAATAACAATGATCCCAAACCTTACAAACGTTCTCCAGATGGTCAGTATTAGTGATTTTTGAATGTTTAATCTTTTGATTGTGAATGACATTTGGATCAGAATTGTTACTTTTGAAACTAAAATAAGTGTATTTAGAATCATTTTCCTGCCCGAAATCAGGGAAAATACATGTTTCTGAATAGGAGGAAAAGTCTATAAAAATGTCAATTTTGGTCACTGTGCCCTCAAAAAAGTGGTTATTCAACATGAGGCGTGATCCAATTGAAATTCTGAATAATTTCTAGTACAGTTTAAAAAATCAGTTTTCTGATATAAAACGATGACACCAGACCTTGCAAACGTTCTTTAGATGGTCAGTAATAGTCATTTTTTGAATGTTTAATCTTTTGACTAAATTACTTTTGGATGCTTATTATCACTTTTTGAACTAAAATAAGTGTGCTTAGAGTCATTTTCTTGCCTGAAATCAGGCAAAACACAAGCTTCTGAATAGGTGGGAAAGTCTATAAAAATTGCACATTTGTTCACTGTGAGCACTAAAAAAGTGGTTATTCAACATGAGGCACAGTGGAACTGACATTTCGAATCATTTTTTTGTACAGTCCAAAAAGTCAATTGTTTGATGAAAAAAATTGACCCCGGACCCTAGGAACTTTCTCCAGATGATTAGTAATGGTGATTTTTTTAATGTTTAATATTTTAACTGTAAATGACTTTTTGATGGAAATTATCACTTTTGGAACTAAAATAAGTGTGTTTAAAGTCATTCTCCTGCCCCAAATCGAGCAAAATGTAAGCTTCTGAGTAGGAGAAAAAGTCTCTAAAATTTTATTTTGGTCACTCTGAGGCCATAAAAAGTGGTTATTCAACATGAGGTGTGATCCAGTTGCAAGTTTGAATAATATTTTGTACAGCCCAAAAAGTCAATTTTCTGATGAAAAACAATGACCCCAGACCATAGGAACTTTCTCCAGAGGTCAATATTGGTGATGTTTTGAATGTTTAAACTTTTGACTGTAAATTACTTTTGGATGGGATTTATCACTTTTGTAACTAAAATAAGTCCGTTTAGAGTCATAAAAGTCTATAAAAATGGCCAATTCGGTCACTGTGAGCCCTAAACAAGTGGCTATTCAATATGAGGTGTGATCTAATCGACATATTGAATAATGTTTTGTACAGTCCAAAAAATCAATTTTCGGATGAAAAACAATGACCCTGGACCTTAGGAACTTTCTCCAGATGGTCATTAATGGTGATTTAGTTGAATGTTTAATCTTTTGACTTTAAATAACTATGGGATATGAGTTATCACTGGTTGTTTTACTTTATGTTCTGTATATGGGGCAATTTTAGATGACCCCACAATTCAAGACTTTTTGGTTATTGAGCTAGCATTGTGCCCAACCCCATGTGTAGTATGTGAGGATTTGAATATTAATGGGCCCGGTGGATTTTCTTCTGGTATTTATTCTGCCCGCAAACCTATAGAGGCTTATTTACAAGGCCCTTGCGCCACTTTTGCGTCATTTTTAACATGAAAAAGTGATGCTAAAGTGGCGCAAAGGGCTTGTAAATCTGCTCCATAGTATTTAGAGCCATGTGTAATTTGAAAAAGGCTTGGGGATTGTTGGTGGCAAAGCATAAAATTAAAGCACCGGATCCTATATATGCCTTCTATTCGCCCCACGACCCCCGCCCACCCCACCCACATTGAATACATGCTTGACTGGACCACTTTCTGACATCACCTAGCTTACTCCAGGGCTGTCAACTGGAAATATTTTCTCTGGTCATGTCAGATCTTAATCCTTTGGTAATTGAGATCCTGCTCGCTGACTGAGGTAGAATCACACAGAACTGGTCATTTGTGAGAGGTTTGCTCACCACGAGGGTTACGTTACTCATACGAACATCTGAGTCCCGGAATTCTTTGAATTCAATGGAGTGCCCCAATCAGAGTAGTTTAGGATGCTTTTAAAGCCAGTATAGGAGTTAAAAACTTACTTTCAGTCTAAACATCAGAAACTACAGTATCTGCTAACTAAGGAATTATACAGGCAGCTGGGGGAGGATGAGGCTCAACTTATTACTGCGGTTTCAGGAGGGGCCGATATTGAAAAGGTCCAACATAAGCTTGCCTTAGCCATGGCCACTATTAACGATATCACTGTAAAGAGAATAGCAGAAAACTATCTAGCTTGGAGACAGGAATGCTCTGAATATAGCAAGCGGGTTGGAAATCTTCTCGCAATAAGAACTAGGCAAAAAGGGTCCGCAAGGAAGATCGTTGAAGTTTGGAATCATCAGAGCAATAGTGTAACAGACTCAGAAAGGATCGAGGAGGTGTTCCGATAGTATCATGAAAGGATTTACTGTGCTGAGGGGACACAAGAGGAGGAAAGCACAATGCAATTTCTGGACTCGATACCGGTGGATAGATTTCGTACCAAAGACTGTGATTGTCTAGATACAACAATCATCAGGGAAGAAATCCAGGCAGCGCTTAAAGAACTTCTGTCTGGGAGCTAACAAGATCCCATTAGAATTGTATGCGTTTTCTTTTTCACTCTTTTAGGTTATGTGCTGGGTGAAATGATTTTGCTAATACAAAAGGGACAATCGGCCTCAGATTTTTGGTCTGTCTCTAATATTGTGTTTTTTCTGAAAAAAGGAAAGTCTCTGTTGTAAAGTCCAATTACCCGAATTAACAGCGACACCAAATTATACTAAACACTCTTCTGCAACACAACTAAGCCAGGTTATTGGTAAGATGCTCTCTGCTGGACAGCATGACCTTATTCCTGGCAGGGGCACAATAGATCATATCCGTCGAGTTATCACACTTTTCGATGTGGCTGCTCATTCCAGGGATTCCATGGCATTAGCCCTATTAGATGCTGAGAAAGCATTTGACAGGCTAGCCAGGGAATATGTATAGACGGTTATGGGTTGGTATGGATTTGCTACTGGGTATATTAAGGTAGTCGAGGCAGTGTATTGTAAACCCATAGCTTGCCTACAATAATGGGGGGGGACAGACGGGTCAAATTCAAATAGAGAAAGGCACATGACATGGGTGCCCCTGTTACCCCCTATTATTTGCTCTATATAATAACGCTTTGATCCAGAAAATTGAAGCGAACACGTTAATCAGACCCTTGCAATTTCACAGCTGGAATACCAAGGTTCTCGCTTATGCTGATGACAGGCAGTTGTAACATCTTATCCCGATTAAGCAATGAGGGCAATACAAGAAGAGGCATTGTCTTTTGGCAAATTTTCAGGCTATTCCCTAAATTGAAACAAAACTCAACTGGTAGAGAATAGTCAGATACAATCACTTGAGGCATGTATTGTTGACCAAACAGTATATCTGGGATTAATATAGGTGCAGAAGTGGCCCAAATATTGGAATCGGATCTTGCTCTAGTTATTCGAAAGGCAAAATACAACTTGTGGAGGATAAATATTTTACACTTGCCAATCTTAGGACATTGCAATTTTATTTTTGACAAAGGTCTTATATCTTTTAGGGCCATTCTTCTCAAGTTTGGGAGCCATTGGTTGAAAATAATGGATGCCATGGTTTCTAGATTAATGTGGTCATATGCAAAAACTATAAGGGCATTTAAATACATGACACTTCCCAGGGACAGTGGGGTGCCACATTACAATATATAAACTCTCTTATTGGTGGACACTTAGAAAGCTATGGTGCCAGAGGTAGTATCCCCCCAAATATAGCTGTTAATTGAGGAAGATGCCAGAAGCTGCTTTTTAAAGTTTACTGAACCCAGTTACTATAAAAACGTACGATATAAGACCATTGGTGTCGCCTGCTTAAGATTTGGGGAATTTGGCAAAAAAAAGTTGGATTAGGCAGATTTAATTTTTATACCCAATTACAGAGGAATACCCTACTTCCAAGAATCTTTTACGATATCTCTAGGCTTAGATGGAAGGGGCTTACAAGCCTAAAGTTTTTTTGAGGGAAGGGACATAGTTTTGTTTGAGGAGCTATGGGACAAAGTCAATATTTATTATCAACATTTTGTTATATGTGCGTACAAGCAGGAAAGTCCAGAGGAAGGGAAAGAGGATCTGGGCTCCCTCTGGACTGGGTTAGCACTTAGCTATCTGGTCAACTGGCTTAGTGGTAGCTATATGGCGAACTTGGCTATAGTCGGTTTACCTGGAATCTGGTGAATGCACAAATGGTCTGTCACTTTGTACCAGTTTGATCGACTGGCCTGTGAACATTGATACTGGGTTTGGAATGCAATATCTGCACTTTATTTAGGCATTTGTAATATATTTTTCCCGTGTATGAATTAAATGATTGCTGCCTGCATATTTTGCACATTGGCCTCAACTGGTACCCTTATCGTACTTTGCTACTAGGATTTAGTGGCATCAGGCTTAAAGAACATTTTTGTTATACCTCATTAAGGTATCTTAATCTGCTCTATGAATTACCCAACGTTTTGTTAATTATTGATTATTTTACTCAATTTGGATCGTAATTCAGAGTTATTGATTAGGAATAATTATGCAGAAATAAGGAATGTTGCATTATATATGGCAGTTCAGGCTGGACTGTCCCAATTGGGCACAGGGTCAAGACTGATTTGCATATGGCTGGATTTAAACTGGAATGGCATGGGGAGCGAAACCACTATAGATTTAGGCCCAGCTCTCTGTACTGGGGTGAATGTATGACATTATTCTGCATTCTGTTCATCAATTGTTCTTTTCGCATTTGTCACCCCAAGTTGGACGGGTATGACCAAACATGGTTCCCGTTGTCAGAACAGGTAATATGTGGTTGGGTTCCTCAGGAGCAGTACCTTCAAGAAGCCCACCTTCCAGCAGCTTTGACTCCGGCTTTATTGCACAGACTCTCAAAGTGGCTAGACGGGGAGAAGGGAATTAGGGAGGGTACTGTATGGAGGGAGACCTGGAACAAGATGGTATCTTTTATTAGTATTCTTGCTACTTTACAGTGTATAAGCTAAATATACATATCTATATATCAGTCATCAATGTGCATGAATAACATACCTGTAAAAGAAAAAGTATCTTGTTCTTGGAACAGTTAAACCTTGGTAGTCATTAGAATTGTATTGACCTCTTGTTTCTGTTATGTGAGATGAGTTTCTGTTCCAAAGTTCACCAAAATATAAACAAAAGATTAATAAACGTGCACTCCGATTACCAATCTGTGTTATCAAATGGTTATCTGTGCCATAATAATCGTGCACCAAAGTTCACCAAAATATTAAACAAGAGATTCATAAACGTGCACTCTGATTAGCAGTCTGTATCATCAAATGGTTATCTCTGCCACAATACGTGCACGACATCATGAGTTTGCGCTTTACATTATTTATACACTGCAAACAACAAGCGTATCCTGTTCTTAAAATAAACGTCCTTCAGCTACTCTCTAGCCTTCCTAAATATTGTTATGCATACGAATGTGCTATTGCCAACGAGCGTTTAAAGCCTTGTTAGTAATAATGTCTTTCTGAAGTAACAAGTTCCTTGCTTCCACAAAGCACGTTTATTTCTAAAAAAAATACAAGCTTTCAGTTTGTTAATCTTTTAGTCAAAACTACACCATGTAAATTGCCCAGAGGCCGCTCCACTCGATTTCCAGGAAATCATAAACATGTCAGACAAGCATCTCTATAAAGGGAAGATTAAGATAACCAAATGCTTACAAAAACGCTTCGCATTTGAATCTTACTGGTGCCAACGAAGGAAATGAAGTTTCCGAACCGGCACATAGTTGCGTAAACATGAATCCAAACCTGGGCAAAATAGCATAAGACGATCCTACCTGCTTTTGCCAGAGCGTAGGAAACTGAACCTGGAGGTTACTGTCAAAACGGAATCACCCGGAAACTGAGAAGTCCGCTGCAGCTCGTGCTCCATGTCATCCACAATAATCTGCACTGAGGACAGGGCGCGGCCGGTATTTAAAGGCTCCAGGAGACTTCAGGAATATTCCAGATGAAAGCTCTCTATGGAAATTCCTGGAGCTGTGAGAGGAAATGACCATTTTTTAAACTCCCCCCCCCCCACTACTTATGACCTCTACACTCTAAGTGCTCCTACTACTCATAACCAAGTTCCAAGATGCACTAATTCAAGAGTTACCTAGACCCTAAAACCAGACCAATAAAATTTCCTTCTGGTCTTTCGGCCTTTTAAATTCTTTTTACTCCTTATCACTGGCTCACTACTGCATCAACCTTGGGTAAGAACCTCCTGGTGGAGGCTGCATAACTTGATCGACCTAATGATTATGCACACACGTGATCCAAAAGCGGAGAATCAAGATATACCGCTTTAGACGCCATCATACCCATCACGTGCATGAGGGTCTTTTAGATCGGGACACCCCCTCCTCCGTTTTTTCGCCTGCATGTCTGAAGCCATATCATCGGGTATTGTGTTGCGACTAAAGAGAAACTTAGTGTTAGCTTGACAGGAACATGACAGGATCATGACACCCGTCCTCTCCATGCCACTGGAGTAAAGCTATCCTGGCTGATGTGGTGGGGGGGATACCCCAACACCGGTCATAGGATGATTGTTTCCAGTCAATGGAGGTCCTGGCATGGCAGTTTGGGATGGACTGTTCCCATAGGGCTTAGGGTCAAGACTGATTTGCAAATGGCTGGGTTCAAACTGGAATGGCATGGGGAGCAAAAAACAATGGATTTAGGCCCAGTAATCTGTACTGGGGTGAATGTATGACATTGTTCTGCAGCCTGTCCATCAGTTGTTCTTTTTGTATTATATATTAAATGGCATATCCTGGAGGCACATTTAAATATCAGTATTTTGTATTCTGAGTTTTTGGATATGTTGTGTATACATATTATGCTTAATTTCCAATTTGTACTTTAGATGAATATGATGAGCTCTAATGTCGTGGGATTTTGGTAGTTATGATGCTCACACTAGAATGCTTGTGGTTCAATTATTATGAAATGATATGCTTTTCTTTTGTATGTTATTTGATTTTTTCCCCTCATGTGATTTATTGGAGGAAACAAATCTATAGTAAAAGTATTTCTTTTAAGAATAAAGAAATGAATGTGCACATATGACCAGGAAATGCATCTAAAAAAAGAGGTTAAAAACATATTACATATTTAACCATACAAACCTCTAGATGAAAATGTGTACCTAAAAGAAAATGTTTCATTCTTTCAGCAACAGGACCAATACATATGTAAACAATGATATCACATAAAGTGTTTGCTAAAGTGCCATATTTCATCTTTAAAGTTCAATTGATTGAAAATGTTAGTCCAAATTGCACATATCACTTTAAAATATCAGTCAGTCAGTCAAACAAGCTTTATTCGACGATTGTTATAAAAGCATACCAAGATATAAAATTCATATAATGATTAGAAATAGTTAAAAAGATAAAAATACAATAAAATACATCATCTTTTCAGTATGAACTAAAGTGCATATTTTGGGGCCTATGTTAGGTTATCTAAAAAAATGGATTGCCCCAGCTGCAATTTACTTCTAATAGCCCAGGCCGACCCCAAAAACTTAGCCACAGCTATGATCACAGGGGGATGAGTACTGGTACGAATTATTCTAGCTGAGACCAAACCACTCCTTGTGCCCATTAACTTGCACATAGGTCGTAACCACATCCGACGTGGGTCCACATACACTGGGCATTCGAACAATATGTGATTTATTGTTTCCAAAGCAGCTGGGCAGCCGGGACAGGCAACCTTTGCCCCCCCGGCCCACCTGGATGCAAACGCTCTGACAGGTAAACTGCCTATTCTAAGTTGGAAGTAGAGTTTGCGATCCAGGGGGTTGGTAATAGCATCCCAGAAAATCTTCACGGTTGACCATGTCTTTGAAGCCCAGAAAGATCCCTGTGATCGACAGGGGAGCAGCATTCCTATACACTTTAGAAGCCATAGCCTCCCAGTACAAACCCTTTAAGACCTTTTTCGTCGGAAATCTGGCATTGAGCGGATCTTCCCATAATTCTTTTAATCCTAACTCTACTAGTATTTTGCCAATACGGGGTAGCCACTTAATTTTGTGGTAGGTGTCACTCTCAATTACATCCATAAGCCCGACGGCAAAGGTTCTCAATTCTGGGGTTGACCATAACCGTCTCCAGTATAAAACTGGGCGAAATAGAGCTATTAGGGCTATGGGTCTCATTCCCATGTCTAGTAATAAAGAACACATGGGAGTACTTTGAGGCAGTTTTACCAGGTTTCTAAGGAATCTGTTTTCAGACACTGTCAACTTTCCTAGGTTTTCGAATCCCCATATTTCAATGCCATATAAGGCTGCACCAACCACTTTGCCATTGTAGACGGTAAGAGCTGGGCCAATTGGTTTAGTAAGGGTCCTCGCATGTTCCGTACTTAATGCTCCAGCAAGCTGGCGGTGCCTAAGGGTACCCAATTCTACCTGCTGGCTCCAAGATAAGTCGTGCTGGATGCATACCCCCAGATAGCTAAATGCTTGCACCTTTTCTAGTGGTAATTTGTTCATTGTAATTTTGCCCTTAAAAGATTTATTTTGGTTAAAAGCCATATATTTTGATTTTAAAACATTCACCTCCAAGCCTCGGGTGGTACAGAAGTTTTCAAAGATTCCTAACGCCTTCTGTAATCCACTCGGGGTTTTTGCTATAATAAGACAATCGTCGGCGAACATTAGGAAGGGTACTTTGGCTCCTGCCAAGGTTGGCGCATCAACATTGGCTGAAATCAGAAGCTTGGCCACATCGTTTATGTACATTGAAAATAAGGTTGGCGCGAGAACGCAGCCTTGCCATACTCCTCTTTCCACCGGAAACTGACTGGTCGTGCTTCCTGGGCCTCCCCACCTTATCTGAGCAAAGTTGCATTCATGTAATCTCATTATCAATGAGAGGAGAGCACGGGGCATATCCATATCATATAAGACTTGCCACAAAGTCACCCGGGGAACAAGGTCAAACGCTGCCCTTAAATCAATAAAGGCAGCGTAAAGGCTACCAATATACAAAGGGGCCCCCTGGAAATGATGCTAGGCAGACCCGCAGGGGAGGAAAAGAGCAACCAAACAAGAAAAGGGTCTGCCCCACTTGATATACGATTTTTACAAAAAACACAGTTGATGGACAGAATGTAGAACAATGTCATACATTCACCCCAGTACAAGGATCTGGGCCTAAATCCATCGTTATTTTGCACTCCACAACACCCTGGGTTAGACACTGGCTATATGCAAATCAGCTCTGACCCTTTGCCTCATGGGAAAAGTCCAGTCCGAACTACCAAGCCATGTCTTTCCCAGAACGGAATCAAGCATCCAAGGACCGGTTTCTGGCTATCAGCCTTCATTCAGCCTGGATAGCTTGACTCCAGTGGTGTGGAGAGCCTGGGACTCACGTCTGAGCATACCCAGCCCACTCGGGGTGAAAATTACAAAAAACACAGTTGATGGACAGAATGTAGAACAATGTCATACATTCACCCCAGTACAAGGATCTGGGCCTAAATCCATCGTTTTTTTGCACTCCACAACACCCTGGGTTAGACACTGGCTATATGCAAATCAGCTCTGACCCTTTGCCTCATGGGAAAAGTCCAGTCCGAACTACCAAGCCATGTCTTTCCCAGAACGGAATCAAGCATCCAAGGACCGGTTTCTGGCTATCAGCCTTCATTCAGCCTGGATAGCTTGACTCCAGTGGTGTGGAGAGCCTGGGACTCACGTCTGAGCATACCCAGCCCACTCGGGTGAAAATTACAAAAAACACAGTTGATGGACAGAATGTAGAACAATGTCACACATTCACCCCAGTACAAGGATCTGGGCCTAAATCCATCATTTTTTTGCACTCCACAACACCCTGGGTTAGACACTGGCTATATGCAAATCAGCTCTGACCCTTTGCCTCATGGGAAAAGTCCAGTCCGAACTACCAAGCCATGTCTTTCCCAGAACGGAATCAAGCATCCAAGGACCGGTTTCTGGCTATCAGCCTTCATTCAGCCTGGATAGCTTGACTCCAGTGGTGTGGAGAGCCTGGGACTCACGTCTGAGCATACCCAGCCCACTCGGGGTGAAAATTACAAAAAACACAGTTGATGGACAGAATGTAGAACAATGTCATACATTCACCCCAGTACAAGGATCTGGGCCTAAATCCATCGTTTTTTTGCACTCCACAACACCCTGGGTTAGACACTGGCTATATGCAAATCAGCTCTGACCCTTTGCCTCATGGGAAAAGTCCAGTCCGAACTACCAAGCCATGTCTTTCCCAGAACGGAATCAAGCATCCAAGGACCGGTTTCTGGCTAGCAGCCTTCATTCAGCCTGGATAGCTTGACTCCAGTGGTGTGGTTCTGTCCATCACTGTTGTGTTTGCAATTACCGCTCTAAGTGTACTGGGGATGCTCAGACGTGAGTCCCAGGCACTCCACACCACTGGAGTCAAGCTAGCCGGGCTGATGAGAGGTCTTACCTCGAAACCGGGCCGGTCCTCGGATGCTTGATTCCGTTCTGGGAAGGACATGGCTTTTGTAGTTCGGACTGGACTGTTCCCATGGGGCACAGGGTCAGTGCTGATTTGCATATCGCCATTGTGTAACCCAGGGTGGTGTGGAGTGGAAAAACGATGGATTTGGGCCCAGATCTTTGGACTGGGATGAATGTGTGACATTGATCCACATTCTGTCCATCACTGTTGTGTTTGCAATTACCGCTCTAAGTGTACTGGGGATGCTCAGACGTGAGTCCCAGGCACTCCACACCACTGGAGTCAAGCTAGCCGGGCTGATGAGAGGTGTTACCTCGAAACCGGGCCGGTCCTCGGATGCTTGATTCCGTTCTGGGAAGGACATGGCTTTTGTAGTTCGGACTGGACTGTTCCCATGGGGCACAGGGTCAGCGCTGATTTGCATATCGCCATTGTCTAACCCAGGGTGGTGTGGAGTGGAAAAACGATGGATTTGGGCCCAGATCTTTGGACTGGGGTGAATGTGTGACATTGATCCACATTCTGTCCATCACTGTTGTGTTTGCAATTACCGCTCTAAGTGTACTGGGGATGCTCAGACGTGAGTCCCAGGCACTCCACACCACTGGAGTCAAGCTAGCCGGGCTGATGAGAGGTGTTACCTCGAAACCGGGCCGGTCCTCGGATGCTTGATTCCGTTCTGGGAAGGACATGGCTTTTGTAGTTCGGACTGGACTGTTCCCATGGGGCACAGGGTCAGCGCTGATTTGCATATCGCCATTGTCTAACCCAGGGTGGTGTGGAGTGGAAAAACGATGGATTTGGGCCCAGATCTTTGGACTGGGGTGAATGTGTGACATTGATCCACATTCTGTCCATCACTGTTGTGTTTGCAATTACCGCTCTAAGTGTACTGGGGATGCTCAGACGTGAGTCCCAGGCACTCCACACCACTGGAGTCAAGCTAGCCGGGCTGATGAGAGGTGTTACCTCGAAACCGGGCCGGTCCTCGGATGCTTGATTCCGTTCTGGGAAGGACATGGCTTTTGTAGTTCGGACTGGACTGTTCCCATGGGGCACAGGGTCAGCGCTGATTTGCATATCGCCATTGTCTAACCCAGGGTGGTGTGGAGTGGAAAAACGATGGATTTGGGCCCAGATCTTTGGACTGGGGTGAATGTGTGACATTGATCCACATTCTGTCCATCACTGTTGTGTTTGCAATTACCGCTCTAAGTGTACTGGGGATGCTCAGACGTGAGTCCCAGGCACTCCACACCACTGGAGTCAAGCTAGCCGGGCTGATGAGAGGTCTTACCTCGAAACCGGGCCGGTCCTCGGATGCTTGATTCCGTTCTGGGAAGGACATGGCTTTTGTAGTTCGGACTGGACTGTTCCCATGGGGCACAGGGTCAGCGCTGATTTGCATATCGCCATTGTCTAACCCAGGGTGGTGTGGAGTGGAAAAACGATGGATTTGGGCCCAGATCTTTGGACTGGGGTGAATGTGTGACATTGATCCACATTCTGTCCATCACTGTTGTGTTTGCAATTACCGCTCTAAGTGTACTGGGGAGGCTCAGACGTGAGTCCCAGGCACTCCACACCACTGGAGTCAAGCTAGCCGGGCTGATGAGAGGTGTTACCTCGAAACCGGGCCGGTCCTCGGATGCTTGATTCCGTTCTGGGAAGGACATGGCTTTTGTAGTTTGGACTGGACTGTTCCCATGGGGCACAGGGTCAGCGCTGATTTGCATATCGCCATTGTCTAACCCAGGGTGGTGTGGAGTGGAAAAACGATGGATTTGGGCCCAGATCTTTGGACTGGGGTGAATGTGTGACATTGATCCACATTCTGTCCATCACTGTTGTGTTTGCAATTACCGCTCTAAGTGTACTGGGGAGGCTCAGACGTGAGTCCCAGGCACTCCACACCACTGGAGTCAAGCTAGCCGGGCTGATGAGAGGTGTTACCTCGAAACCGGGCGGGTCCTCGGATGCTTGATTTCGTTCTCGGAAGGACATGGCTTTTGTAGTTTGGACTGGACTGTTCCCATGGGGCACAGGGTCAGCGCTGATTTGCATATCGCCATTGTCTAACCCAGGGTGGTGTGGAGTGGAAAAACGATGGATTTGGGCCCAGATCTTTGGACTGGGGTGAATGTGTGACATTGATCCACATTCTGTCCATCACTGTTGTGTTTGCAATTACCGCTCTAAGTGTACTGGGGATGCTCAGACGTGAGTCCCAGGCACTCCACACCACTGGAGTCAAGCTAGCCGGGCTGATGAGAGGTGTTACCTCGAAACCGGGCCGGTCCTCGGATGCTTGATTCCGTTCTGGGAAGGACATGGCTTTTGTAGTTCGGACTGGACTGTTCCCATGGGGCACAGGGTCAGCGCTGATTTGCATATCGCCATTGTCTAACCCAGGGTGGTGTGGAGTGGAAAAACGATGGATTTGGGCCCAGATCTTTGGACTGGGGTGAATGTGTGACATTGATCCACATTCTGTCCATCACTGTTGTGTTTGCAATTACCGCTCTAAGTGTACTGGGGATGCTCAGACGTGAGTCCCAGGCACTCCACACCACTGGAGTCAAGCTAGCCGGGCTGATGAGAGGTGTTACCTCGAAACCGGGCCGGTCCTCGGATGCTTGATTCCGTTCTGGGAAGGACATGGCTTTTGTAGTTCGGACTGGACTGTTCCCATGGGGCACAGGGTCAGCGCTGATTTGCATATCGCCATTGTCTAACCCAGGGTGGTGTGGAGTGGAAAAACGATGGATTTGGGCCCAGATCTTTGGACTGGGGTGAATGTGTGACATTGATCCACATTCTGTCCATCACTGTTGTGTTTGCAATTACCACTTGATATACGAGGCTGGCTCACAATGGAGTCCGATGCTTTTAGATTAGCAAAATTGAGCTCACCACATTCTAGGACCAAACCACATGATCAACCGTGCAACAACTCTGAAGACATCATATTTTTATTTTTTTATTTTTCTTTATACATAAATTCTGGATTATAAAGTATCATAATTATCATTTCTATCATTTCATCATTATCATTTCTGTGAAGGCCCTACAGGACGGGTCCAACTTGTCACTCTGGAACTACACTGAGGATGACGGATGAATGATTGAATGTATAGTTTGTTGGCGTAATTGTGTGAGTATGTGTTTGACTGATGGATATATTTGGAATGTGTGAGGAGAATGTATCTAGGGGCTAGTATTGAAGTTTTATGATTTTGAATTGTATAAATTGAATGTTTATTTAAGTGTATTTATAAGAGAAGAAATGATAATTATGATACTTTATAATCCAGAATTTATGTATAAAGAAAAATAAAAAATAAAAATAAAAATATGATGTCTTCAGAGTTGTTGCACGGTTGATCATGTGGTTTGGTCCTAGAATGTAGTGAGCTCAAGTTTGCTAATCTAAAAGCATCGGACTCCTTGTGAGCCAGCCTCGTATATCAAGTGGGGCAGACCCTTTTCTTGTTTGGTAGCGTAAAGGCTACCCCCACCTATCAGGACAGTCTTCCAGTACAACATAGCAAAATGTAGTACTTGGTCGACTGTGCTGATAGAAGCTCTAAAACCTGCCTGGGATAGTATCTTCTCCTCCTGTTCCCATGCCTGTACCTTGTTTAAGATCAGCCTCCCCAGAATCTTTTGTATAGTGTCGAACAGGCTGATTGGGCGATAGTTACTGGGTAGCGACTTGTCCCCTTTCCTAAACACAGGGATAATTTCAGCCCCGTTGCATGTTGCAGGTATAGGTGCTCCTTTAGCAAATGTATTTGCCAGCAACAGTATATAGTCACCCCATGAGGCTTTATCTTATAGATATATATCCGCTGGGACTCCATCTATGCCTGGTGCTTTACTGGGAACTACCAGATCTAGAGCACGACGCACATCATCAAGGTTGAAAGCGTCATCCAGAAAGGGTATAATTGGAATCTCCAAGTTTATACTAGATTCCATTACCATAGCATATTGGGGCTTAAAGTACAATACCCATTCCTCTTGAGCTACCCAGTTTTGCGGCTTGTCCTGAATTCTCTCGCTTCCCCATTTCAAAACATTCCAGAATTTCCTGGAATCTTTTTGCTCTCCCGCTTCTCTTAGCTCTTGCCATCTTTGTTCATCCCATACTCTCTTTGATTTGTGTACTATGCTCCTATAGGCTGCCCTAGCGGCACGCACACAATTACTCGATCCACTTTTTATGGCTCTGCCCAGGTCTATCGGGCTTGCCTACACTCCCGTGTATACCAGCGTGGGGAGTGACAGATAGAATTTTTTTTGTTTGGCTTGTACGGCCTAACAAATAGACTTTTTAGGTCACCAAAGAAGGATTCGTGTATTTTTTTACTTGATTCAAGAGCTATGGGCAGGATCCCATTGCTAGCTTGTGCCTCCAATGCACACATAGCTTGCTTTAATTTACTTAATATAAAATCTAGATGCTCTTAGCATTCCATCACTTTGGCCCCTTTAACATGATGCATGTCATTTGTGATAACTATTTCGGTGGAGGGATCTTCAGCCATCCCCCTCCCTTCACTATGTGGGGACCAGTACGAAAATGACATAGATAGGGGATTGTGGTCACTCTCGATCCTGTCAATAACCACCATATCTTCCAGATGTTCCCATAAGCTTAAACTCAATAAGATATAATCAATTCTGCTTACTCTTAAACCACTTTTAAAAGTGGTTACACCTAACTTATCGTGCAAAGTCCTACCATTGGTAGCACACAACTTATTCAGACAGAGTGAGTTAATCTGTATGGTTATTTCGGACCACCTTTTTACCGGCTCTAATTCAAGTTTAGGTACTCCCCATTGCCTGTCTTCCTCATCTGATAGATTCCAGTCCCCACCTGCCAGGGGCTCAAAGGTCGAATTAAAATCTCCACCTAAAACAATATGTGAATGCTGAGAATAACATTCTAAATATTCTTCAAGGACCGTTAAAACTTCCGATTTTTTACCACCTGTACTCCTTGCGTACAGATTATAAATGTCAACCGGTTTACAGTTTCTATACTTAAGGGTGAGAATCTGTAAATCCCTATGTTTGGAGGGGGGGACTTGTACATTAAGATCAAGATCTTGTTTTATTCATATGGTTAGGCCACCCGAGGGTCGGCCTCTAGCTCCCTTTTCAGCAGGTATACTGAAGTTCAGAAAACCAGGGAAGAATTGGGGTTCATACAACCAAGTTTCCTGAAATAAACAGATGTCATAGGAATTTATAAACGAGGCCCATTCAGGAGAATCGACCCTCGATTTCAGGCCTGCGATGTTCCAGGATAATAACAGATTTGGTTTGGCTACATCGTATTAAATGATTGCCTGAGAACTTGGTTTTACATTAAGTGTATTGATAACAATGTCCTCAACAGACCTGGGGGTTATTAATGATGGAGTGGTACATACATTTGGGTCCAAAAACAAACTCTGGCTTTCCATTATGGTATTTAAAGTACGTCCAGCTTGGGTGTCTACTTCAGGTAGTCAATCGTTTCGATCCAATCCAGAGCAACCAAATTCACCCCCTTGCACTAACTTGTCTAAAAACTTCTCCTGGATTGGAAGGGATCTCAGTTGGATATCAGAATGATCCGGGGAGCAAGTTCTAAATTCCAACAGGATCAGATTTTCTGCCAGATAATTGTTTTTAAGGACCAATTCAATACAATCAGTTGTTACCCCCAAAGTCGAAATCCTTTTTGCTGCAAGGATGTCCTCTCTAATTAACGAACGGCAACCCCTGACGTGTCTAATCCAGTGGATTGCCTTATTCGTGAGGGATTCACTCGATTCCAGTGCCGTACCCTGCCTTATTTAGGGGACATTCACCATATACACTTTTGCTAACCTGTTCCGGGAGTCTTTAGATTGTGGGTCATGTGCAGGCGAAATTGCGGGTTTAACTTTGAAATAACTAGAAAGTTTCCGCTGATCGATATAACTACTGCCTTTTACAAGACAACCCCCTAAGTGCCTATATGTTTCCTCTCAACTGTTAAATTTGTTTGTTTAACCCCTTGTGTTTGAGCGTTATGTGTATGTATAATGCCACTCCCTACTCTACTTGTTTCACTCTGTTTGACACCTAGATCTGTTGGGGCAACTGATCCCTTTTTATGCAAAGCGCTACAAGCAGCTGACTGAGTATCTGGCTTTCTCCTCCCTCCACTGCCTTTTGCATTTGATATACAGGTAGGGCAGTAGTCCTGCCCCAACCTGAGGCTAGATACTGTAGTCGTAAGGCTTTCTATTTTGTCTTGAAGGGCCTTTACCAATTTGCACAGGTGTTTCACCACAAGAGTAATGGGACTAGCTTCTTCCTCGGCAGCTGTTAGGAGGCCACTAACGCCTGTCTTCAGGGAGTCCCCACCTCCAGAGCGAGCTCCCGTTGTAGCAGCTTCGCTGCTAGGTAGAGTACCACTGCTAACCTCATGAGCTAAGCTATCAAACCTGTTACTACAGACTACAATGGTCGGGTCCAGCACACGGGGTATCTCAAGAGCGGGGCAGTTAGGTTGGATGTTATCGGGGACAGCACATATTTTGGGGCCCACAGACATGCCTAACTTTTGGCCACCATCATCTCTTTTCCTTCCCTGAAACATTTCAGGAACCACTACAGTACCCTTCTTTGACCCTCCCCCAGCATCCGATACGTTATTATCTACTCCCTCAGAACCCCTCACATGTACAGGAGGCTTAGAGCCTAACAATATTTCACAGTCCTCGATCAGTTCGTCGATCCGGTCCATAACGCAATTCCCCCCTGCATGGGGTACTGGTTTCCTCAGCTTGGACTTCCTTGCCTTTTTCCCAGCTACCTCGCTCCATTCCTCATAGTGTGTTATAGGTAGACTTTAGATCTTCTAAAATGTACAATACCTTGGGGAAGCGTGGTCAGGGAGGTGGCCCAGCCCGGCCTCCTCAGGCCCCGGACGGCCACAGACGGTCCCGCCCTTGTCCCGGGCTACCCAGGCGCGTGCCCACGCCTGTTCCGCGCAGCGGGTTCCGTGCGCTGTTATATAGGTCCGGTGGGTGTGTGGGCGGGCCTCAGGCACAGGTGTGGACAGGCATGGACTCCTGGGAGTTGGAGTCCTGTGCTAGCGTGCTCCTCTTGCCCCCACAGCCAGTGATGGAAAAAAGCAGCAATCGGTAATCCCAGGTCAGTGCTCTCAATGTCAGAGTCCCCCTGCGCTTGGAATCAGGCTCCGGTGGTTAAAGCAGCGATGCGGGACCCAAAATAAAATATCACTAAAATGTCTGTACCACAATAAATTGCGTATGCATGAATATCATGATTTCATATTGAACATAAGGATAAAAGAAATATGATCAGCAGGTCTGACCTACGTTACACGCAGACGCAACACTCAGGGCCAGATGTAGGTAAATCTAATTTACCGATTCTAAAATACCGAGTCATACCGAATCGGTATTTCAGAATCGGAAAATGAGATGTAGATAAAAAATCGGAAAAAATTACCGATTCGGAATCACTCGGTATCTGAAATCGGTATTTACCGATTCGGTATTTACCTACTCTGTAAAATCCGAATCGGTAAAACCCATACATACCAACGGGTCCATGGCCCATAGGAATGAATGGGTAGTACCGAATCGGAATATACCGATTCGGTAAATACCGATTCGGTAAATACCGAGTCGGTAAATTCCGAATCGGAAATTTGAAACTGACAAACATGTGAGCCTGTGAACCAATCAGGAACTCCAACCACACCCAATTCCAAAGGCACTGGGGAATCAACCAATCAGATTCAAGCACCCCTCCCCAGTACCTGGGTCTGGCCACGCCCATGCAGGTGCAGAAACCAACAGTCAGGAGAGCAGGAGGACAGAGTGTGGAGCAGGCTTCCCTGAGCTAACCAACACAGCGCCATGGAGAGTCAGGATGCACAGAGGGATGCTGCAGAGCGCAAAAGGAAGCAGAAGTTCAGCCAAGAAGAACTGCAGGTGCTTGTAGCAGAGGTGGCAAGAAATTACAGCAAGATATTTGGGAAGCTATCACTGCATGTAGCAGAATCCATCAAGCGCAGCACCTGGATAGAAATACAAGGCAAGGTAAATGCCATTGGTGTCACCCACCGTGACCTTGAAGATCTTAAAAAACGGTGGTATGACATCCGCATTATCACCAAGAAGAAACTTGCTGCCCACCGCAAGGAATGTGCGTTAACAGGGGAAGGAAGAAACCGAGCCCCACGACTCAGCGACATCGAGGAGATGGTGGCATCCACCCTTGAGCAGGAATGCATCCACGGCATCGGGGACGCTGACAGCTCAGCAAGAGGTGCAAAGAAACAAGGTAAGATGCAAGTACATTGTCATTAACCCATTTACCTATTCCCCTCACACACTCTGTGTGCCCAAATCATACTCCAGAACAGGTTGTACTAATGTCCTGCAATGCATCCTGGGAAATGTAGTCATGGGTAGATACCTCTGAGCAGTCAGCATGCCTTGCAGCAAGGGGAGCAACAGACAACTAGCATAGGCAAATTGAGAGACAGGCTAAAGTGCAATAGTAGTGTGTTTTATCATGAGACACAGGTGAACAACTCAACTGACACAATGTCCATGTCTGTCCACAGGAGAGTCAATGCGCAGCACAGCAGAGGATAGAGAGAAGAGGAGGGAAGGAGCTGGACCAAGCACATCACACGGAGGGAAGGACCAAGAGCAGGCAGATAAGTCACCTGAGGAGCCAACAGCACCACATCCACAGTCCCCTCTTTCATTTGGGAGTCAGGAGACAGGAGCGGCTGCACAATCCCCCACCCCCACAACACCATCCCCAGTGCTGGGAAGGGCAAGGCGCCTTGATGTGCCCCCTCGCAGAATACTGGAAACATCTGAGGAGGAGGAGGAGGTGGAGGGTGACACACAGGAAACAGCCAACACCGAGCAGCTGGCCACTCCCAGAGTTTTGCGGGCCAGTGTCCGAGGGCGAAGGCCACGTGAGGCAGAGGATGTGCGTCAGGATCAGGGGGTCTTCTGCGGACTGGAGGCCACCATGGTCAAAGTACAGCGCCTGCAGGCAAAAGCAATGATGGGGGTTCAGAGGCAGGCACGCACAACAAACAAAAAGCTCGATACAGTAGACAAGGGCATAGGGGAAATATCAGAGAGCATGCAGTCAATGGCGTCTGGCATTTCTGACATAACACAGTGCATGACTGTCCTGTGTGACAAGTTGGACAGGGACCATTTGGAGAGACGCAAGGCACGTGTTGACGTGCGGCAGCAGACAAAAGCCCTGAACAGGTTTGCTACTGCTACCACCGTGCTGTGCAGACGGTCAGTGGCGATACAGGATGCCATAGTGCAGTGCTGCACAAATTTATCTGTAGGAATGGCCAGGATGACCTCTGCAATGGAGCTCGTGCTCGCTCAACAGACTGGCACTGGAGGCGACACTTGTGTGTTGGAAAGTGAGGGGTCCACCAGCAGGAGTGGCGCAAGCACTCCTGTGCAAGACTTACGTAGGAGCGGCAGGCGTCGGGGAAGTGACACAGGCCACACCGAGAACATTGACACACAGCCACAGCAGTCCCGCCCTGTGGTCCGTGGCCACAAACATTGACTTTGCCCTCCACCCGAGGAAGAGGTCACGGTGGTGTTAACCGTGACAACACAGTCATGGACAGTTTGATATTGTGTGCCCAATGTGTGCTATCAATGCAGTAGCGTAGTGATTAATAAACTACGTACACCAATAACTTTGCCTGCCTGTGTCTCATTACTCACTCAGAAATATAGCTGTGTGACCTCTTCCCGTCTCAGTCTCCCATCTGTAGCTGCTGCTGCCACTGTACCATGGGGCTCTGCCTCCTCTGTGTCGTCATCAATGTCCTCATGATGTATGATCTCCACCTCTGTGCCTTCCTTTGTAGCGAGATTATGTAACATTGCACAGGTCGCTATGATTTTGCAGCAGATGATTGGGGTGTACTGCCGTGCCCCTCCACTCTTGTGGAGGCAGCGAAACCTGCCCTTAAGGAGTCCAAATGTGCGCTCCACAACGTTTCGTGTAGATCTGTGAGCCACATTGTATCGCCTTTCACTCCTGGTGGATGGGTTGAGGTAGGGGGTGAGCACAAAGGACCGCAGGGCATATGCACTGTCGCCTAGGGGGAGAAAGAATGACATTAATTGCATGTACATGAGACGTAGATCTGCTGTGAGTGTCATGGTGTGTCAATGTGATTTACCTAGCAGGTATTCCACTATTCTGGAATATGTAAGAATCATGGGTACTTCCGGGGAACTTCGCAACGATGTCTGTGATGAGGTTCCCTGCATTACATATGACCTGTACGTTGATGGAGTGCGTTGACTTGCGGTTTCTGTATATGTGCTCTGTGGCTGCAGGTGGACAGAATGGTACGTGGGTACCATCGATGCAGCCTATGACGTGAGGGAAGTGTGCCAGGTGATAGAAGTCTGTCTTGGTTTTTGCTAGTTCTGCTGGTGTAGCAGGGAATTAAATGTAATGCTCCATCCTCTGCATCATGGCGTCAAGAAACCTCCTGAAGAAGCGGGACAGGCAGCCCTGGGACACACCACCCACTGCAGCTATCACACTCTGGTAGCTCCCAGAGGCCAGCAGGTGTAAGCTACATAGCACCTGGACATGGGGTGGGAAGGCGTGGGCCCTGGGTGTTGGATGCTCCAGGAGTGGGTGTAGGTCCCTGATCAAGTCCTTGATGGTGTCGGAGTGTAGCCTGTACCTCTGGAGTATTTCTGGCTCTGTCAGTTGGAACAGTGTTATCCTCTGCCTGTACACTTGTTCCTCCCTTTGCCATTCTCTCTCTTCTGCTGCCTGTGGTCTTTGCCGCCTTGCTATGACGTAGAAAGCGCCATTATGGCTCCACAGATGCATTTTGGGACTCTTTTTATGGACCTCCCCTGGTTACCACCTGCATTCAATCCATGGTAAATGCCGACTCATAAATACCGAATTTCCGCAAATTCGGTATTTTTGGGCTTTCCTACATCTCCATGGCCATTTTTTACCGTTTCTTATTTACCGATTCGGAAAATAAGAATTCGGTAGATATGGATTCGGTATATTACGCCTCGGTAATTATACCGACTCATATTTACCGAGTCGGAATTATACCGACTCATATTTACCGAGTCGGAATTATACCGACTCGTGTTTTCCGAATCGGTAAATTTTGGGCTCCTACATCTCATTTCATGGATACCGGTCGGTAACGGCCGAACTTAACGATTTTTGGCCGTTACCGACCGGTAATTGGCGACCTACATCTGGCCCTCAGTGTGGTAACTACTTACAAAGGAAGTTATGCCTAGATTGGCTAAATACTTCAATATTGTCTCAGGTGAAATAACACTTGTCTATTTTTCTGATGTCAGGGGACAGCAGGACTTCGTACTAGGCCCTCAAAAAATATGTCAAAAGTGATTCTTGCATGAAATATACAACTAAGTGTGGAAGTTTTCACAGCAGGAAGCTGCTGACCGACTGCATGAAATTCACAGGTCAAATTAAGAAAAGGCTCTAGTAGTAGTAGATAACGGTATGACTACATTTTCCACTAGGATTTACTCTCTGGGTAACATTATGTTGTCTGCAATAGACATCATACAGAATGACGTCCTCATTACAACATGGGCAGTCACCGCTTAGATTGCTCATGTTATAAGCCACTCGCCTGAATCCCAGGTAGTTCCCGATGAGGAGACGCTAAGTCCCTGAATTCTCCCTAGAGTCTGTCCTCGAGGACAGAGGGTGGTACTGTACCGGTGACAGGCCACAAGGGGAAACTGGGTTGGGATTTGGAAAGACAAACAAGGTGTCATGATGCTCCTCCAACGCAGCCTCAGGGAGGCCTCAAGTGACCCTTCACTGATCCAATGTGAACGCCCAAGGTTTGAGGAGTATCTGTGGTTTGCAAAACAGTGGTTTAATATACACAATGTATTTGGTACATAGCATCAACAAATCGTATTTATATATTGCAGTTCTTACTCCAAACTGACATCTACTGTGCTCAGCCTTTCTGGTCAAATGGTACATGTCTTTTCATGCTTGCGGTGATGGCTTCTGATTGATTGTTTGATGATAATGCTTACAAAGATCGAACAAAGTCACTATTGCAGTGCAATTCTTTAATTTCGTGCTAGGTTATTCCTTTTCCTTTTTTGCACTTAACTAAGATGTCATCAAAGCCACACCTGGTAGCCCAGCCAAGCTATTCTTCTGAGCACACACGGGGCAAAAGCCCAGGAGATATCAGCACTGACCGAGCCCTGCCAGTGATGGCAGTCTCTAGTGCACTTTCTTAAAACAAGAGTATGTAATTCTTAAATTTTTGTGCTACTGAGCTCAGAGCATTCAAGAATTGAGGTACAATTATCTGGGGTTGCATTCTTCTGAAACATTGCCTTTCCCTTTTCTTTAGGGAATCCAAAGTTGCTGCTTCTGAGGGCAGGAACAATGTGGTGAAGCTGACAGGATCCAGACTTTTGATCTAGGGAATTCAAAAAAGTGAAAAGCAAAGAGGCCAAGCAAGGTACCGCGGTGGGCACAGACTTTAAATAGAGGCTGACTGTGTGCTTTAAGTGCACCTGTCAGGGTCATGGAAAGTACACTGTTAGACAGAGAGCTGATTAGCAAATGCATCTGCCGGGGTCATGGAATGTTCGAGCAGAGCTAACAGAGTGATGGAATGTTCACTGTGAGCCAGGGGGTTGATTAGCAAATGCATCTTCCAGGGTCATGGAATGTTCAAGCAGGGATATTAATCTTGAAGGTGTTTGTCCAAGGTTGTAAGGAGCTGTGTTTTTGTGGGCAGGTCAATCAGTTGTCTGTGAGGGTCAAAATGTCCCCTTACATCACCCTGAATGAAGCACATGGCAATCCAAATCAGAATATGAGCACACAAAATGGAGGGAGGGGTGAGAAAGGAACAAACAAGGCTTAAATTCATAGGCTCCTCGAGGACTGCGCAGTGGCTGGGACCATGACAGATCATGTTACTAAGCTGGACTCTTCAGGCACTTCGTGCTGGTTGCATACCTTGGTAACACTGTAATGTCACTAGCTTGTTTTTACCTTATAATCTATCTCAATGTTGGAGTAGATCACTCTATTATCTTGTTTATACGGGATGTGTACTCAAAGCAGAGCCAGAGTGCTTTATGGTCTTGGGGTGAATGCAAGGCATCTTTCAATTTGGAGAGGAGAGTGAAGCAAGGATGTGCCCTTACCCCTTCTTGTTTTCCCTATACATTAATAAAGCGGGTTCTGTGTTGGGTAAAGGCTGCATGGACCTCCCCTAAATTGGGCACCGTCCGGTTCCAGTCCTTCACTAAGCAGATGATGCTGTGCTAATGACCTGCACCCCTATGGGTCTCAAACACTTATTGACCTCTTTTTCAGAGTTCATGCAGGATTTGGGCTTAACAATTAACTTGGGCAAGACCTTCATAATGAAGTGCAGGAAAGATATGGTGAGATGCACAGATTATTTGTTCATAATTCTAAATTAAGCTTTACACCCTCATTCCCATATCTGTGGGTCATGTATTCACAAGGCGGGTCATGGAAGGTGGCAATCGATACTAGGAAGCTAAACTTTGCAAAATCTACTGTCAGTTTGTCTAATTGTGCACACAAAATTGGCAAGAAACTGGTCAACAAAATGCTAACTAAATTTAGATTGGAGAAATTACCATTCACTATTGCAGAAATAACTTCAGCGGATGGGATAATCCATCGGTTTATTTGTCTGACTATTTTGACATTCATTTCCAATTCTGTTTACAACACCATCAAGTAGGCAGATACAAAGCGCTAGAACCATGATATGTGCATGAGTCATATATATTACCTTTTAGATACTGCTGTAGGAATGGCGAGACTGAAGTGTTTCTTAGTGGGACTGACTGGAAGAGAAATTTTAGGCATTCCTTGGTATTTAGGAAAGTTTCGCTTCATGGTATATGTAATGCATCCATGGCAAATTTGTCCGGCTATCTGAAGGGTTCTCCAGCTGCTGGGATCCGTCTGGCTTTCAGATTACTCTAGAATTAGAGTTATTTCATGTTGAACATTCAGAGCTGCTGTGGCATGAAACCGGGCATTGCATATCTGGTAACGGTGATGTTTTGGCATTCGATAAAGCTTTTGAATGTGCACTTTGATGCTTTCAGCAGACCTTATTGTTCCAGGTGGATGGGCCCTTAGCATCTGCAAAGCCATATCATTTTTCAACCATGATTCAGTTATGAAGTGTAAGTCAGGTTGTGTGTCAGTGAGTAGGGTGTAGATGAGGTGCTTGTTTTTAGAAAGTAATCGAGCATTAATTAGCTGGCACTTTAAAGATTGTGGTTTGGTTGTGGTGTGAATGTTTTTTAGAAGAGTGAGCAGTGTTTTTTAAACTTGTAGCGGGTGTGTCATTAGAGCTGATACTATCTAACCCTGGACAAAGCACTACGCTACGCTCGCGTAGTTTGCGAAGTTTGTGCAACTTCGCACTACGCAAACTGCACATAGCACAGTGCCAACATGCGTAGCGTAGCGTAATGCAGCGGTCATTTTTTGCTTGCTCGCGGTCCTCAACGTCAAGTTGGCGACCGCGAGCAAGCAATTTGACATCCTCGCAAGACTTTTTCCTTGTTCGCGATCAGCAACATCAAGTTGCCGATCGCGAGCATGGAAAATAAACATCCCGGTGAGATTCTCAACGCGGGGAGGTCAGGTTTCTCATTGTGAGTGGTCACTACCAGTCCACGTTGAGAAAGCTGCAGCTCGAGTAAAAATCTACTCAAGTGGCAGAAAAGTACAGCTCGCACAGTGCAAGATGCCATTTTCAATGATTGCACAGTGCCGGATGCTTGTCCGCACTGTGCAATCATTGAAAACGACATCTTTCACAGTGCGAACACGCTTCTACGCAGTTCGCGTAGTGCTACGCGTAGCTCGCGTAGTGCAATTTGCGTAGATACGTGTAGCGCTACTTCACGAACTACTCCCACCCCTATTATCTGTATAAGGATGGCACTAGTGTTTTTGTCCTGTATCCCTTTCCTCATTCAGCAGAGTTTGGGCGTAAAATCCGTTCCGTTCGTGGAATTTGCAGATTTTTGGCAATTTCGCGGTCCACGAATCCCGCGAATTTGCCCAAAAATCCATAAATTCGCAAGCTGGCGGATTTTTTTGCTTGGTCGCGCTTGAAAAATACAATATCGCGCGCGCGGCGTTGACTTACCGTGATTCTGTGTTCGCCGAGTTGTTTTTCTCCCGGTTTGCGTGTGCTGCGCCATTTTGGATCTTGCTGCGTGATCGCGCGAGAGTTTTTCAGCTGCAATTACGTCATCGCGGCCCGCCATCTTGCACAGCGAGAGTTTGACAACGCGAGTACGTCATAAGGGCCCGCGACACGCATCACGGGAGTAAACAATGCCGAACACGTAGATGCGGCACGCAGCTGACTTCCGGCGGGAGATTTGAACAGCTCGCTTTCCCGAACTTGCAAAAATTGCAATTCTGCACAAGAAATCCACCGCAGGCAGCATAAACCTTCTGAAAATCACGATTTTGATCAGAATAACTCCTCAGATTGACATTTGGCTGCACTTTGTTGTGCAAGGAGTCCATTTTTTTGGGGGGGTGGGAGAAAGGAAGTGCCCCAGAGTCTCCAACTTCCTGTTCCTGTCCAGCAGGCTCCTCCCAGTGCTTTGTCCATGTCCTGGTCACTTTTGATTTGTATCTGGAGCTGGAAGGATTACTTTTTGTGGCTGCTGCTGGATATTTGTATTTGAGGACTTTTTGGACTTTGGAGTTTGGATCACTTTCGGATTTGAGATTTTACAAGTAAGTTGGTGTTGTTAGTTTGGGGCATTGCAGTTGCTGCAGCTACACTTTTAAAACTTTTTCACAACTTAATATATATTGTGGGTAGCCACTATATCCAGTAGGCCCAGGGTTAGTCATGGGTGCATGATACAACTGTTTCTGTGAGTTTTTTTTAACTTAAATCTCATTTATGTCATGGAATTTTAGCTCATTGTTATATGTGGATTTTTTTTGTGGGGTGTCTTGACTTTAAACATCATTGAGGGCATGGATGGCATTGGATTGTGGTGATTTTTGTGTGTTTTTCGACTTTGTGGGGTGTTGTTGGGGCCTGGCCATGTGGGTGGGGGCAATTTTGAGGCCTGGTCCAGGCAGGGCCTGTCCATGTGGCTGGGGGACAAGGGGCCATTTTGAAGCCAGGCAGTGTACTCTGAGCCATAGGCCTGCACCCAGCCTGCCCTGCTTTTACCCATTATGCCCAGGGGTAGTGAGTGGTGCATGGACCAATGCTTTCTGTGGGGCCTCTTGAATTTAAACATCATTGAGGTCATGGATGGCATTGGATTGTGTTGATTTTTGTGTGTTTTTTGACTTTTTGGGGTGTTGTTGGGGCCTGGCCATGTGGGTGGGGGCAATTTTGAGGCCTGGTCCAGACAGGGCCTTGCCCTGTGGCTGGGGGACTAGGGGCCATTTTGAAGCCAGGCAGTGTGCTTTGAGCCATAGGCCTGCACCCAGCCTGCTCTGCTTTCACCCATTATGCCCAGGGGTAGTGAGTGGTGCATGGACCAAGGCTTTGTGTGGGGCCTCTTGAATTTAAACATCATTGAGGGCATGGGTGGCCTTGAATTGTGTTGATTTTTGTGTGTTTTTCATCTTTTTGGGGTGTTGTTGGGGCCTGGCCATGTGGGTGGGGGCCATTTTGAGGCCTGGTCCAGGCAGGGCCTGGCCATGTGGCTGGTGGACAAGGGGCCATTTTGAAGTCAGGCAGTGTGCTTTGAGCCATAGGCCTGCACCCAGCCTGCCCTGCTTTCACCCATTATGCCCAGGGGTAGTGAGTGGTGCATGGACCAAAGCTTTGTGTGGGGCCTCTTGAATTTAAACATCATTGAGGGCATGGATGGCATTGGATTGTGTTGATTTTTGTGTGTTTTTCGACTTTTTGGGGTGTTGTTGGGGCCTGGCCATGTGGGTGAGGGCCATTTTGAGGCCTGGTCCAGGCAGGGCCTCGTCATGTGGCTGGGGGACAAGGGGCCATTTTGAAGCCAGGCAGTGTGCTCTGAGCCATAGGCCGGCACCCAGCCTGCCCTGCTTTTACGCATTATGCCCAGGGGTAGTGAGTGGTGAATGGACCAATGCTTTGTGTGGGGCCTCTTGAATTTAAACATCATTGAGGGCATGGATGGCATTGGATTGTGTTGATTTTTGTGTGTTTTTCGACTTTTTGGGGTGTTGTTGGGGCCTGGCCATGTGGGTGGGGGCCATGTTGAGGCCTGGTCCAGGCAGGGCCTGGCCATGTGGCTGGGGGACAAGGGGCCATTTTGAAGCCAGGCAGTGTGCTTTGAGCCATAGGCCTGCACCCAGCCTGCCCTGCTTTTACCCATTATGCCCAGGGGTAGTGAGTGGTGCATAGACCAATGCTTTGTGTGGGGCCTCTTGAATTTAAACATCATTGAGGGAATGGATGGCATTGGATTGTGTTGATTTTTGTGTGTTTTTCGACTTTTTGGGGTGTTGTTGGGGCCTGGCCATGTGGGTGGGGGCCATGTTGAGGCCTGGTCCAGGCAGGGTCTGGCCATGTGGCTGGGGGACAAGAGGCCATTTTGAATCCAGGCAGTGTGCTTTGAGCCATAGGCCTGCACCCAGCCTGCCCTGCTTTCACCCATTATGCCCAGGGGTAGTGAGTGGTGCATGGACCAAGGCTTTGTGTGGGACCTCTTGAATTTAAACATCATTGAGGGCATGGATGGCATTGGATTGTGTTGATTTTTGTGTGTTTTTTGACTTTTTGGGGTGTTGTTGGGGCCTGGCCATGTGGGTGGGGGCCATTTTGAGGCCTGGTCCAGGCAGGGCCTGGCCATGTGGCTGGGGGACAAGGGCCCATTTTGAAGCCAGGCAGTGTGCTCTGAGCCATAGGCCTGCACCCAGCCTGCCCTGCTTTCACCCATTATGCCCAGGGATAGTGAGTGGTGCATGGACCAATGCTTTGTGTGGGGCCTCTTGAATTTAAACATCATTGAGGGCATGGATGGCATTGGATTGTGTTGATTTTTGTGTGATTCTCAACTTTTTGGGGTGTTTAACTGATGTTCCTCTGGCTTCCTTTGCTTTTAGGTGCACAAGAGAACCACCAGTGCCAGGAAGAAGTCCTGCAGCGGTGTGTGTAGCACAACGTCACGTGATGTCACTTGTGGCCACAGACAACTCTGCAACTCGTGCAACTGCGGCCTGCTGTTCTGACATCTGAATAGGATGGGCCCAAAGAAAGGTGGCCGTAGCTCCTCTACAAAGAAAGTTGCCACTGCCAGTAAGAAGGAGCAGAAGAAACAAGTGGTGCCACTTACCAAGGAGACTGGTGTGCCCACAGACACTTTTTTTGGGCAAAAAAACAACGCCTGCAGCAGCGGGGTCCGCCGGGGACCAAGCTGGGAGCAGCACCTCCGCTTCATTGGGCTCAGTGCCACCACACCAAGTTAGGTCCAAGTCCATGAGTGCTGCAGAGGCAGCCACTTTGGTTGTTCAATCACCATTGACCAGTGATGTTGGCTCATCGCAAGAAAGTAGCATACAATCAGCGCAGGGTGTAACTCAGCTGACGAGTGTTCAACAACCACAGCCGCAACGACAAACACAGGTGCAACTAGTACAAGCGCAAGTACATGGGCATGAAGAGTCGCAAGTACATGCGCAAGGAGAGGCGCAAGGAGAGGCGCATGGAGAGGTGCATGGAGCGGCACAACTGCCCACAATGCTTGTTCCTCCAGAAGTAGGGGCACATCAGGAAATCGAGATTCAAACGCAGGTATCATCCGAGGAAGCCACTCCTCCTGAGGATGATCCATTGTCTTCCAGATCGCTAGCAATAAAAAGGTCAAGGAGGACTACTACAAGTTCTTCTTCAAGCACCCTTCCTTCTGATGATCTTGATCTTGATTGGAACCCACAAATGCAGTCTGAGGGGAGGCACACCATGAGCCGACAAAGGTAGCTAAGCCTAAAAGGAAGGTTCCCGCAAGGCTTCCACTTATGGATGATGACGACGAACAAGAAGTGGTGTCTTCTGCTGCTGATGAACAGTCTGACGACGACCCAGTCATCACAGTCGTCACTCCAGCCCCAGCGGGCATGCACAGACAGACATTTTGACCCTATCCCAAATGGCTGCTGAGCGGGATGTGGGTGGCGTGGCACTGGTACCACCACCAACGCAGTTAACTACAACACCAGCACGACCTACAGCTTCCATATTTTTTAGTCAGAAGGGCCGGCAGGGACCTCCATCCAGCTCGACCTCCATTACCTCAAGTAGTGGTGCTGTAAGTGAACAACAGAGTCGAATTCAGCCACGCCCATCCTCCACTTCATCTGACATTGAAACTGAAAGTAGCACCTCCACCACCAGCAGACATCTCCAGTCCCCAGTTTGGGACTTGTTTAGTGTTAGCAAAAAGGCGGAAAACATGGTAGTTTGTTCGATTTGTAAAAAATCAGTTAGTCGGGGTAAGCCTGGTACCAACTATGGTCCCGGAGGCCAGAGAGGTCATCTAAAAAAACACCAGACTATCGAGTGGGAGGCGCACCTAAGGAAAATCCAGGAAGCCAAAAAAAAAACAAATCCAAATGTATCCAATGATATTGCATCTGATGATGACGAGGGGCTGATCGTGCAGGGGGGAAGTGAAGAAGCGACAGACATTTTTTCTGGTACACCCAGTACCCCTGGCAGCAGCACTGCAGTGGTAGCACCCACACCCTCTACCCCTGCAACATGTATGAGGCACACTAAGAGTCTGGGAGAGACACCAATGCGAAAAAGTACATCAATGAGCCTAACTGGTTTGAAGAAGTCTGCATCATCATCATCACGTAAAACGGTCCAGACCACCATTAGCAGAATGTTTTGGTCGGATGCGCCATTTGAACGCAACCACCCAACGGCACGTCTGTATAACGCAAAGCTGGCTAAAATGCTAGCGCTGGACCTTCTCCCTTTTTCTTTCGTGGAAGGGGTGGGTTTTCTAGAATTTGTGGCAACAGTCTGCCCTAAATGGAAGGTTCCTAGCCGGTCCTATTTTGCCAGGTTCGTGTTCCAGCACTACATCAAGATGTGCTGGAGGTGATTGGCGCAGCTATTCAGAAGAGTGCTGTTCACACTATCCACCTGACAACAGACATGTGGACCAGTTGCCAAGCCCTTGATTACATGTGCATCACTGCACATTGGGTCTCTTTTGCAGGGGTTAAAGACAAGTTAAAAGCCGGTGTTAACACGGACACAGTTTTTCAAGCTACTCGGAAACATGCAACAGTAGCCATGTTTGTCATGGAGAAAACTCATACTGCACCTAACCTTTTGGAGGAGTTTGATAGGAAGGTCTATGAATGGCTGCATCCAAGAAATCGCATAGTTGGTTATGTTTCTACGGATAATGGCAGTAATATAATTAAGGCCATGCATGATGGTAACTACTTCAGAGTGCCGTGTTTGGCGCACAGTATTAACATCGTGGTGCAAGATTTCTTGAAAAAAGAAAACACAGTCAGCAAGTTACTGACCACCTGCCGAAGAATCTGCACACATTTCAACCATTCTTTTAAGGCCCGGAAGCAGCTGAGGAGCATTCAACATGAACGTAGACTGCCAGTCAAAGAACTCATCCAGGAGGTGGTAACACATTGGAACTCAACCTTTTACATGCTTGAGTGTCTGTCTGAGCAGTGGGGGGTAATACATGAGTATGTCTATAAACTGGGTTCTACTATGAAAGACATGTGGCTAGAGTTGTAGGAATGGAAGCTAGTTGCAAGCCTGACAGACATGCTTCATCCTTTTGAGGTCTTCACGCGTGAAGGCAGCAGGAAGGACTGTTCTTTAGGCAAAGCTGTCCCATTGTAGCGCATGCTAGAGCACCAACTGAAGGCGGTGTCTTCAACGTTCCGAGATGATGCTGAAAAGCAAGACGCATATCAGTTGGCGGAGAGGTTATTAAGCCGCCTAGTTGACAATGAAAGGCTTAAAAACATACATACAGAACAACATTACATTTGTGCCACTATTCTGGATCCACGGTACAAAAAGGCAGTGGCCAGCAAAGCATTCATTCCTTTTGATGAAGCAGATGTTTCAAAGTACAAACATTGGCTAGCTGTGTCAGCCACTCGGTTCGAAAAAGAGCGGCAGAAAATTGAAGGAGCCGGCAGAAGTACAACTGAATCAGCAGGCCACTTCTGAATCTGTGGCCGTAGGGAGTCACTTTCCCTCACAGCCGTTAACGACACCAGCAACCGTATCATCATCCTCACCTGCACCAGGCCTAGCCATAATATTGTCAGAAGCGGATTGGCTAACTCATCAAGGGTTTGCTCGTTCCAGTGATGCAAAGGCGACAGATGGTACGCAAAGTGGAGCAACCCTGGAGAACCTTGAGTCGATGGTGCAGGCCTATCTGGATGACCCAACAGAGGTCTTTGTTAATCAGAACCCATTGCTGTATTGGTATAGGAAAAGGCCTCTATGGCGAAGATCACCAACCTGGCTCTAAATTATTTGTCTTGCCCACTCGCAAGCGTGTCTTCTGAACGTGTTTTCAGTGCTGCTGGTACCATTGTAACTTCAAAAAGGACCCGCCTCTCGCCCAAAAATGTGGAGAGGTTAACACTGATCAAGATGAATCAGCACTTCATACCACCAGATTACAAAATGCGTGAATGCACGCAGGAAGAAGAGGACACCGACTTAGGTGACGGAAGTTCTTCTCTGTTAGCTGACCTACTCCCGTCTCAATTCATAGAGTTTGAGGACGAGCTCTACTTCCCTGACACCGAGGCCTGAAAATTACTTCCTTTTTTTTTTGTCCTTATTCACTTTTATTCCTGTGTGTCTTTCTTTGTTTTGCAACTTTTATCACAACAAAACTCTAATCACCTAATCACGAAAAGTCCATCAGCAGCACTGTCTTCATCTTATTTCCTTATTGATTTGAAGGTGCCGCAGTCTGCATTCCTGAGGCTCACAAGTTCACAACTCAATCATGCTCCTCTATCCTCCTCCTCCAGACTCCCCCTATCCATTTCGCTCAAGGCAGATGGCTGGATTACGCAGAATAAAGAAACGTTGTCTTCGTACTCGTAGACGAGTCCCTCAAGTGGAACTGGAATTACTGACTACATGCTTGCTGATTGCTGACAGTTACTTCTGAAATTGACAGGAGAGGCTACCCTGTGGTCCCGCACTTTCAGAAGAAGATGCGGACAAAAAGTGGAACAGGTAATGAATAATGAGAAGAAGATGGCATGCAGTGGACATCAATGGCTGTCTGGCTCTGATGAAAGCAATTGTTGTTTGTTTGTTGTGCATGAAATAAATCATATGTCTTCTGTTATTATTTAATCTTTTACACACTAAACTCAAGTCTACTCTGCTTTTTTTTACCTTGTTTAATTCAAATTGTACTTCAACTGCAGGGACCACTAAGTTGCATTTTCCAATATGCAAAATGTCCTTGGACTTACTGTTTGCCAATATACCATGATGATTGATTAAATATTATATCTTTTTTCTTTACAGTCACTCACTGGGATGGATGGATCATCAGCGTCGGTTTAGGGAAGAACTATGGCCAATTCGTGAGTGGCAAACAGGTAAACCAGTCTACAACAACTGCTACAGCAGAACTACATGTCTGTCTAGCCGTGGTATGGAGTGTTCGAGGCAGTGTATTGTTGTTATGCCAGGCAGATTACAGAGTACAGCAGTTCATGTAAAATTGAGGCTATGTGGCTTGCTGCATACAATTAGATATGCTTTGTCTGTCTGTGTCAAAGAGCCTAGGTATGCTACATCAGGTTGCTTCACTCAGTGGTGCCAGCCTTGACCGTCTGCATGACCCTGCCGCAAGCATGGGCCAAAAATCTGTTACGCTCAAGAGTTTGCGAATTTTCGGCAATTTCGCAAGATTCTCGGATTGTGAATTTGCCGCCGAAAAACAGTACATTTCGCGAGCGGAACTGATTTTTGGCCCATGCTTGCGGCAGGGCCATGCAGACGGTCAAGGCAGGCACCACTGAGTGAAGCAGCCTGATGAAGCATACCTAGGCTTTTTGACCGAGACAGACAAAGCATATCTAGGGTTTAGGGTTCAGTGCGGTTTACTAGGGTTTTTGGGTTTAATTAATAATTTGGTAGGGTTCCCGGAGTCTAGGGCTCAGGGCCCGATGTAGGGTCGTTCATAATGATGTTGGCAAGGTTTTAGGGGGTTTGGCGTTTTTTCAGAATTGGCCGAATTATGGCCTTTTTTGGTGATTTGCAGGCGCGTGCATTTGGGTGAACTAGTCGTACACCTTACAGTGGATCGGTTTTGTTCTGCCTTGCTGAGATTCTTGGGAATCACTGGAACAAGTGTCCTGGTAAGTTTCAAGAGGATCGAAGTAGTGGAAGTGCTGAAAACAGCACTTTTTTGTTAAGGCGCGATTTGCGATTTCCCATGTCTTGGGGACAGCAGTATTGCATGTTTTTGGGGGGCTGCTTGGGGGGGGTTCTAGATGTTTGGGGGTGGGTTAATGGGTCTGGGAGCACTGCTGGGAAGGTCTAATTTTGATTGCAAGTGGTATGGAGAAAATCCATGGTGACAAAGTTTTTTTTTGGCACTCCTGCATGTTTTTGGGGGGCTGTTTGGGGGTGTTCTCCATTTCTGGGGGTGGGTCGAGGGGTCTGGGAGCACTGCTGGGAAGGTCTAATTTTGATTGCAAGTGTTTTGAAGAAAATCCATGGTGGAAAAGGGGGGTTTGGGCCTAGATGCAGAGCGCGTTTGGCACAATTTAAAGGTAGGCCTCGCTGAGGATAGCACTCCTGCATGTTTTTGGGGGGCTGTTTGGGGGTGTTCCCCATTTCTGGAGGTGGGTCGAGGGGTCTGGGAGCACTACTGGGAAGGTCTAATCTTGATTGCAAGTGGTTTGAAGAAAATCCATGGTGGAAAAGGGAGGTTTGGGCCTAGATGCAGAGCGCGTTTGGCACGATTTAAAGGTAGGCCTTGCTGAGGATAGCACTCCTGCGTGTTTTTGGGGGGCTGTTTGGGGGTGTTCTCCATTTCTGGGGGTGGGTCGAGGGGTCTGGGAGCACTGCTGGGAAGGTCTAATTTTGATTGCAAGTGGTTTGAAGAAAATCCATGGTGGAAAAGGCGGGTTTGGGCCTAGTTGCAGAGAGCGTTTTGACACGGTTGAAAGTTAGGCCTAGTAGTATCGCATGTATTTGGTGGGCTGCTTGGGGAGTTTCTAGATATTTGGGGGTGGGTTCAGGGGTCTGGGAGCACTGCTGGGAAGGTCTAATTTTGATTGCAAGTGGTTTGAAGAAAATCCATGGTGGAAAAGGGGTGTTTTGGGCCTACTTTCAGAGTGCGTTTTAGCACGATTTTCAAGTAGGCCTCAGCCAGGTCGCAGTACCGCATGTTTTTGGGGGGCTACTTGGGGGTGTTCTAGATTTTTGGGGGTGGGTTGAGGGGCTGGGAGCACTGCTGGGAAGGTTTAATTTTGTTCTAAAATCGCAGTTTACACTTTACACCTAGCTTGAGGGGAAAGATCCGCAAATTTTGCCCACACTTATTTATCCTTCAAAAGGAGACACAGAGTACGCACTTTCGAAATGATGCTTGTATGTATTGTAATACTGTCAACTCTGAAACTGAAAGTGTTATTCTTGCACTACACAGCGTACCTTATATTTTTTTCTCCGTGGTGTTTTAATATGACTTCCTGTTTTTCCATCAACAATTACAAGCCGGCTTTTACCCTGTGCAATGGGAAAAAGGAGGAACTCTGGCTTACCATTAGCGAGCCGCAATTCAGCATCCGCCAGGCAGGCTGTGGACAAGGTATCTTCTGGTCCCCAACATTGATCGACGGAGCGTCAGATGGAATGGAGGCCTCTGCTATGTATGAGGAAGAACATACCATCCAGGCTTCCAAAGTAAACTTCTATCATTCTTCTTAATGTCTCAACTGTAACAACTTCACTTTTTCTCAACAACCAAATAACACCCTTTTCATTTTATTTGGTAAACCACCGTCTTGACTTGCATTTGAATTTCACCCAAATGATATATTGCAATGCACACCACACATGAATTTTCTGATTCACCCACACAGGCAGTCATTTTTTCTTTCTCCTCCAACCATCCTTGCTTCAAGCAGCCATGCATCTGATTCCTTTCTATCAGCCACCTCTGCCTGCATTCAAAAACACGTCTCATTCTTTACAGTCATAAATGTTACGACTTGCTCGACTTTCCATTGACCCTAAGTTCTTTCCCTTTTCGTTCATCACATCCCTCAAGTTCATCTGATTTGACTTGGCTTCACAATAAAAGTTTCCCAGCTGATTTGAAGTCAAATAGAGGGGGACATTGCTTACTCGAGAACTACCGCCGCTAATGCTATTGCTAAGTCAAGGGTGACTGTCTTCTCCGTGATTGGCTAAAATGTAGTTCTAAATCAGTAACTGTTCTTAACAGTACAGTGTACTTGTAGTAGTGTACTGTCTACTGTACAGTACATCATACACTCCTTTGCGAGCCTACTCTAAAATGTCAATAAGTAAGGAGTATAATAATAATTGACCACCGTCCGCCGCTGCTGAGACATCCCCCTCAGCTCCTCCTGGTGGCACTTGTGGCGCCGCCGCATCCGCCCCTGGAGTGGACCCCTCCGCGCTGCTGGCCCCGGCACTGGTGGTGGGAACTAGTGCCGCATCCGATGTTGTGACGCCTAGAAAATACAAGTCAGATTTTTAGATGCCAAACACCACCCCCTATTTTGTCTCGTAATGGAAGAGAAAATGTTAAACAATTTTTAATTATTGGGACTGAAAAAAAGTCACGGTTTTGGAGGGTGTTAACTTATATGCTTAGCCATAACATGCAACTCCTTTTGGCACAACTGATGAATGCTTGCTCTTTAACGTGCAACATTTTTATAATTACAGACAGAACCAACTACTCCTCATCACCACCAGAGGACTTAAAGTTCCAACAAGGTGAGGGCTCCCGAGTCCCGCACAGTTACTTCTGACTGAGGTATGTGGAAAGTCGAACTGCACCTTTCATCATCAATGTCCTATTTCTCTTGTCCGTACTTTTGTATGTGCAGAATAGTCCCTGAAACACTAGCGGTATGGTATGTGCTACTATCAAATCAAAAAGCCAAGTACTAAGCTTATTCTTGGTGGACATTGACATTTTGTTGTTGGAAATTGTCAAAGCACTAACATTAAGAAAACTGGACTAGACAGCCAGGGCAACCCAGAGGACTGCACTGAGTGCCTCTAGAGCTATTGCTGGATCAGAGTTTTGTTTAACACCGTTTGCCGACTGGGCAAGCTTAGCTACCTACCCAGACCGACTCATAATATTAGTAAATAGTAGTTGCACAGAGAGTGATGGTAGAGAGGCAGGATAAGAATGTAGAAACAGTCTACAAGAAGATCAAAGACTATTTAAAAACAATAGAATTAGGAAACAGATTGGAATGAATAGGAGCTGTAAAAGTTAGGGAAGTATAATTATATTAACAACAGAACAACTTACTGGGGCCAGCAGAAGAGCCTGCAGAGGACCGTTCCTGCCCACTCTGTTCCGCCGGAGTCTGGGGTGTTGCTGTCTTCTTGCCCCTGGGAGGTGCTGATGATCATGAAATAAACACAAACATGGATGATTTTTTTTAAATATTTGATTTCTTTGACCACAATCTAAAATTATCTCGGGGAAACAAATTAGAAACAATTGCACGACATGTATTGACCTATCTGATCTGGTCAACTAGGAGGATACTAGTACACTATTCCTGGATTTGCAGACCATCTACTTGGAAAGTTATGTAAATCACTAACTAAACCAACAACAAAAAGGTTCTACTACGACTGCCAGCACTCAGCAGCATGCGACGTGACAGACACAGTCCGTCATCGTGATTGCAGACCACTAAAAAATGTCCTACTACTAATAACCAGTCATAATATACTCAACCTATCAATCCATCACTATCTCTTCTTCTTAGTGGCAGCAGGAGTACAAAGGAAGGACTAGACTTGAGTCTCTAGTCTCTAGCATTACGCAGTTCTGGAAAGTACTACACTCATACATATTCAGGCCAAATGAGCAAAAAGTTGCAAACAAGTAAGCATAGTAGCAACGTCACTGAGGAGGCGAGCACCTGCAATCACAGAAGCTATGTAAACATTATTTTACCTGCAATGTAATCGAATAGGCAGCATTCTTGCTCTTCGGGAAAAACATATATTAGCAATATAACACAGAGCAGAAGAAAACAAAGTAGTTATTAAATAGCTACTCACCAAGGCCAGGGATCTCTACGCCTAGCAGGTCGAGCAGGTCCTGCTCCCGGTCGAGGACGTCGGCCCACCGGTGCGTCGCTTGGTCATAGGTGCGCCGGACCCCCGGACTCCCTCGGCATGGCCCGGCACACCTTATCCCACTGCTGGCGACGCTCCCGGAGGCCTGCCCCCTGCTGCCACGGTCTTAGGGAGGTGGCGCAGAACAAAAAATATAAGAGCGGCCACCTCCACCGCAGTGAAAATCTCCCTGGCCACTACATCCTCCCCCCTCAATCGCCCGCATGGGAGCTGGGTATGGGGTGCGGGACCCTTCCCCTTGCTCTTCCCGGCTCCCTTTGCCATGGTCCTTGACAGCTGCAAAAAAAAAATAGGAAAGAATAGGGAAAAAGTAAAGAAAAGAAAAGAGTTTAAAAAAGTAGCTTTAAATGTAACCAAAAGTAGAAAAAAACACAAAATATAGATGTAGAAAAAGAGAGGGATAGATAATGAGTAAAAAAGATTTTTAAAAAGTTCAAAGAAACAAAGGATTGGAAAGATTAGGGGAGGATTGAAAAAGCATGCCCAGAACCATAGCAATGAATGCCAAACAAGATGTCCGCACCCATTGAGGACCCCGTGGGTAAGTTTGCGCAATATTTCCCCCGCGAGCACGCAAAAACGCACGCGAACACGTAATCGCGCCCCGCACACAACGCAGGCTTGCAAATAGCGCCCAGAAATGGAAATACGCAACGCGCACAAGATGGCCACGCCCATGTACGACCGCATGGGTAACTTCTCAATCCTCAAATTCGACGAATTCGCCGATTGTGCGTACCGCGAATTCACGCATTTCGCTCATACTTAGTTAAAAGACATTTTGAGGGGTGTGTGTGTATATAGGTGGTGGAGATGGTGGTTTCTAGTGAGCTGGTGAGCTGTGTTGTCTTTGGAGAGTAGTCTTATTGTGTAATAGACATGGAGATGCAAAGTTGTGAAGAATGGCATGTTTATTTTGTTTGCACCTGTTTAGGGTTGAAGGTGTATGAGTTGGTGGTGGAGCATGTGGATCATGTTGTAAGGCTTTGAATTGTGCAATGGATGAGAGGCGGATGAATGAGAGTTGTTGTGTTAGTGTATTTGTGTTAGGTGTGGGAGAAGAGAGAAAACCTGGGGGTAAAGATGGGTTAGGATGAGTATTATTTGTGTGGTTAGAAGGGTGAGAGTGGGTTTATGTTTCCAATTGGTGATGGAATGTGTATTATAAAATGGAGTGTCTGTGAGATTTTTTTGTGCTGTTGTGTGTGTATGTCTTGTTTTTGTGCAATAGTGAGAGGAGATGATATTGTAGTGCTTTTATGAGAAGGATTTGTATGTAAGTATTGTTGGTAAGTGGAAGTTGAATGATAAAGTGATGGTGATGTGTTTTGGAAGCGTTTATGTGGTATGTTAGAGGGGATGGACAAGAGTTATGAGTGTTTGTGTTAGATTTTCCTCACAGCCCTGAGCGCAAAGCCCCTGGTAAAAGCCGAAAACATGGAAGAGGCTAACGCGATCTTCCAAAGGTGGATAATACAAGCCTTAAATACATGCATTCCCCTTAAACGTACTCATTCTAAAAGCACTCGGGCCAACGCCTGGTTCAATGAAGACCTAACCCTTGCCAAGAAGAACTGCAGGATCTTGGAAAGATCTTGGATGAGATCTTATGTCCCCAGGCCAAAGCACTATACAAAGCGGCCATTAAATCCTATCATAAGCTTGTGCGCAAAACCAGAGCAGCTCATTACTCCAGCCTGATTAGCACAAGCACCAACCGTAGCAAAACTATATTCTCTCTACTGAAAGATTTGATTTCCTCTCCAGTGGAATCAGGCAATATTATTTCTTCCAACAAACACTGTGAGGAGCTGGCAACCTTCTTCTTGAAGAAGGTTGAAGATATCTACCAAAAGTATGATCATGGTATACCCTCCAGTGCTTGCAGGAAGAATGCATATATTGGCTCTGAGACTGTCCTTGCATCTCTTCCTTCTATCCCCCTGAAGGAATTAGAGAGATTAGTGGCCAAAATTAAATCTGGATCTCCAGATGATCCTCTCAAACCAGATGCTTTCAGGAAAATTCAACAAGGTCTTCTACCTGGATGTCTGGAGTTACTTAATTTATCCCTCTCCACAGAGGTGGTGCCTAAGTCATGGAAACATGCAAAAGTGGTTCCTCTACTCAAGAAACCAACACTTGACACTTCTAAATCAGAGAACTACCGCCCGATTTCATTGCTTCCTTTACTCTCTAAAATTTTGGAAGCACATGTGAACTCTACACTAACACAGTTTCTAGAATCTAATCATATACTTGAGAGTTCACAGAACGGGTTCCGACCACGATACAGCACTGAGTCAGCTTTATTGGCTGTGGTAGAACAACTCAAATCCGTGCTGGATGCCGGCAGCACATCAGCACTGGTGCTGCTGGATCTAAGCACTACATTTGACACGGTGTCCCATGAAATCCTGCTCCTCTGTTTGGCAGAGATAGGAATTGGGAATAAAGCTCTAGCGTGGCTCTCCTCCTTCCTGGCTGACCGGACCTTTCAAGTGACCTCTCCCCCTTCTCTTCCCATGTCCACTCCCTCCGCTGCGGGGTTCCCCAGGGCTCTGCATTGAGCCCTACACTCTTCAATGTATATATGAGCCCTTTGGCACGGACGGCCAAAGCACGAGGAATCTCCCTGGTGTCATACACCGACGACATCCAACTGGTGATTGCTCTGTCTAATGATCCCAAGCAAGACAAAATGAATGAATGAATGGTAGCCCCAGGCACTTGGTGATCCCCCTGATCCTAAACCTGCGGTGAAAAATTTGGGCTTCATAGTTGATAAAAACCTTAACTTTGAAACACATGCCTACTACTACTACACGGTTACTGCACGTCCTCCGACCGATTTTGGGCCTCTTCGATGCCCAAACACGCCAACTGATCATTCAGGCTTCTATCCTGTCTCTTCTGGACTACTGCAATTTGCTTCTTCTCTGTTCTAATAAATCTGTGCTTAATAGATTGCAGCGGGTCCAGAATGCGGCAGCACGTGCTATCTTTGCCCTTCCTAAATTCAGTCATGCTTCTAATCTTCTCCGTCGCCTGCACTGGCTGCCCCTTGAACAGCGTGTTTGCTTCAAGACTCTCTGCATCACGCATAAGATACTGACAGGAAGTGCCCCAGACATCCTAGGTGATCTTTGCATCCTGTACACTCCTCCGCATGCATTACGTTCGGCGAACCAGAGTCTCGCATGTATCTCTCACATACGCAGAGCTAGATCTGGCGGCCGCTCCTTTAGACGCCTGGCCCCCACTCTCTGCAACTCTCTCCCCCTACACATTCGCAGCAACCTTGACCATCAGGCTTTCAGACCTCTTGTGAAGACCTGGCTCTATTCCCAGGTATAACTCGCTTTGTCTTGTCCGTTGCTCCTTTCCCAGGTATAATTCCCTTTGTCTTGTCCCCTGCTTAGTCATGCTTCAGCGCTGGGACGCCTCTTTGCCGAGGCAGCCATGTGCTTTATAAGTATTTTAATCTAATCTAATTTGATAGCTGGAATAGGTCATAAATGTGGTGGAGTAGAATGTAAGTATTGTTTGGTTTTGTGTTTTGGTAGGAAGAAGGTGCTGGTGGAGGAAATGATGGAGGGATGAGTATAGGTTTGGTAGTGACAGAAAGGGGTCTGTTAGGAGTAAGTCGAGGGTAGAGCTTGTGTTTTGTATAAACAGGGAGTGTGTCTCTGGATGGATTAAATTTATGTATAGCGTAGCGTTGTGTTCGTGATGTGTGGATTTGTTAGTGGTATAGGACAGAGTGGTGTTTTGTGCCAGAGTGATGGTGCCATGGTGTTGTAATTGGGTAGGAGGTATGTATGTGGGGTTTTGTGGTGGTTGTTGAGACATTACAATTTGAACAATAGTACAGTGCATTTGCTGTGAGTGTGTTAATGTGTATGTGAATGGGTTAAAGTGGTTGTTGGTGAATGGAAAAGAGGGCAGCATTTCTGCCCCAAACAGGCAACTGCCCTTCTCCTCTCCGCCGTTAGCATCGACACCCGAGTTGAGACGCCCTGAGCTTAAATAGCCCTATTGATCAGGAGACATCTTTGGCCATTGGCCCTGGCCCTAACCCTAACGAATCAAAACACTAATCCTAAGCCCTAGGAACAATTGGAGACCAGGCCTTTACAACCAATCACAGCCCTAGCAGCCAATCAGAAACCAAACCCTACGTCTAATGGAAACCCTCAGCCCAGGAACCAATCAGAACCACAGAACTATCAGCCAATCAGAACACTAAGCTCTAAATCCAATAGAAACCCTGGATATAGGAAGCAGTCAGCGCTCAGATGTAACAACCAGTAGGGAAGAAACTTATATAAGGGGCATGTGACATTAAGCACAGTTTGAGTTTGAGTTTAAAACATTTGTATAGCGCACGTTCACCTGGCGGTTTCATGGCGCTGTAGTGTACTGAGCCCCTAGGAACAGGAGAGTCGGGAAGGGGGTAGAGAATGAGACTGTTATGATGGGAAAGCTTGTGAGAAAAGAAAAGTTTTTAGAGCCTTTCGGAAGTGTGAATATTGAGTGGAGGATCTTAGGTGAGCGGGGAGAGAGTTCCAAAAGGCGGGGCAAGTGTGGAAAATTTCGTGCCTCCCCACTTTTTACGCCTAAAACGGGGAACTGCCAACAGTTGTTGGGAGGATGAGCGCAGTTCCCTGGGGGGCGTAGGCTTTGATTTCCGAAGAGATGAAGACAGGGGCAGCGCCGACCCGAGCCTGAAAAGTGATACAACCCATCTTGAACTGGGCTCGTTCTCGGATGGGGAGCCAGTGCAGGGACTTGAGGAGAGGGGTGACATGGTGGGATTTGGCCAAGTTGTAAACCAGGCGGGCAGCCTGGTTTTGGACCAGCTGTAGTCGTCGCATACTGTAAGCAGGCATGCCACAGTATAGAGCGTTGCCATAGTCAAGGCGAGAGATTACCATCGCCAGGACTATGAGCTTTAGGGCAGAGAAAGAAAAAAAACGAGAAATTTTGCGGATGGTGCGGAGTGAGAGGAAAGAAGAGGACACCACTTGACTGACCTGGGAGTGCAGAGTGAGTTGATCGTTTAACTTAATCCCAAGTGTTTTCACCGAGGAAGAAGGAGAAGGGGAGGGACCAAGGGAGGGGGGCCAGAAGAGAGAGGTCCAGGGACTGGAGCAACCACCTGTCAAAACCAGCTCAGTTTTGTCTGGGTTTAACTTCAGGTGGTTGCAGTTCATCCAGTCCCGGATAAAGATCATGACAGACTGGACTTTGATCATAGACTCAGGGGAAGGGGACAAAGTAAAAATGAGCTGAAGGTCGTCCGCATAGTTATAGACGGAGACCTCCATTTGTTGAAGGGCAAAAATGAGAGGGGCAATGTACAAGTTAAATACAAGAGGGGAGAGGGAGGAGCCCTGGGGAACCCCGCATTGTACTTTACGGAAGTCCGCCGAGAAGTCACCCAGGCGCACTGCCTGGGTGCGGTCCCTCAAAAAGGAGGCCGAACCTCCAATTCCGGCCGCCTTGACACGGGAAAGTAAGATGGACTGATCAACCGTGTCGAAGGCGGCGGAGAGGTCAAGGAGGACCAGGGCCTGGGGGTGGTTAGTGTCCATGCCCTCTCTGAGGTTGTCGAGGACCGATAGCACGTGGAGTGTGCGGGGCGAAAACCAGCCTGACGGGGGGCTAGCACCCTGTTCTCCTCCACAAAGGCACTGAGCGCTCTGGTCACGTGGCGCTCCAATACCTTCCCCAGAATAGGCAATAATGAGATGGGGCGGTAATTGACAAGAGAGAAGGGTCAGCGCCAGGTTTTTTAAGGATAGGGACAATGATGGCCGATTTGAGAGGAGGAATAACAGTGCCCTGGGACAGTGAGCTGTTGAGAAATTCAAGAGGGGCCTGCACACAAACCGAGTAGATGCGTTTGAGGATGTGGGCGGGACAGGGGTCCAGAGAGGAGCCTGACTTGACCATGGACAGGAGGGAGAGAAAAGCTTCTTCTGTCAGAAGGGGGAAGGAGTCAAGGCGTGCCCCGACAGACGGACACTGGGGGTCGATAAAGGAAGGGGGGGGGATGTTTGCTTTGATGTTAGAGATTTTATCCAGAAAATAAGTATTAAGGGAATCGCATAAGTCCTGGGAGGGGGAAGGCTTGAGGGTAGCTCTGTCGGAATAGGCGAGATCGTGCACAATGGAGAAAATTTCTCTAGGCTGATTTTCTGCAGCCAGGATTTTTGAGGAGAAGTAAGCAGTTTTGGTCGCCAAAATAGCATTTTTGTACTGAGACAAGAGGATAATATACTGGTTTTTGAGGTTGGGGCAGTAGGCTCGCCGCCAAGCCCGCTCAGCCCGGCGCACAGTAAGTTTTAAGGCCTTCAATTCCTCATTGAACCAACGGCTTGCGTCGTTTGCGCGCCTGGAGGACACCCATCTAAGGGGGGCGACAGAGTCGCAGCCTGATAGGAGCCAGGAGTTAATGGAGTCGGCTAGTGCGGACGATGACAGACCATATAGGTCCGGACTGGATACGGAGAGAATGGTGGACAGAGCGGCCACATCCACCTGGTTCCAAGAGCGCGCCCAGATGTTTTTGGGGAGAGAGGGCTTGGTGACTGGGCTAAGATGTAGGGAAAAGGATATCAGGAAGTGATCGGACCATGTGCAGGGGGAGATGGACAGGGAGGCTACTGGACAGTTAAGGGACCAAATCTGATCAAGGATGTGGCCCTGAGTGTGAGTGGGGGAGTGAACATGGGAGTCGAAGTTGAGGGAGCGAAGGGTATCTGAGAATTCTTTGGAGGTCGGGCATTCAGCGGGGTCTGAAGGCCAAAAGTTAAAATCTCCTAATACCAAGATGGAGGAGTTGTTGACCGCTAAAGTGGCCACTAAATCTTGGAGGCCGGATAGAAAAAGTTGAGGGGGTTGGGGGGACGATACATAAGTAAGCAAGTGAGCGGGACACTAAAAGAAGGTGAACGGACAACTAAAAAGTCTGATGAGCCAATGGGGGGAAAGACCAAAGACTGAAAGGAAATTTCTCTGCGGGCGATCAGGGCGACTCCGCCGCCCGATTTGCCGGAGGGTCGGTCGGTGCGCAGAGCATAATATGAGGCCGGAAGGGTAGCTAACAAAGAGGGAAGGGAGTTGTCACAAAACCAAGTCTCGGTAAGAAATAAGAGATCCGGTTTGTGCGAGTCTAATAAGACAAAGAGTTCGTGGTAGTGCTTCACTGCTGACCTGGTGTTAAGATAATAAATGGATAGTGTGGTAAGCACCGGGGGAGCGGGAGGGTCGGGAGGAGGACCAGGGGGGGAAGGAGGGTAAAGGGGGGAGAGAAGGGGAAGGGCGCGGGGCAGTCACTCCCAACCTGCCGATGTGCAGCATCACAGGGTCATCCAAAGGCCATAGGCCTTGGAGGTTGTAAAGCTGCGCAGATGAATATTGTATAATCTGGGCATGGTGGAGAGCCCCTAGGCCCGGCCGGTCGCGGACGGGTGCAGACGGGCTTACCTTTGGCGCGCCTTCGGCGCGCAGTCGGCGCGCCCGCTGCGCTCGTCCGCTGCGCGTTCGGAATATGCACATGATTTATAGATAGGTAGAGCGGCGACCGGGGAGGTGGCCTCAGAGAAAGGGGCGTGGCCTCCGGCCTCGCGGGAATGGCGGCAAGAAGTGTTTCGATTCAGGTGCCGCGGCAGCGCTAGGTCCGCTGCGCGAACTAATCAGGAGCAAAGATGGGTGAGTTTTTAAAAGCAATATGCAACAAGTGACATTCAAATAAAATTAAAAACAGATCTCGCTCCCGGCTTCCGCCTCAGGAGCTCAGTGCTAACTAGTAAAGGCGCTTGCAATCAGCGTCTACTTGTAGGGTGGCGACCGGGGGGGCATGGCCTCAGAGAAAGGGGCGTGGCCTCCGGCCTCGCCGGAATGGCGGCAAGAAGTGTTTCGATTCAGGTGCCGCGGCAGCGCTAGGTCCGCTGCGCGAACTAATCAGGAGCAAAAATGGGTGAGTTTTTAAAAGCAATATGCAACAAGTGACATTCAAATAAAATTAAAAACAGATCTCCCTCCCGGCTTCCGCCTCAGGAGCTCAGTGCTAACAGTCTGATGGCCAGAGGGCAGGGAGCTGCTCCTGAAGTCAGAATCTCCTTGGATTCAGACAGGTTCAATCCACAGTTTGCAGGTCCTGTTTTACCCTGCAGGTAAGGCCTAAAGCTAAGCCACTTATGACAACCTGCAAGTCAAAGAGTTAAGTGCACAGAGATAGACATGTAGAGATAGATGGAAATACAACCTCACAAATGAGCACAACGAGTATCAATAACAGATAAGGTGACAGGGGGGCAGTTGCAGGGAGGAGGCATTCCTCCCCTCCAGCAAGGGTGCATTACACCCAGAGATGTGATCATCGACAGTGATGGAGTTTTTTTAGTCTTTGCTGAGAACAATGCAGGCAGAAAGCAGCGTTCACATCCAGTCCATAACTAAGATCCTTGGACTTTCATGACAACTCTTGTTTGCCTGGACAGCAATACGTTTGAAAAAGACAATGCACTTTGAGGTTCCTGGCAGTGTCACGGAGCATGGCCCCACGGAAGAGAGACTACCTGGTACTATATCAGACTTTTACCTGGTGGTGTGTTTAATTTACATTTCTGGTTAGAAATTATGTAAACTTTATCTTGCAGATGGAAGTAATTTCCCTGCTTGAATGATCATTTCCCTAAAGACAAAATGAACACTGTAAACATTATAAACAAGTTTAAATAGGAGGAATTTAAAGTAAATAAACATGCCTCATAAAATATCAATGCATAAACAACAGTTGATGGACGACAGAATGCAGAACAATATCATACTTTCACCCCAGTACAGAGACCTGGGCCTAAATCCATCGTTTTTTTGCTCACCATGCCATTCCTGTTTTAACCCAGCGATATGCAAATCAGTCTTGACCCTGTGCCTCATGGGAACAGTCCAGCCTGAACTGCCAAGTCAGGTCCTCCCTTGATTGTAAACAAGCATCCTAGGGCCGGTCTCTTGACTGGGGGTGAATATTTTGATTTGTTCTGCATTCCGTCCATCAATTGTGTGTCTTTTGCTTTCATAATATATTAAGACGTAATTGGCTTAATTGAAAGTGGAGAGGAACATTGACTCAATGTTTTATATACATCTTTTTATCCACTTTAAATTTCTCTCAATTAAAAAAATAAATAGTATTTTTCAGTTATAAATATGGCACAGTGTCTACAGGCCACTAGATGCAAGTAGCCTGCTGTTTGTAAATCAACACTTTGAAAAAGGACAACATGAAGAGTTAACTTAAACACGAAGAGTTAACTTAATCATGAAGTTAACTCTTCATTTTAATTTTGTCCCATTTAAAAGCCTTAAGAAACATCTCATGCTCCAATGTTGAGTTGACAAGGACTTTTATTTAAGATTTAAATACCTCAGTGGTTCAGTTTTTTACCTGTGTGCCCTGGGTCATGAATCTAACTCAAGCACTCCTCATTATCAGGCCCTGCTATCTGGAGCCTGAAGATATTAATGTAAAATAAACATGCTTATTTACAGAACCAATCTTTTACTTGTTTTAAACGACAATCCTGCAAGATTCGCATGACATAGCTGTAAGCCTACAACCATAAAGGCCGGCAGCAAAATTCACAGGCACAATACATGAACCCAGCTTCTTTGACTACAACCCGGAGGCCGGCAGCATAGTAGATTGTATGTACCAATTTGACAACAAGAACAAAACTATATATACAGGCCATGAAAAAAGGAAAAAAGAAAACCCTCCATCCCCTCCCCAAAACAAGAAGAAAAAGGGTTATCTGCACAGGCCAGTAATCATCTTAGAGCGGGAGCAATCCTCTACATCAGTGAGCCTCATCTCAAGATCGACCATTCCTTTGTGGGATGGCTCTGTATCCTTCTCTTCAGGGAGTAAGTGTAGTATTTGGAGAACTTTGGGGCATGTTACCTCTTGAAATTCCTTAGATAGTATGTGTATAAAAGGTAGCCATAATTTGTCATATTTCTCCCCTTTGTGTACCTGGATCAATGAGAGACGTTCAATGCCAAGGGTTAACCAAAGCCTATGTAGCCATGCAGTGTGGTCTGGGACATTTGCAGTGCCCCACTGTGCTAAGATCGTCTGACAGGCTGCCAATAATGCCAGCGCCATTTGCCTACCCCTCAATGATTGTAGAGGGAATGTCAGTGCGTTAGGGAGACCCAGTGAGGTATACGCCGGAAATCACGGGATCTCTGTGTCGAAAGCTTTATCAATGATATTTAACATTCCCTCCCAGAAGCGCTCCAGACATGGGTAATGCCAAAGCAAGTGTGCTAGAGAACCAGTGAGACCACAACCCCGCCAACACCTTCTCCATATGAATTTTGTCCCAGCTGTGAATACGTGCCGGCTTTGGATACCAGTAAGATGTTGCTTTGAAAGCTGGCTCGGTGCCAGCACTACTGTGTGCTGTGTGGTGAGCTCTGTAATGGATGTTCTCCCAATCAATGTCAAAGCCCTACCCAGTTCCACCTCCCAACAGAGCTGCCCTTTCGTCTTTCCTTCTCCATGTCCAGAGGCCAACATAGAATACTGGTCCAAGATAAGGTGCTTATCATCTGTTTTGCATACCAAACATTTCTCAAACGGAGTAAGCCGTCGGGAAGCCTGCGCAATGTATGATGGGGAGGTAACAGAGTGTCGGGTTGGATAAAGTGGAATTCATCGGCTTTAGGCAAATCATAATCTTGTCTCAGCTGCTTAGAAGGCATTATACCCTGGGTATCAAACAGTGAGCCATCCGTTTACACCCCGCTTCTCTCAATCTCTGGAAAAACACAGATTTACAGCCCGAGGGGAAGTCCGTATTGTTGACTATGGGGAACATTGGGGATGGGAAAGTTATCAGACCCCTTTTGAGTGCCAGTGCGTCACATACTTTCATCGTGGCTGCTGGGACTGGTGCCGAGTAGAGACCCCATGCCGTCAATTTGTGTGGCAGCCAGGCCTCCATCCAGATGTTAATCCCGACTATTACCTGAACCATGAAGGTCCAGTGCTTTTCGGAAAGTGGTTGATTCCACTCCACAATATATCGGAGATGAGAGGCTTGTAGGTATCTCTGTATTACAGGGAGGGCTGCACCCACCTCACGTTTGGGTTTTGAAAATTGAGTAAAGGGCAGGTGTGTCTTCCGCCCTTCTCTAACAAATGTATTAATGGCCAACTGGAGGGATCACAGCATCTTTGGGGGGAACCAACGGCAGTAGCTGAACAATGTATAGGATTCACAGCAGCACTGTCATTTTAACTGCTGCGATATGACCGAACCAGGTTCATTTTAGCCACTTCCATCCAGCTAGGACTTTCGTTGTCTGTTTTAAAAGTGTGTAATAGTTCAGTTCCAGTGTCCTCGATATCGTTGTAGCTAGTAAAATACCTAGATAAGTTATTGGCTGTGAATCCCATTGTAGGGGGAATCGCTCCTGTAAGTACTCCTCTTGCTGTGGAGGGGTAGTGAGGTTGAGCACTTGAGATTTTCTCAGATTGACATTAAAACCTGACAAGGACCCGAAACTGTCTATCTCTTCCAAGAGAGCTGGTAGAGAGGAGAGTGGCTCTGCTAGGGTCAGAATCCAATTGTCTGCGCAAAGGCTTATTTTATGGATGTCCCCTCCAAAGCACAGTCCTTTTATTAGGGGTGAGTCCGTGATCCGCTGGGCTAGGGGCTCCATATATAGGGCAAAGAGGAGGGGTGAAAGCGGGCACCCCTGCCTCGTGCCGACGGGCTATACTAAAGGACGTAGAGGACGTCCCATTGACTCTAACAAACGCTCGAGGGGTCTGATATATATACGGTAAATCCATGTCATGAGTCGCTCTCCAAAGCCAAAGCGATGGAGAGTGTCGAATAGGTAGCTCCACCTTACCCTGTTGAACGTTTTTTCCTCATCCACTGACAGGAATAGGGCTTCCTTCGCAGAACGGCGCACGCTGTCCATAAGATATAGGAGACATTTCGTAACCCTGACTGGTCTGGGTCAATCAGTTCTGCCATCATCAGGCCAAACTGCAGCTAGCACCCCCGTAAAGAGCTTTGCGTCCACGCTGAGGAGGGAGATCGGACGGTATGCCCCGCATTGACTAGGATCTTTGTGCTGCTTAAGGATCACTGAGATCGCTGCTTCAGACATGGAATCAGTGATCATGCCAACGTCTTAAAAGGCCTTAAACAGTCTCGTAAGTAGAGGGGCTAGTTCCATACAGAAGGTCTTCTAAAACAAGGTGGGGTACCCGTCCGGGCCGGGGCCTTGTTCACCTTTAACCGAGCTAGGGCCGCTTTGACTTGTTCCGGTCGGATGGGCTCATCTAGTTGACTCGCCTGATCCTTGGGAAGGGGTGTGATGTTGCACGTTTCGAGGTATTCACCCGTGTCTTGCTGCCCTGCATCCTCTATGGCATACACCAGTTGTTAAAAGTGCTTAAATGTATCCGCAATCTGACTTTCTGCATAAACCTTCCCCCCAAATAGTGTCTTTATCTTGGGTATCGGCTCCGCTAGAGTCCGAGCCCTCAACCAATGAGCCAGCATCCTCCCACATTTGTCGCTGCTTAAGTAAAACTTATGTCATAATCGCAGTAGCGCATAGTCCGTCCTATCCAAGTCAAGATGTTTTAATAGGAGTCTGTTCCTTTCCCACTCCTGCCACACCCTTGGCACTCCTGTGCGTTTATGGATCCCCTCCAGCTCCCTCACCTCTTGTGTAATGCTCTGTCGTGTTTCCCTGTGTTTTTTATTCTCGGCAGAGGATATGGCCATGAGCTCCCCCCGTATCCCCAATTTCAGGGCCTCCCAAATTGCAGCTAACGGGGTGTCGGCTCTATCATTATGGTTGATATATTCCACACCTCTCCCCCGAATCTCCTTCACTGTTCCCGGTGATTGCAATAGCCCCTGTCTCAAGCACCATCATGTCTGAGTGGGAATGGCTCCACTCTTGTGCAGTTTGACTGTGATTAGGGCATGATCCGATAGTGAGGGAGGCGCTATTGCGGTCTCCCGAATGTTAGGCAAGAGTGCTGTCGACGCTAGGAAGTAATCTAGGCGCGTGTAGGTCATGCGCAGCGGAATAGTATGTGTAATCACATGTATCTGGGTGATGAAGGCACCAAATGTCATGCAGCCCACAGTCCGCAAGCCATTCCTTACCCTCAGAGGAGATCGCCCCTGTTTGTACTTGCTGATGGCAGGATCAATCCCAGTCATTATCCATCACTAAATTAAAATCCCCCCCTTGCAAAATTGCCGTCTGTGAGAGTCTTAATGAGAAAAGGTTCCTGGTTCATGGTAGGTGAGTAAATGTTGAGGAGAGTGAGAAGAGTGGTGCCCCATTGAACCCTCAGAGCAAGAACACTCCCCCGAACCTCATGGAGCATTGAGGGGACTTTGCCTACAAATTTCGCACTAAGCAGTATAGCTACCCCACAAGTTTTTGAAGTACTGGCAGACCAATATTGGAGCGGAAATCTGCGTGTATGCATGTGCGGTGTATCCTTGGAGAGAAAATGGGTTTCTTGTAGCATGCAAATGTGCCCCTCTGCATTTTTAGCAACGAGAGAATAGCTGAGCGCTTTACGGGGTGGTTAAGCCCCCGAACATTAAGGGAGATGACCTTAAGGCCTTTTCCCATTACCGGTACCTACTGGGGGAAAGGGTTGAAAGTTGCAAGCAGCCTGGTGAGACCTGAGTGGTACGGACCCATGGGCACTCAACCGCCCCATCCTGAGACTAGGGGCCCTAGCACCGGTGCAGTATACCCAAAGAAAAAGAAACCCAGGAAAAATAAACATCAAGTACTCAACCACTAAGTCGGATGGCGTGATCTAAGCGAGTCCACAAGGAGAGGAGAGGCTGGGTTCCGGCTCTGCCTCTAGTATGTGCTCTATGATGCTGTCCGGTATTGCACTCAGCAGGGAGCCGACTGATCAGGGAGGGAGATGACCACTTCTCGTTCTTTGAAAATAGTTGCTGTGTCTGGTTTATGTGGTGACAAGGGTTTCCCCACTATTTTCCAATGGTGAGGGACTTTGCTCGAGCCATTGGTGGGTTTGCGCTGCCTCTCTGGGGACTGTGACCTTGCCATTCTCAACACCTCTTTGGCCTCTTGGAGAGAATGAATCTGCCGCAGCTTACCCTCGTACCTAAAGATAATACGGAAAGGATAGCCCCAGGAATAGGCAATCCCCAGTTCTTTCAAGCGCATTGTAATCGGCCTAAAGTCCCTGTGTTTACTTAAGGGGACAGCCAATAGGTCTTGGTAGAGTGTCAGGGAGGTTCCACAGAACTGCAGAGGATGCGCCGCTCTAGCTTTCTTTATAATCAGTTCTTTCAATTTGAAAATTATGTATACAGATGAGAATGTCTGGCGGTGGCGCCTTCCTGCCCCTAGGTAAGCCTACCCTATGAGCTCTGTCAATCTGGATTTCAGTTGTGTGCTAGTCTCCCAACACCTGTAGACATAGAGCCGACACAAACTCCCTGATGTCCTCTCCTCCTGCATTGGATGGCGCTCCGCAGATGCGAATGTTGTTGCGGCGGGAGCTGTTTGCCAGGTCTTCCGCTTGACCTTGCAGTTCAATATGTTGTTCTTTGAATCGGAGGAGCTCCTGCTGCATCATCTCGATTTCCTCATCCCACCCAGTTTCAAGCTCCTCAAGAGTCGCAACCCGCTCCCCGATGTCTTCCACGTCTCATTTAATTTCTTTGAAGTCGGCTGCTATATGCACTTTGAGCTCATGTTAATCATCTCTCAATGATGCAAACAGTTCCGTCATGAAGGCCTTCGTGGCCGGAGCATCTGCACCTTCATGGCTTCCCGATGACCCCTCTGTCTCTTGGCTTGTACTGTCAGTCGCCCCTTGGGTAGGCTGTTTTAAGAGCATTTCTTTAATGGAGCTCTCCTTCTTCAAGCGTGCAGTTGCCATCCTCCCCATCCGGCACCTCTGATGGGGTGCGACGTTCTTCAGGATCATCAATAATTAATCATTGGCTTGTCTGTGGTATCCGGTGACCAAGGCCCAGCCTCTCTACTGGCTGCAATTATATGCCCCAGACCCCGGGTCTGGTGTGCCAAGTAAGTCAGGTCAATGCTCCCTAAACCGTATCATCAAGCCGCACCTCTGACTCACCTATTTAGGGGCTATGAAGTGTGTCGGTCTCCACTCACTGCAGGGGGTCAGGTGGTTCGATAGCCACCACTGCGCCCTTGTCTGTGAATCCAAAGTGCCCTGTCCACGGAGTGCCCCAGAGTTCTGTGCTGGCCAGATGGCCTAGTACTCTATGGATGCGCAAAAGCCACGTGGTAGTTGAAGGATCGCTGGCAGTTCGTTGAGTGGGCCTCCTCACCCACACCACGCACTGTATCTCAGCAGCCTAGCTTAAGTCCTCACTTCCTAGGGCTCCACTGTTCGCTTGCCTACCACTGCCCCCAGGGGCCTCCTGGGTCTCCACGCCTAGGCATGCGCTTCGCCCTTACCAGCTGTTTCCGGTGGTCCTCTGTGCAGTGTTGCCTCTGGCGGGCCGCATCAAGGTCCCGGGCGGCTGAACACTCTTTGGGGCAGCTCAAGTTCTCCTGCTTCCACTGAATTTCGGATCTGCAATGGTTGTACCCAGTCCCTCACTCTGGCCCCCCAGAGGCCTCCGGTGCAAGGCTTCTGGAAGCTTGGAGCGCTCCCATGGCCCCCTCAGCCATTCAATCTCTTCTGCAGGCCCACACGCACAGCAGCATCCTCTCATAAGGCTGGTAGGTCAGCGGCTCAGGGCCCTCCAGTCCTCGTGACCTGCTGAGGATCTCCGTTCAGGCCTCCGAGCACCATGGGGCCGGCCATAATCAGGTGCCAACTTCCGCTAGGGCTCCCGCCGGTGGCCAGGGCTGCTTGTACCGGGAGTCCCGGGGTCTGCCGACCACCACTCCATCAGCCCGCCAGGGGCCGTATCGCCATGTGGCTCTGGGGCAAACGATGGTGCGGTTCGCGCTCCTCCTGTAGCCCCTGTCATCCACATCGCTCACCATTTAATTCTCCAATCTCGGGCGAGATCTGATTAGGCACCCCAGGCGTGGCCGTCTACTCTTGGGCGGCTGGGACCAGCGCCTCGCCCATTCCCCCTGAGCGGCCGCGCCACTCATGAGGCAGGCCTTCCACCGCTGGATCATTCGTGCACCAGGCTGTTCTACCCCTGTCCACTGCACAGGGTCCTCCAAGTTCTCTGAGCCCCCGAGAACTATAGATGAGGCAGTCAGCACGACAGTTCGGATGCCCTCTGCACCCCTCGCTTATGCCGGAGAACTCTCACTTCGCATCCCGGCCATGTTGTCCACTCTCTCTGGCACCCTGTCATTCCCGCGAGAGTTCAAAGGGCATTTGCATTCTGTCAAGTTGTAAATTCAATTGAAACAACAACGTGGAGAGACAGCTTGTCCCTCCAAAGTAATGTCTGAGAAAGACACTCTATCTTTCTCTGAGAGTCATATACAAAGTTTATTGGCCTCTTCCCCTTTCGCAAATGTCACACTAAGTACCTCTGCTCAACAACAGAACGAATCAGAGAAATTGATTAGGCTACACAAGAAGCATATTCGAACAGAACTCCACAGGCATTTCCTCCTGAAACACCTCAGGGGAGGAACGATCCCCTGGGGACTTCAGGTGAAAAATGTCCCAGTGATATTCACGAAGGATGCAGAATACAAGAAGGGCTTTAGCTGCATTAATACGAAGTGTAGCAGCGACCTGATGGTCCACACAATAGAAACAGTGCAAAGACTTTGTTCAAAAGAGCTACAAGAAATAGAAGAGCTAACTCAAACTATCAAAGATAGCCAGGTGGTGCCTGATGCCAAAGCTCTTTTGGAAAAAATAGAGAAGGAAATACAGTCCTTTAAAAATAACACCATTAATGGTAAGACTGCACAGTTCGAGAGGGATTCTAAATTTTTCACATTAGAGAAGGCATATCCTTTTCTAAAAGACGACTATTACTCACAAGCAGATTCATGTGGGGCACTATATAACTACCAAGGGAGGTCACGTAGTAGGTTCAAAACTTTCTCTGAAACCTCCTCATCTGATTCTTCTGGATCAGAAACGAGAGGAAATAATAACAAAAAGCAAGCCTCTTTTTTAGAGAAAGGCCAGCAACCAAAAGTAAGATTCAAGACACCATGGGAGATGCGAACAAGGAGAAATTTCTACAAGTCATAGGGGGTCCCTCCACTATAGTTAATCTATCAACAAAAGATCTAACAAGAGATGAAGAGTCGGTTTTAAATCTAGGACTCAAATTTGTCCCTTGTAGACAAACGGATTTCACAAAAATTAAATTAGAGACAATTGAGTTTTGCCGCAAGATCATGGATCAGACTCAAAGATTTTTTTGCGAATCAATTACCAAATGCAGACAATGAGACCACAGGCCTAAGAAACAGATCTACCTTTGTACCAAGTCAAAATATCCCTAAACAGGTATATGCGTTTGAGCAGATAATGCTGTCATCTATAAATAAGTTGGAAAAGAGCAAAAAATATGTCCAGCAAAATATCAGTAGGGGACAACGAGTTGCATTAAAAAATCTAAAAGAAGATCCGACAGTTGTGATAAAACAGGCCGATAAAGGCGGTGCTGTTGTGATCTGGCCCAGGGACAAGTATATAGCTGAAGGTTTGCCACAGGTGAACAACCAGATTTGGTACAGGAAACTGCAGGAAGATCCTGTTAAACAGATACAAGCAATGATAGCAGAAATTGTCCAAATAGGAAGGGACAGTGGCTTTTTGGGTCCTAAGGAAAGTGAGTTCTTGTTAAAAAGTTTCCAAGAACCCCTGTGGTATACTTCCTGCCAAAGATCCACAAAAATTTCAATGATCCCACGGGACGACCTATCGTTTCTGGGTGCGATTCATGCCTTGAGCCTCTTTCTAAATACATTGACTTTTTTCTGAAGCCGTTTGTGAGTAAAGTCAAAGCATATTTGAGAAATACTACCGACTTCTTGGTGAAAGTCGAAGGTACGCCATTTGATCCAGCAACACAACTTATGGTAACAATGGATATGACATCCCTCTACACGCAGATCCCTCAGGACGAAGCGTTAGAGGTGATGGAGCTATATCTGGACTCGAGAGAGAGACCGCATAGGGTACCCACATCATTTATTTTAAAACTGGCAGAAGTGGCTCTGAGAAAGAACTACTTTCGCTTCAATGATGAATTTTTTATGCAAATTAAGGGCACCGCGATGGGGTGTCCTTATGCTCCAGAAATGGCCGTGCTGTATATGGCAGAATATGAGAAAAAATTTGTGGAAGAGAACAACCCGTATAAACAGCACATTATACAGTGGTTAAGATATATTGACGACGTGTGGATCCTGTGGCAGGGGAGCCACGATGAATGGTCCAAATTCCAGGGGTGGTTAAATTTGAAACATCAGGATATAAAATTCTCTATAGATTCCAGCTGTATGAAGATGACATTCTTGGATGTGGAAATCACATGCGCAGATGGCCATTTAAAGTCTTCCCTTTACAAGAAAAAAACGGACAAAAACACTATTCTCCACTACAAAAGTGCGCATCTCAGAATTGTAAGGGCTAATTTACCCTATGGGCAACTACTTGGTATAAGAAGAAATTGTTCAGAAGTAGGAGAGTATGACCTACATGCACAGCGTTTCTGTGATGAAATGACCCAAAGAGGGTACCCGAGAAAGTTACTAAAACATTCCTACAAGAGGGCACGCTACACTCCACGAGAGTGTTTGTTACAAGCAAAAGAAAAACGAGAACTGGAAAGAATGGTGTGCGTAACTACATACGGTCCAGACACCCACAAAATAAGGCAAATGGTATTGAAGAACTGGCATCTTCTAGAAGAATTGGAGTGCCCCTTCCGCCGCCCTATATTTGCATATAGGAAGAACCAAAATATCGGCCAGCAAATTGTGCGTGCCGATATCGCTTTGCCTAAACCCAAAAATGACCTTCTGTCGCAATGGGGTATGAAACCTATAGAAGGACACCACAGGTGCGGTAATTGCGTGTCCTGTGAAACCACAATTGAGGGAAATGAATTCCAACATGCCAATGTTAAGTGGAAACATGAAGGTTTCTCTAATTGTAAGACCCGAAATGTAGTCTACGCGATTTTGTGCCCCTGCCCAAAAATCTATGTTGGAAAAACGAACCAACAAGTAAATGTACGAATGACCCATCACAGATCACGCATAAAAAACAAAGTCATGACTGCGCCTATGGTGCAACATTTCATTGAAAAAAATCATGGGGAGAATGAATTTAAATGGTCTGTACTGTTTAGCTTAAATCAAACAAAATGCCCCACAGATATTGATAAAGTCTTGTTGAAAAAAGAAGCGTACTTAATTTGAAAATTTAACAGTACTCAAACTGGCCTGAACACACTGTCTGAGATATCGAGACTATAAGTAAGGACATTGCTCACAAATTATGACTTATAGCGCAATCAACAACAGAACTCCGTTGACCAGAATGCACCACAAAGCTGGGTTACATATGGGAGGGACCCAAGATGGCCGCCGTGTCCACAGACTGCTAGCTGATTCATCGAGTGGAAGTAAATGACAGGTATACAAGCGCTGCTGTTTAGAATGAGATAGGCGCCATAAGTTATCCCCAAAAAAACTAACGAGGTTGCAATTATATACAGGAGGCCCGAGGCAGAATGACTCGCCGCTGATGGAGCGTGTTGATTAGAAAGGAGATAGAGAACGGGCGGTGAGAAAACGCCCACTATATTCGAGAAGAGCGGATCTAAGAAGGTATGCCTTACTTCGAGAATAGGGGCAGAGACACTTTACGCTTAATGCATAAGACTAAGGGCCGACTGTGATCATTTTTCAGATCGCGCCGAGTAAAGGATTGAACAAACAAGAGCCTTTATACACGTCTGTATATTAAGAGGTAGGTCCAGTGAGAGTTTTGGTACCTAGGCACCATGTAACTAGCATTTGACTGAGAGTGACAAACGCATTTTCTACTTGCACTTTAGGAGAATTAAAAAGCGAATTGGATTATTTTGCGCTGTTGTAAAAGGAAGTGCACCTGTGGGAGCAGCTAAGCTGGATAACAGGTACATTTAGATAAGCTGGTGATATGTAACGTTAGGGGAAGGCCTAAAAATATAGTGAACTAAAACGAATCCCTTTTTTCTATATATCCCATAGACAATCAAAAGTGACAGAGCCCTGATGAGAATCCGGCAATTGTTTATACCGGATTCGAAACGCGTCGGCATAAAGGAAGAATAAAATAATCACATTGACTGTGAATTCGACTAATAGCATCACTTTGAGTTCCATTCGATCTTTCTTTAAGCATGACTTTGTCCTTTATTGGTGTTTAAGTTTAGTCATCACTACTTATAAGACACCGTACAAAGAGTAATCATTTGTTGTGAAAAAAGTGGTGTAATATAGATGAGGATTGTATATAATGTGTATATATGTAATTTGTGAAATTGTTTTGTATATATGTTTAAATTTGTGTTAAATGTACAGTGTTTTTTCTCATTCATGAAAATTGAAAAACCAAAAATTAAAAATAGCAAAGTAAAGGGTAAAAATAAAAATACCCAACAAACATAAGACTAGGATTTGTTTGTTGCTCTTAGTATTGGAGACAAGAGTGAAGTGTGGGGTCGGCAATTTGTGTTTATTGTTGATAATTATTTTGTCCTGCTGCCTCCACGTCCCAGGACCTTACTCCTTAGTGTAACAAAATTCCCTGCCACTCCAGCATGTCGATACTGGTCACCAGACACCTCCACAGGCTCCAGACATGATCCGGAGGCTGATGCTCATTCTCCCTGCCAGGGATGAAGTTTCAGAGCAGGCGATTACAAGGCTATTGTTTTGGTGGAGCCGGAGGAGCCGCAAAATATGTCCTACACAGCCGCCATCTTGGCCACGCCCCCTAAAACATGCTTATTTAAAAACAAACTCAAGGCTGTGAGCCACTCTGATTATGTCTGAGAGCTACTGCAAGCTCGAGATCAACAGGTTGGAAATACCTGGGATAAACAATAGCAGCCTGATTGGGACTTCGGCATGGCAGCATGGGTGATGTTATATGTATGACATTGCTTCCTTGTTTAAGAGAGAGAAGCATTTCGCTGACACTGTGAGGTTGCTGCATGATGTGATTCCAGCTCAGCTGATTCTGATTTACCCACAAATGTCATTTGGAGGTAGTCAGGGGGCACAGCTGTGACCTCTAGCATGCTCCCTGTTACTCCTGGTACTTCCTTTCTGACCCCTAGCCTCAGAGGGCAGAAAACATATTTGCCTCCTCTGAGGACAGGGGTCCAAATGTAGTGCCAGGAGTAGCAAGTAGCAAGCTAGAGGTCACAACTGTGACCCCGACTGTGTCCAAAAGGCGCCCAAGTGGTTAACTCTGCAAAGAGGTATGTCTGGATTACAAACAAGACACTTGGCCTGATGGCACCTGCCCACAGGTAATGAGAAGTTAGACCACCTATCTAGGCTTTGGCAGATCATCCACCCTAGGCACATTAGATTAGGAAACGCTAGGTGGGAGTACACTATAGCACAGTACTTATATGCAAGCAAACATTCACTGCTATAGCACAATGGTGGAATTGTTCCTCTTTGTCACTGTTAGAATTGGGGGTCTCTAGTTGCCAGAGGTGGGTACCTTTGACCAAAAACGGACCCTTGCTTCTAGTCAGGGTAAGAGGCGATACTCCTAAAATAACTCCTGCTCACTCCCTTGGTAGCTTGGCACGAGCAGACATTCTTACATCAGAGGCAGTGTGTAAAGCATTTGTGAACACAGAGCAATATAGTGAAAACACTACAGATGGACACCACACAGGTTTAGAAAAATAAATAATCTTTACTAGACTTAACACAAGACCAAACAACAAAAATCCACAATACTGTAATCCAAATAAGTCTTTAAAATTGTAGAAATAGCTTAGTTCACTTTGGATGTATGACGGTACGACGCATGGTTTTACCACGCGGTTTTTACAACGCAAATCGTTACCACGACTTGCGTTGTAGGGGTGCGGACTTTGGAATTTTTTAATTTACTATTCCAACACCAGCCTACGTACAGTAGGGAAGGTGTTGGATGGTAAATTAAATTATTCCTTGTCCTGTTGCGCCCTCCAGCGCAAGTCGTGGTTACGACGTGCGTTCTAAAAACCACGTTGTAACGGTATGCGGAGTAAAATCCGCGTGGTAAAGGCTGTTCTCCGTTCACTTTAGATGCAAATGCAACACTTTACTCTCAAAAGGGTCACAGGGAATGTGATGCGTCGGTTCCTTACACTCAGGGGAGTGGATGTGTCGGTTCCTTACTGCTGCGCAGGAGAGTTGAAGCTCTCTTCTTTACTGTGTGGGGAGGTGATGCTTCAGTTTCTTACTGCTCTCCGATACGATGCGATGACGCTCCGGTGCAATGTGACAAAATGGCATCATGGTTACGATGTGACAACGTAGGTACGATGTGTGGACGCCCGACGGCCGTGCGGCAAGTTGGTGAGTCGCGACATGCCCTGTAACACACTTCTCCAGTGATGCGGTGGCGTCCTCTGTGGCGGCGGCACGCTTCTCCGGGGATGCAACGCGCTTCGGTGATGCGATGGTGACAGCGGTAGCGGTGGCACACTTGCTTGTCGATGCGACAGCAACTGCTGCGGCGGCTACACGCTTCTCGTCGTTGAGTCGCGCTTCCAGCACCCAGCGACACACATTCTCTCAGAAGGCCCAGCACAATAGCAGACACTTCAATTCCCAGCAAGGGAATTCAGGGGGTAGCTGGGGGTGAAGTCTTGTATCCCTGAGACTTCAGGCAGGAGGCAAGCTCAAAGTTCAAGCCCTTGGAAATCTTCCACAAGATGATGAAAAGAACACGTAGTCCTCTTCTCCTTTCTTTGGCAATAAAGCAACCACTGCAGGACAACCCCCAAACACACAGCACCTCCTTCAGCTTCCTGGTTCTTCTCCTCAGACAAAGGTTTGTCTTGATTCCCCGAAGTGATCTACAGTTCTGGGGTCTGGGTCCCCCTTTTTATACACCAAAATCCTTTGTCTCTGAAAGCAGAGAGTGTCTGTACCTATCCAAACCAGTTATGGGTGCATTCTGCAAGTGCACAACTTCTTCCTTTGTCAGTGTGGGCCAGAAGGTGGAACCAGCATTGTGGAAGGCAGGCACAGCCCTATTCAGGCCCGGGTCCTACTCCTCCCACCACTCCTCATGCAGATAGGTCTATTCAGCCTTGTGCTGACTCACCCCGTCTCCTGGAGCCACCCCAGCCCCTGTCACTAACAAACCAGACATGGTATACACAACCTAGCAGAGGCAGGCCTGGATGGTTAGGCAAGAAAATACCTACTTTCTAAAAGTGGTATTTTCAAACACAGAATGTTAAAACCAACTTCACTAAAAGATGTATTTTATCTTTCTGAGTTCAGGCATACTAAACTCGAATTTCTACCTAGTTTCCTGAGTCAGTTAGGATTATATGATTTTATAACTGCCTATTGGAACAGGGAGCCTTGCAATAGTGAAAAACGAAATTGTCTCTAATTCACTATCAGGACATGCCACACACATCAGGGCATGTCCTACCTTCTACATACAATGCACCCTGCCCTTGGGCTACCTTAGGTGTGACTAATATGTGGAGAAGGGAAGGTTTAGGGGCTGGCAAGTGGGTGCACTTGCCAAGTCGACATGGCAACCCCAAGCTGCACACAGGCTCTGCAATGGCAGGCCTGAGCCATAGTTTGTTTGTTTATTTCAACTTTATTTCGGCTATCTAGCCATAAAAGCAAAAAAATAAAACATTTTACAAGCAAGTATCAACAATGCCTTTTACAAGCAAATATCCACGTGATCAGGCTATGGTAAGTTGGAGAGAGACAAATATACAATTTATCCATATTTACAATTACCGCGCTAAAACCAACAATCTCATTACATAAATAAGATTAAAAAAAATTTAATTTAAAAGCCAGAGTGTAAAACATTTAAATACATTACTTAAAAGCATACATATACAAATGTGCAATGGAGGAGACTGGAAACAGGTTAATTGCACTATAGCCTAAGGCCGAGCTTCTTCCTAATCAGGTATACATTAAAAAGAAACCTACTTATGCAGAATACTACCAGTTGTGAAGTGTTGGATTTAATTATACGTTCAGCTTCTTTGTAGGACCTTACGCCCACATTTTTGCATAAGGATCTGATCCATCGAGCCCTGGGAGACTTGTAGACCGGGCAAAAGAAAAGTAAATGTACATCATCCTCTTTCGCCTTTTGCGAACAAAGGATACAAAGGTCAGTCTCCTTATTGCACCCCCACCTACAAGTATTAGCATTCATCTGCAGGACCCCGTATCTAAATTGCAAATATAAAGATTTTGCTAATGGTGGTCCTATCTCGTTCATAAAAGGTTCAAAGGAAACACTATCCTTTACAATCAGAAACTTCTGAGTCAAGGTACCAATTGATGAACTATGTAATCTTTCGCTATTGATGTGAGACCAGAAAGTTAACTTTAGAAGCTTTTTACAAAGAGGTGTCATGCTTAGAGGATCTTCCCAAAAATGGGATAGCCCTAGCCTAATGCACCAGAGTGAAATATGTTTTAACCATTCATTATTCTTGTACTCATCAATCTGCATGATTTTTATTAAACCGCTTCTATAGTTGCACAACTCCGGCGTAGTCCATATCCTTACCCAATAAAGTAGTGGCCTTAAAGTAGTTTGGTAATCTGTACGTTTAATATCGATATCCAAAAACACTGGAACTAGGGGAGTTCTAATCGGTATTTTGAGTAACCTACGTATAAAATTATTTTCATCCCGTTCAAAATTCCTCTTACAGGAAGGCCCCCAAACCTCAGCACCATAAAGTGCCGATGATTGGGCCTTGGCCTTAAACACCTCCAAGGCTGGTGTAATAGCCTTAGAAAGGCTCCCGCCATGTACTTTTAGGATAGGCATCGAGTTTTGTTTAAAAGATAGTCTACTTTTTTCCAGATGCCCCTTCCATGATAGGTTACTATCCAACATAATACCTAGATAATTGAAACTCCCCACATATTCTAGTTTTTGGTTATTTAAGGCCAAGTTCTTCTTAAATGATTTTTGCGGGTTTATGGCCATATATTTAGTTTTGGATGAGTTGATTTCTAGTCCCTTTTCCACACAATAACTATAAAATGAGTTCACCAAGTTTTGGAGTCCCTTCGGAGTCTGAGAAATGAGGATTGTATCATCAATAGTAATGCCGTGATCGCTTCATTTCCCAATTTCGGGGTGTCATGGCTACAATCCTCCAGATATGTAGGTATATCATTAACATACAGCGAGAAAAGCGTAGGCGCCAACACGCAGCCTTGACGCACGCCCCATCTCACGGGTATGGCCTTTGTAACTTCACCTCCCTTCCCCCATCTCACTTTGGCGTAATTCCCTGTTTGAAGTCTAATCAGTTCTTCAAGAAGTTCGCCTGGGACCCCCATATTTCTTAATGTGTCCCACAAGAGGGTACGAGGGACAAGGTCGAAGGCGGCCCTCAAATCCATGAAAGCAACATACAAGCTGCCCTTCCTTATATTAATGTATTTCCAACAAATGCATGTGAACCTAAATACTTGGTCCACAGTGCTAATTTTTGTTCTGAACCCGGCCTGATATTTAGACAATATCTGAGACTCCTCCATCCATCCTAAAAGTCTATTTAAAATGTGTCTGGCAAAAACTTTCTGTAAAAGATCAATTAAACTAATTGGTCGGTAATTGGCTGGGTCATAACGATCCCCTTTTTAAAAAATTGTTACAATTTCTGCCCCTTTCCAAGTCTCAGGGATGGGTGTGCCTGCCACTATGGAATTGCATAAAAAGTTTATATAAGGCCCCCAGACTTCCATATCATGTTTTAGTAGGTCACCAGGGATCTTATCAGGTCCTGGGGCTTTGCCTGCTTTAATGACCTGAAGTGCCTGAGAGGTCTCCTCTAAACTAAAATGTAGAGAAACTGTACTAGGGGCTAAATCGACCTTTTGTTCTTCTATACACGAACCCTCTTCATTTTGTGAGTATAGTTTGGAGAAGTGGTCACACTATGTTTTTTCATCTAGGTAAAGATCCTTAGATGATCTGCCTGTCTTATTCCCCTTTGATATTAGGCTCCAGAAGGTGCCCTGATTTCTCATTTTGGCTGCAGTTAAGAGATCTTCCCAGATGGCCTCATCCCACACTTTTTTCATCTGTGTAAGAATTTTGTTATACGCATACCTGTTATCTCTTATACCCTGTGGGTTTTAACTGCCTGAATCAGGTGAGACTTAGCTAATCGTCATTCTTTATTATACATGGGGTTACCTAGTTCTGAGTGACTACTAATTAAATTCTTGTCCTTATCATAAATTTTACTCAGGAGAGGTGTTAAAGCATCTATCAGCTGATAGTGTATATCTAAAACACCTTGGGCACCTAAAGAAATATTCTGGCAGGATGCAACGGTGTCTGAAAAGGTGTTATAAATATTTACCATCGTTGCTTCTTTAGCCAAAATATAAGGCCATTTCAGGGCACGCCTATTATTTGATACCTGGAGGTCGCCATCATTACTGTTTAACGCAGCATCTGCAGCTGTTTTAGTTGAAAAAGGCTGGGAATCTAAACATAATTGAAGCGGTAGGTGATCGCTCTCTGTCCTAAAGTCTACTTTAAAATCAGTAATTAAGTGCCATAGACTTAGGGAAACTAATATAAAATCTATATGCGACATGCAGTTAACTTTACAGAATGTTGGTGCTGATGGTCTGTCTGACTGAAAGCGGCCATTACATGCCCTTAGATCATGTGCCACAGTTAACTGTAGGATCTGTATTGCTGCCACCATACTTTTAACTGCCCCAGTACTAGCTAGAGCAGGGATGTCATTTTCCCTGTCCTGTTCCTCAAATAGATTATCAAGGCCCAGTACTAGCTCAAATCTACAGTTAAAATCCCCGGCTATAATCACTTGTGTATTGAATCCTAGTGTATCTAGATAAGAGTCCAATTGCTCTATCACCTTGGATTCCTTGTTTAGAGGATTTGGCCTGTTGTATACATTTATTAGATATACAATTTCTTTGTCTTTTATCACTATCTTTACACCTAGAAGATCCTTGGAAGGAATAGAGAGAGGGGTAACTTCAATTTCCAGAGTGATTCTTATCCAGATCACTAAGCCCCCAAACGCTCGTCCTCTTACTGAGGGGATAGCTTCGCAATAAAAGGTTTGTAACCAAGCCTATGTGTGATATCTAAGGCCCAGGTCTCCTGCAGGAGAATTACATCATAATCGTCAGTGTAAGTACACCAAACAGTATCCCGGAGATTCCTGGATAAGCCTGCTATATTCCATGACATTAGTTTTACAACTGGAATTCCATGGGGAGTTATTGGTGGTGGATCCACTTGACTGGCTTGAACAACTATGCCCTCTACTGTGGTAAGTATGTCACTGATTCCTCGTTTTAGGACTAGTGCTATTTATTTCTAACTCAGTGCTGCTGTTACGGGATAGAAGTAGTGGACCATCACCAAAATCCGAGACGTTCTGTCCCAGTATGTTTGGCACTTGCTTAGTAATGCAAGACTCAGTTACCTTACCCAACCCAGACTCTATGTTATAATCTTCCTGGGAAATTGCAATTGAACTATGTTTAAGTAGTCAATCTACCTCCTCTAAGTCGATGAAACCGTCAAATCTATTCTCCAAGGGGACAAGAAGAGACTGCTGTCTTCGGTTCCCATCATACTTTCACTTGTAGAAGTAACTCAAGGGGAGTGCACTAATAAGCGCATTTCCACCCTGAGGTTCTTCCTTACATTTCAAGACCCTCCTAACTTGTTGTGGGCGCCTAAAGTTGATAACCACACAGTCTCCTCTTATGTCTTTAGGTGAATGTCCCAGCCACCCTACCCTGAGGATCATCAGAATATCCTGGGTATCACCCGGATGGAACCGCTTGAATTTTACCAACCAGTCAGCTGCCTTATTACGGAGGTTTTGCCAAGATTCTTGTTGATCCCTTTTTAAGGAGGGTACCCCTGTTAAAACTATTACGTATGGCGAAGATGCCGGGGGTAATTGTAGGACGTCAGTATTTGGCATCAAATCAGTTCCTTTTGGACTATATACTTTAGTCGTACCTGGAGTTTTACTCGGGCTTCCCTGGGCTGTCAGTCTGTCTGCCCTTCCATTGTTACCACATGCTGTCTTATTTGTGTGGTCCTTTCTACCCTCATTCAGGCAAGCGACCTTTTGGAGGGGATTAGAATCTATCACTGGGCCCTCTACTTCCCTTCCTATTGGATTGTTTTGAGATGGGGGATTACTAGTAGTTCGTTCTGCGTTCCCTTGTTTCTCACACAAATGTTCTATTCTCGCGGTAAACTGCATTAAACTGGCTATCAGATCTTTCTCGAGTCCCTCCACTTTCTCCTTTAACATTACTTCAAGGGAATCCTTCAATGTTGTTTCTAATGTCCCAAGCCGTCTCTCCAACCCTATATCCCAAATAGTGCTTCCATTGTCTGTTTGCGTGCTAATGGTCTTTGTTAAGACCATTTGCCTACTCCTCACAAGGGTATTTCCAGTCTTTGGTCTAGCTCCCCCGACTTCCTTACTATTTCTTTTGTTCTTTGATATAGGGATTACCATATTTTTCTTCGATCCCTGATCTTGTACCTTATGTGCTGTAGCTAGTCTATGTGAGCGAAGTCTCGCTCCCAGTTTAGGGCTAGTTTTGGGTCTATCTTCATCAGAGGAAGTAACCACAGAAGTCCTTGGGGTAATAGACAAACGATATGTATTAGGTGAAACCTCTATTGGGCTGGGGGGAGGTGTGCGAGCTGTGACCAAAAGAGGTAATGGTGAAACATTGGGCTGACCACTAAAGTTGGCATCATTCATATCCATAGCGGATATATCCACATCGTGTCCATTACCAAGTCCTAGTTCAGTACCCTGCTTGTTGATAAGGGCTATAGGATAGAGATTTACTGTAGGGAATTTAACATTGCTAATTTTACCCAAAGAGGACCTCTTCTGCGCCTCAGCTATACCTAGCGATAATTTCTTCTCCGTCAGGGCTATCTCTCGTTGCAAGACTGATTCAGCTCTAATCAGAAAAGCATCCATTGTGTCCACATCTCCCTCCCCCGCTTTCTGTGCGTTCTTACGATTTACAGCCATAGGGTGTAACAGAAATATAAATTGTAGAGCACAAAAGGCCAATATCCAGAGTCTTACATTACAGGGGGGTGGCCCGGCCCAGCCTCTCCCGGCCTCGGATGGCCGCAGATGGCCCCGCCCTTGTCCCGGGACGTTCCCGGGCGCTCCCGCGTCGCGGTTATAGTACAACGGTTAAATCACTCCTGAGGCTGTGGGCGTGGCGGTGGTCCGGGCCAGGTGTGCTGGGGCAAAGAGAGTCTTGGGACTTGCAGTCCCCCACAGGAAGGCGATAAATGTCCTGGTAGCGCCACTCGCAATCAGGGAGCTGTATATCAAAACTTCCACCCAGCAAGACCACAGGTAAGGAAAGGTTCGCCGGTTAAATCCAATACTCCACACTAATGGTTTTAGCCCCGTAAACGCACCGCAGTCTCCTCAAGCGCAGCGGCACCCGCGATAGCGGGTGCGGCAAGCTGTTTTGTAAGCGCCTGAGGCTGCGGGCGTGGCGGTGGTCCGGGCCAGGGGTGCTGGGGCAAAGAGAGTCTTGGGACTTGCAGTCCCCCACAGGAAGGCAGTAAATGTCCTGGTAGCGCCACTCGCAATCAGGGCCCAGTATATAAAAACTTCCACCCAGCAAGACCACGGGTAAGGAAAGGTTCGCCGGTTAAATCCAATACTCCACACTAATGGCTTTAGCACCGTAAACGCACCGCAGTCTCCTCAAGCGCAGCAGCACAGCCATAGTTTAAAAGCTGCTCCAGTGGGTGGCACAATCAATGCTGCAAGCCCACCAGCAGCATTTGATTTACAGGCCCTGGGCACACAAGTGCTCTGTGCTAGGGTCTGACAAGTAAACCAAATAAGCCAATCATGGAGTCACTAATCCATTAAAATACTTTACAATAGGGAGCGCTTGCACTTTGGCACTGAATAGCAGTGGCAAAGTGCCCAAAGCATCTAGGCCAGCAAAACATATAGCAAAAACACAGGAGGCAACAGCAAAAAATGGAAGGGAGACCCACGCTAATGGTGCCAGGTCTAACGCGTGTCCCCTCCAGCTGAAACGTGGGGAGAACTATGAAGGAGAGTAGGGTCTGCTTCCTATGGTCACCCCCACTTTTTGCTGTGATTCTCTGGTTTTTCGACTTTAGTTTGGCTGTGGGCCTGCTAATCAAATCCACAGCCCTGCTGTTCTCTCTCTAAATTGATACCATGTACTTTAGGTACATACCTTATTAGGTATTGGGTCACCTTTGTGAGCCCCTGTATGGTGTACCATAGGTACCCAGGGCATGGGTGCATCCAAGGCCTACCAGGGGCTGCAGCATGTATTATGCCACCCCTGGCTGGCCATCCAAACTGACACCACGGACTCAGCTTGGGTAAGGTGGTGTAATCACCCCTTACTTAGATATAGTATATCTACATCTACCTTATATATAGACACATTGTAACCTATAAGTCACTCCTATGGCAGGCCTTAACAATCCTGGAGGCAGAGTGCGTGGTTTTATGTGAGAGGGTGCCCTAGCATGAGCTGAGCCCCTCTGCAGCATTCAGCACCATGTCCTTATAGCTGTTCTATGATATAGCCATACCATATACTCTTAAGTGCATTAAAATCCTTGCGGTTAATGCTAACTTTGGTTTCGCTTTATCAAAACATGTCGTGTAAGGTGTCAAACACTTTGGAATACTACCCCCGCCAATTCTGGCGGCGGGGGTAGCATTCCACCCTTCTAGAGGGAAAATACATGTATGTTACTGCTTTACCCAGTTAAAGTTAAACAGAGCCTCAGCATCACAAAATGGATGCTGCTGCCACAGACACAAGTCTGACCTCCTGCAGCTGGGGGAAACTCCAGCAAGGGAGGCCTGGACAATAGGTTTCCTGTCCCCCAGAAAACCTGTAGTGTATTGGGGCAGGGTGGGTTGAATGGAAAGCTGCTTTTCCAGACACTGCCTGGGGCACACAAGGTGCTCCATGCATAGCGTGGTTCAAACCAGTTGTTGGGGCACTCCAGCCCTGCTCTGGTGTGAAACTGGACAAAGGGAAAGAGGTGTAACCACCCCCTGCCCAGGTCCACCCATAGGAGGGACCTAGCAAGTAATCCAGCCCCTAAAATCAGTATAAAGATAGGAGCTGTGTCTAGAGACATTAGATTATCCTGGAACAAAACTCTGAAACAAAACTCTTGGACCTTCGACATTCTATACCGACTAGAAGACTGAAGACATCTCCCTTGTGGTCAAGGAGTGACCACCCTGTGCAAACAGGCACCACCAGTAACTTGCTGGTCTGCTTTGTCGACTCTCCCAACGGATCCCGAAGACTCAGCGACTCAGGAACTGGACTCTCAGACTTCTTTGACTCCGACCGACATCCACAGCAAAGCTGAGACCCGTGGCAGACACGAGAGACGTGGGACCAGACACCCTGGACATCCTGCATTTTGCTAATTGCATCAACTCCTGAGGTAACTCGCAGTTGTGCATTGGGGTACGACATGCCCCAGACCCGAGCGCCATTTGCACCGAAGCTCAGCCCTCCACACTCCACGAGTGCTGCGTGGGGCCGGCTCTTGCATTTCAGATCAACGCGTCTTACCGGTTGCTAGCCTGTTGGCTAGTGAGCCCTCTGAAGATGAACCTTTGAAACTAAACTACTTACCTGGTTGCTCCAGGATTGCTCCAGCTTGCCTACAAAGGAGAAGCTCCCCAGACCTTGCTGGTCTGACCTGAAGCCAATCTTCACTTCTTGCTTGGATTGCGTTTGCCAAGACTTGTTGGGTCCAATCCAGATACCGACACTGCAGTCAACTAGAGCCTTTGTGGGACAGCTCGAATCCAGCTCCTGGTTATCGCTGACACCTCCTGGTCCTCGTGGCTGCAGAGACAAGCTTCACCTCTTCACCTGATTTCATCATTACATCGCCTGGTTCCTTCCTGGTTCCATCCTGGTCACTGGCTAGTGACCCAGACTCTGTCTCCTCTGCTTTCAGGTTCTTCAGTTCTTCGATCCACCCTTGGATCCACCCGGACACTCTTCCTTCGGCCGCCTGCAGCACTTCTTTTGCAGGTCTCCATTGAAAGCATCGACGAAACCCGACACGAAAAGACACCTATGCACCCGGCTTCCTTGGGTGAGGTAACTCGAGTACTCCGGTGCTCCAGTGGGTATTGGCTATCCAAGTGTCCTAGTTTAAAGGGGTTTTGTCGTAGTCCATCCGGAAGTGCCCTAAAACAGTAAGTTTGTAACTTCTTTGTTCTCCATTTTGAGTCAATGGTAACTCGCGATTGTGTTCCCACACTGCACGCGTCTCCCGTGGGTCTCCTACTTCCTAACCTTTGGTTGTGTATTGTAGCCCCAGCGATTCCCTAGGCCTATTCACTATTCCTGAAGTGGTTCTAATACCACTTGCTTAGTATATGGTTTGTGAAGCCCCTAGGGCAAAACTGTATTTGTGCAACTTATCGTATGCTAATTGAGTAACTTGTGATGTACTTCGATCTCTGACCTCATAAAGAGTGCAGAGGGGTTGTGTTAGAAATAACATATATATTTGATATATACCTTGTGTGGTGTCCATTCATTATGTATTAAAGGGATTATAATTGGTAAAACAGCTTGCTTCACATGCTCTCTGAAGTTTTAGCCTAAGACTGCTGGTCCATGCTACCACTAGGATAGCTTGTCTATAAGGTTGACTTTACAACCACCATCAATACGGGTCATTTAGACTGGTGCAAGGTGCCCACTAGAATAGTGGACATCATATGCCAGGCTAACTTCTCACAATCTACCCTACCTCTTGGGAGATCTCATTACTGAGGTGTAAAAATCTGGAGAGCCCATCAGCATTGGCGTGTTCTGTACCAGGGCGATGCTCTACCGTGAAGTCCATCCCCTGTAGGGAAATGGACCACCTCAACAGCTTTGGATTCTCACCCCTCATCTGCATCAACCATCTGAGGGGCCTGTGGTCTGTCTGAACCTGGAAGGGAGTCCCAAACAGGTACAGTCTCAACTTCTTCAGTGCCGGGACCACAGTAAATGCCTCACTCTCAATTGCATTCCACCTCTGTTCCCGTGAAAGTAACCTCCTACTGATGAAGGCTACAGGTTGGTCTAGGTCCTCCTCATTCATCTGTGACAGGACAGCCCCCACACCATGCTCTGAAGCATCTGTTTGGACAATGAGCTCTTTTGAGAAGTTGGGTGTCAGGAGCACGGGTGCCGTGCACATGGCAGTCTTATGGGCATCAAAAGCTTTCTGACAGGTGTTAGTCCAGTTCACTTTCTTGTGCTGCTTCCTGGAAGTCAGCTCTGTCAAAGGTGCAACAATGCTGCCATACTCCTTGACAAACCTCCTGTAGTACCCAGTGAGTCCTAAAAAGGTTCTCACCTCTGTCTGGGTCTTGGGGGGTTCCCAAGCCAGGATGGCCTCTATCTTGGGCTGTAGGGGCACCACCTAGCCGCTCCCACCCTGGTGTACCAAGTACACCACGGAACCCTGCCCGATCTGGCACTTACTCACCTTGATCATGAGGCCTGCCCTCCGCAGCGCCATCAATTCTTCCCAAGTGGCGCTGAACACTGCAATGTCATCCAGGTAGGCAGCACTGAAATCCTCCAGTCCAGCCAACACCTGGTTGATCAGTTGGCTGGGGCATTCTTCATTCCAAAGGGCATAACTCAGAATTGGTAGTGCCCATCTGGCGTGGAGAATGCTGACCTCTCCTTAGCCCCATCAGTCAAGGTGATCTGCCAGTACCCAGATGTCAAATCAAATGTGCTGAGGTACCGGGCAGCCGCTAACCGATCAATGAGCTCATCGGTTCTGGGGATGGGGTGCACGTCAGTCCTGGTGACTGAATTGAGTCCTCGGCAGTCCACACAAAACCAGAGTTTGGGCATGGCACCAGGCGCTGTAGCCTTTGGGACCAAGACCACTGGGCTAGCCCAAGGGCTGTTAGAGGACTCAATCACCCCCAATGCACACATCTTGGAGACCTCTTCCTTGATGCAAGCTCTCACCCTGTCAGTCACTCTGTAAGTCTTGTTCTCAACAGGAGGACTGTCTCCAGTGTCCACATCATGGACACACCAGTCAGTGACACTAGGGGTCAGGAAGAACAGGTCAGGGATTGTCCGAACAGAGTCTCCTCTTCCATCCCAGCATCTGTGGCTAGGAGCATGCTCACTTCAGACCTCTCCAAGTGGGGCTTCAGGCTGTTGACATGCAGGACCCCCAAAGGGTTCCTGGGAGACCGCAAGTACACCAAGTAGGTGACATCACTCTTGCGCTCCACCACCTCAAAGGGTCCAATCCACTTCTCTTGGGGCGCACAGGGCTCCACTGGGGCCATAACCCATACTTTCTGACCAGGCTAAAGCTCAATCAGAGTGGCATTCTGACCGTACCGCCGCTTCATTTCCTCCTGCATGGCTACCAGATTCACCTGAGCGAGTTGCCTGAAACGCTGGGTTTGGTTTCTGAAGGCCAGTACGTAGCTATATACATCCTGGGGAGGTTTCCTGGGAGCTTCCTCCCAGCCCTCCTTTACCAAACCCAGAGGTCCTCTCACCAGGTGTCCATTGAGAAGTTCAAAGGGGCTGAACCCTAAGGACTTCTGTGGCACCTCTCAGTAAGCAAAGAAAAGGCATGGCAGGAGGATGTCCCACTTACATCTCATGGGTTCCTCAAGACCCAAAATCATGCTTTTAAGGGTCCGGTTGAATCTCTCAACCAGCCCATTACCTTGGGGGTGGTAAGGGGTGGTGAACTTGTATGTTACACCACACTCCTGCCACAGGGAATCATATATTTGGAAATTAAGTTTCTTTCACGGTCTGACCCCACCTCTCTGGTGAACCCCACGTGGTAGAAAAGCCCCATCAGTGCACGTCCCACCACAGGGGCTGTCACAGTCCGGAGAGGGATGGCTTCTGGGTACCAGGTGGTATGGTCCTTCAAGACCAGGATGAACCTGTTGCCCATGGCTGTCTTGGGATCCAGAGGCCCCACAATGTCAATGCCCACCCTTTCAAAGGGAGTGCTGACCACAGGGAATGGCTGGAGAGGAGCCTTGTGCTGCCTCCCACTCTTTCTACGTGCCTAGCAAGTCTTGCAGGTCCTCCAATGAGTGTTTGAAATCTTGCGCATTTGGGGCCAATAAAAGTGGGTGACAAGCCTTTCAAAGGTCTTGTCCTGCACCAAATGTCCTGCTAAAGGCACATCATGAGCCAGCGCCAGAAAGAAGGCTCTGAAGTGCTGGGATACCAGCAGCACACAGGCTGACCCGGGCTCAGCAACCTTAGGCTGACTATGTGTAAATGTAAATGTACAGGAATTTATATAGCGCAAATCACCAAGCGGTTTCTAAGCGCTTGCTTAGGGAACCCGTCCTGGTATTCCCCTGTGAGATAACCCCGGCAGGGTATCCGCAAGGTGAAAGCCAGGCATCCCGCCGCGAGGGGCCGTTGTGGAGATTAAGCAAGCTATTGCCCAGAGTCGCAGAGTGTGAACCCGTGAATCGAGTAGGCACCGGAGCGAGAATTGTCGAGTCCATGGACATTTTAGGACTCAAGACCCCGCCGAGCCGGGAATTGAACCCTGGTCCCGGGCTGACCTCTGCTTCCAGGTCTGCCTCCTCTAACCAGTGAGCCACACTTCTCCACTATACAGGAGACCATTCTCCCAGTAGAACCAATGTGACACAGACTGATCACCTGCTGCCTGGTTTGCAGCCTGTTGCCACAAACTCACAAGAGAAGGGCAATTTTTCTGCTCCTCGCAGAACTCTTCCCTGGAGGGACCTCCTTCTGGGTTCCAATCGGTCAGCTCAGGCAAGTCTCCCAGTTCAGTAATCTGCTCCCCTGTAGGTTCCAGGGCATCCCCCTCAAGGTCTGCCTCCTCCTGGACCATAGGAACTTCAGGGGCCGGTTTCCCGTGCCCCCTATCAATTCTCTTTAAGGCAGGTACCTGGGCCACTCTCTCAGGCTCCAGGACCTCTTGAACACCCTTACTGGCTGACATCGACCATGTGGTCACACGCCCATGCAGGCAGACCCAACATCTCCAAATGAGCACTTTGTTCCACCTTAGCCCAAGGGGAGCTCTCCAAATCGTTACCCAACAGACAGTCAACAGGCATGGCTGGCCTCACAGCTACTTGAAGAGAACCAGTGACCCCCCCCCCCTCAAAGGGAACCAGAGCCACCTTGCAGTGGCTTTCTGTGTTGTCAGCGGCAACAACTGAGTAAAATGCATTGGGGACCACCTGCTCTTCAGACACCAGCCGACAACTGACAGCTGTCACACTGGCTCCAGTGTCTCTAAGAGACTCCACTCTATAGGTATTGATGGTCACCCACTGCCTGTACTTTTTAGTGTTATCAGGCAGCTGGGTCCTGGGGATCACCTCACAGTCTCCTACACAGACAAGGGACATCTCTGCAGGACCCCATCCACCTCCAGCACCCATCTCCTCTGCCAGGGCTACACTAGCCATCTGCCCGGGGTGGTGCACTCATGGGTGCGATTTTCCCATACAGGGGACATCTAGCATCATGAGAACAGTGGCCCACTTGACCACACTAAAAACAGGTCTTGGGCCCCCTGTGAACAGGCTTATCTGTCGGGCCCCTGCCTTCTTCTCAGGGGGAGGCTGGGAACCCTTCTCTTGATTCCCTTGGGGCACTTTCTGGAACTCCCTCTGTTTACTCTTGTCCCCTCACTCCTCTGCTGGGGACCCTGCCCACCTTTGGCAAAGTCGCCCACATGACCCTTGTGGACCCGGGTGCTCACCCAGCAGTTCGCCTCCTCAGCAAGCTTCCTAGGATTAGTCAACTTACTATCAATCAGGTGCTGGTGTAGCTCTGGAAAACAATTATTGGACAAGTGCTCCCATGCAAACAAATCATAGAGCACCTCAAAATCATCCACTTTGCTACCCTTCACCCAACCATCCAATGCTCTGCAAAAGAAAGACACATATTCCACCCATGTGGTAGACTCCAGTTTCTTGCAATCCTAACACTTTGTATGTACAACTCTGGGGTCCGACCATATCTTGACATTAGGGCTCCCTTCATGTGGGCACAGGACACCTGCTCCCCTGTAGGTGAATCTAACAAGGTGTCCCGCCCATCACTAACAAAGCGGCCCCACAACCCCACTCCCCAATCATTCTCAGGGATCCGGTGGGCCAACATTGCAGCTTTATAAGCCCTATACCATTGACCAATATCCTCATGTTTCTGGAAATCCTTAACTACTTCTTTGGGGATGTAGGCCCTTGCGTCTTACAGGCACTGATGGAGCGCTGCCACCAGAGTGAGGAATCTCTAAACTTTTGGATTTGAGTTCCAATTCCCTCAACACTCTCTCATGATCAAGATGCATTTTCTTTTCCTCTAAGGCTAACTTCTTCATTTCTAATTTATCCCATTTTCCATTTTCTTGCTCTCTATGTCTCTCTGACCCTCTATTTTGAGCTTGGCTAGCTCCAACTTATGCACTCTCTCCCTCTTTCTGTCCTCCAGCTCTCCTGGGGACAGGCCCTTGGAAGAAACACTGCTGCCCGCCCTGGAAGGTACTTTCTCACAGGTTGGGCCCAATGGCCCCTCAAGCTGCCCATCTAAATTCTCTGCCTCCACCACCGGCTCCTCAGGGTGCTCACTGGCATGCCTAGATTCTACCCAGGCCCTCAGCACCTTTTGGTATTCCTCTTTCCTGGTGAGGCCTTTCAAATAGATTTTACATTTCCTGCACAGAGCCTTGAGGTTTTGCACATTGTAGGTATCAATCCACTCTTCTTCCAATTCAATATCATTAGCTGCAATGGAAGGTGGCTTACACATGGTAGAATGACTGGCAGTTCTCAAGAATCAAAAATAGAAAAGAAGTTCCAAGGAAAAAAAGACTACCAAAATGTATGTGGTTGCGTTATGATCTGCACTCACTAGTAGTGTACATCAATCACTGTGTATGAATCGCTAATGCAAGTCCAAATCCCCACCGCTGACCACCAATGTTAGAACTGGGGGTCACTAGTTGGCAGAGGTAGGTACCTTTGACCAAATAGGGACCCTTGCTTCTGTCCAGGGTAAGAGGCTGCACTCCTAAAATAACCCCTGCTCACCCCCTTGGTAGCTTGGCTCAAGCAGACAGGCTTATCTCAGAGACAGTGTGTAAAGCATTTGTGAAAACGTACAGTAATACAGTGAAAACACTACAGATGGACAACACACAGGTTTAGAAAAAATAAGTAATCTTTACTAGACTTAACTCAAGACCAAATGACGAAAATCCACAAAACTGTAATCCAAATAAGTCTTTAAAATAGTAGAAATAGCTTAGTTCACTTTAGAATCAAATGCAACACTTTACTCTCACAGTACCTTGGATGTGTAACTCAAAGCAAACAAAAGGGTCACAGGGAAGGTGATGCGTCAGTTCCTTACACTCAGGGGGGTGGATGCGTCGGTTCCTTACTGCTGCGCAGGGGAGTTGATGCTCGCTTCCTTACTGTGTGGGGAGGTGATGCGTCGGTTTCTTACTGCTCTTTGGTACGATGCGATGACACTCTGGCACGAATCGACAAAATGGCATCTTGGTTATGATGCAACAACGTAGGTGCGATGCGTACATGCCTGATGGCTGTGCGGCGACTCAGTGATCGTCTGACCCAAGCCAGGCCCTGCGACACGCTTCTCCGTTGACGCAACAGCGACCTCTGCGGCAGCGGAACGCTTCTCCGGTGATGCAACGAACTTCGCAGATGCGATGGTCACAGCAGCGGCGGCGGCACGCTTGCTCGGCGATGCGACTGCAACTGCTGCGGCAGTGACAAGCTTCTCGTCATTCAGTCGCTCTCCCAGCGACACACAGTCTCTCAGAAGGCCCAGCACAACAGCAGGCACTTCAATTCCCAGAAAGGGAATTTAGGGGGGGGCTGGGGTGAAGTCTTGTATCCCTGAGACTTCAGGCAGGAAGCAAGCTCAAAGTTCAAGCCCTTGGAGATCTTCCACAAGACGATGAAAAGAACACTCAATCCTCTTATCCTTTCCTTGAAGCAACACCTGCAGGCCAACCTCCAAACACAAAGCACAGGGGTAGTCTCCTCCTTCAGCTTCCTGGTTCTTCTCCTCAGCAAAGGTGCGTCTTGATTCCCAGAAGTGATCTAAAGTTCTGGGGTCTGGGTCCCCCTTTTTATACACCAAAATCCTTTGATTCTGGAGGAAGAGTGTGTCTGTACCTAGTCCAAACCAGTTCTGGGTGCATTCTGATAATGCACAACTTCTTCCTTTGTCAGTGTGGGCCAGGGTCATCAGACACACCACAGGAGGTGGAGCCAGCATCGTGGAAGGCAGGCACAGCCCTATTTAGGCCCATGTGCTACTCCTCCCACGACTCCTCATGCAGATAGTGTTAAAATCTAGATCGTGGCGTAAACATTATCGGCGCCATCTTGTCTCTTTTCAGATCCATGCGTGCGCGTAAGCAGCAGCCATTTTGAATGCCATGATCTCCCTGCCCACGGTCGATAGCCAGCCCCCCCCCTCGCCCTCTCGCCTCTTAAACATCCCCCGCGCTCGGACAGCCCCCGATCTCTCCTGCCTGGGCCATAACGCACCTCCAGCGCGACCCTGCCTCCGAGCCACATCCCGTACCGAAACCCCCACACTCTTTCATCTCATCCATAAAACAGGTCCTTTGATAACCTCTTCCTCCTTGCCCGATTGTCCGGCCCGACCCCAGGCCATCACTTAGCCCAACAGATGCGGTTTATTGTCCCTACTGTAGGACCTCGCCTCACATCAAAGGAGCGGGGATTAATCGATGCCCTCACACCCTTAGATCCGATCGATCGCCCGCATTCCTGTTCCCAGCGGAATATCCAGCTGCGCGATAGCCATCATGCTGAGAATGGGGTGGGGACTCCTACTGTAGATATGTGTGGGAACGGGCCTGAACCGGGGATTCCAAAGACGCCTTTTTCCATACTTCAAAGCATTACCAAGAATGTGTTGCATGTAATAAAGTAATAAACCAGTGTATAAGAGGCCAGGCCCAGATGTCGAGAGAGCACCTCGAGAAGATACCCTGTTGTCTGATTTGACGTGTTCTGTTCCGTCGGAAATAAACTCCTGTTTCCTGCCTTCCAGTCGCCAGCGCCTGCCTCTTTATTTGGTAATCGTGAGTTGGGTGAGAAGCGGCTAACGCCGGGCAAACCTAGAAAAGGGGTAAAACGACCTGATCTGCCTGAACCCTTTTTCATCAATTGGCGTCCCAAACGTGGGGCCCATCAGCGACACGTGGATCCAGTGGGAGAGGTCCCGACGACGGAGTGAACGACTGCAACGATCGGGCAGTGCACCTGCCCGATAGACCCTCGTCTGGCAGCCGATCATCCGAACTTCACTGGTTCCGAGCAGACCTCTCTCGAGTGATCTACGGTCCTGACTGGGAACCATCAGGAGTGCCACAGCAATTACGGAGAATAGAGGACGATCGGGCGCTGGAAGCGGAAGACGAGAAACTGTCCATACGGTCCGGGTAAGGTCGTGTAACACGACAAACTGGGAAATATTTGATTGTTTGATTGGAAAATACTAGTATTACTCTCCGAATTGTTGGTTCTCTTGGAGATTCTCTGTCTGCAAACTGAGAGAGATAAAAGTATTCTCTCTTCCTTTGCAGGTAGTGAAGGGTAGGTAACGCAGGCTTTTGCCCCCGTTGTAATCCGTCGTGCCTATCTTTCTCCCCCACTGATTGATTGTTTGCCCGAACATTGTTTGTTCGAGGATTGTTTTCTCGAGAATTCTCTGTCTACAAACGGGGAAGGATAAAAGTATTCTGTCCTCCTTTGCAGATAGTGAAGAATAGGTAACGCAGGCTTTTGCCCCCATTGTAACCCGTCGTGCCTATTTCTTTCTCGCCACTGGTTGTTTGATTGAACGGACATTAATTGTTCGATATTGGTTCTCTCTTTGGGTATTCCCTATTTGCGAATACTGCAGAATAGAAATATTCTGTCCAGTCTTCACAAAGTAGTGAAGGATAGGTAGTGCAGACTTTTGTCCCCCTTGTAACCCGTCATGCCTATCTTCTCCCCATTGGTCAGTAGTTGGTTCAGCCCGGACCGCTTATTAGAGGTGGATCATCCGGCTCCTCTGGAGGGCACCCCTAATAAGGATATGTTTTTAAAATATGGACTAGTCGCCGTAGCTTATAGTAAGTTATGGAATAAATATACTAAAAAGGATCAGGAAAGTCAGTGGCCACTGATAGGATCCTTCGATGACACAAAAATAAGCGTGCTGGAAACAGCCCTTTGTAACAATAAAACCACACCCACTATGCTTGATAGTTTCGGCATGTGGCGCAAAGAAGCAGAGCAACGAAAGAAAAGAGAAGAAGCGAGAATAGGAAAAGAGTTACGAAAGGCAGCCCACCTGGCCGCTAAGAAACTAGAAGAAGAGATAAAAGAAAGGGAGGAAGCCAGACAAAAACAGGAATCTGAGTCGACAGGCCAGTGTCCTGTTAGGACCCCCTCTACGCTCTACCCTGAGCTGACCTCCAAACAACGGGCGAACGATGAGCTGATGCCAAGTCCTCCGATCATCTATATGCCCCCCCCATATGCCCCCTCCCAACCCCTAGTACAGCACTTGCCAGCTCCGAGTGCAAATGAGAATAACCTTGAAGCTAGTGCCCCAGCCCTCACGACCTCCGCTCCGGCCGCATTAGTAACAACATCAGATGAACCCGAGACTAACAAGCAGCCACCGGCTAGACCGAATAGATTGAGCAAAGATGAACGGGAGGGAATTGACAAGATAGTAAAGGCACTGGTAGACCAGAAGGAGAGCGAAGAATACACGATGGATATGCACAATTCACATGCCGGTAGCCACAGACGGCATTTCATTTTACGGTTTAGTTACCACACCCTGAACGCATATGAGGATAGGTATCAGAATCGGGGTCCTGCTAAACTGACAGCGTTATATAGAAAAGTCAATATTGGAGACGAGGCCGAGCGTGACGCGGCGGACCTCTTCATGCAAACGCTTGAGGTTTTCCGCCACCTCACGGAACAGAAACCAGAAGTTAAGAGTACAGTTCCCGAGACGACGGGGTCCCCATCAGAAGTAGGCAACACTATGATGCCTATCAGAGAAGCCGCCCCCTACTGGGTTCCCCCACGAGGTCAGGGAACGAACGACGATATCAACCATGCAGATGCAAAGGGGAGGGTTGTGTACAACTGGGTTTATCAACCATGGGATCGGCAAGATATTTTAACTTTTAGGCAAACCCTACCCGATTTAAGAAAGAACCCGACAGCATTTTATACCGAACTAGGTACAGCCTTGGGCTCAACCATAATGACTCTAGTGGACATTGACTTGTTTTTCGGGTTATGTCTGCCGGCTGACGTGTGGAAGCAAATCCGGAAAACCGACCACACAGATCTGTTCGGACAGACCTGGAATCAACTCAGTGAACTAGATAGGCAACGGGAGCCCGGAAAGAAACCTGTAAAAGACATACTGGAACTCCCGGACAAAATAGTTCAGAAGCTAAAGACATTGATCCCAGAGAAGAAGGTAGACTGGTCGGTAGTCACGGCTTGCCGTCAGAAACCCCAGGAAGACGTATCAGAATACTTCTCCCGATTTGAGACGGTGTTCTCCGACTAAAGTGGCCAAGACATGACCACTGCAACCGGACAACACCTATTCGTGCAAAACTACGTAAAGGGGCTATCGCAAGAGGTCTCCCAAAAGTTACAGACGAGCGAGAGTAGTTGGGGGGCCTCCAAACCTGCAGCTATCCTTCAGATGGCTCAGTATTACGAACACCAAAAGAACGAGAACGAGAGGGCGACTGAGAAAAAGAAAAAGGACTTGAAAGAACGAGTGATGATTGCTCAATTGCAGGGAGTGACGACAGGAAGGGAACGGTATAGAGGAAACTACCAACCGAACACCCCTAGAAATTCACCCCCTAGAGACCGCATACCCACACCCGGCGCTCCACGAACAGACCTCGATGAGAACCAGTGTGCGTTTTGCAAAGGATTTGGCCATTGGAAGTCTCAATGCCCGGTCCTCCTGGAAATGATTAAAAATAAAGAGACAAGGGACATGGCAAATGGCCCCAGGACTAGAGGGCAGGGACGAGGGCACACCCACGACACCAACAATGACAGACCTGGCAGACCGAACACATTTGACCGCCCCCGACAGAATCAGTACCAACAGTCTGACTGCGACAACACTCACGACTTTGCATAGGACTGCCAAGGGCAAGGAAGGGATCCAGTCGAGCTCTATGTTGACCAGCAAGGTCCTTATGTCACCGCTAAGGTCCTAGGTACGAAGTCTCCATTTCTGGTAGACACTGGCGCGACACGTAGTGCGTTATCTAAACGACTGATTCCAAGGGCACCCTTGTCTGGCTCACACATAACATCAATAGGCTTTGATGGAACGCCCTCCACTAACCCTTTATCCGCACCGGTTTCCTTCGACTTGGACAGTAACCCCACTGACACGACGTTTCTGCTTTCCTCCAACACCCCCGATGCCATTATGGGACTTGACTTACTAAAGCATTTCCGAGCTATTATCAGGTGTTCACAGGACGGGGTTCGAGTCATTCTGTACGATAACCCGACTCTGCTCAGACATCATCATGCACGACACATGCTCTCCATCTCTGACACTGACGCATCCTTACTTGACTCTCTACCTCTGTATCTATGGGCTAAAACTGACGCTGATGTAGGACGAATGATGATCGACCCCGTGCGCATAACTGTCCGCCAAGATGCGATACTCCCGAAACTCCCACAATATCGGATATCGCCCGAAGGTGAGAAGGCATTGGTGATGATAATCCAGTCCCTGGTAGAGGCAGGAGTAGTAGAGGAAGTAGTCAGCAATATTTGCAACAGCCCTATCCTACCCATTGTGAAGAAGCAGGGCGAAGGAGATGAGAAAGCGTACCGCTTCATCATCGACCTTCGAGAGGTCAACAAGGTAGTTGTACCTCAGTACCCTGTAGTCTCAGATATCGCCACCATTCTGAGCCTGATTCCTTCCACAGCCACCACCTTCACTGTAATAGACCTCAAAAACGCTTTCTTCTCCATCCCCATCCACCCGGACAGCCGCTACCTTTTCGGCTTCACGTTAAAATCCCGCTCATATAGATTTTGTAGAGCTCCCCAAGGTTACACAGAAAGCCCCAGCATCTATAGCCAGGCCCTCAAGAGGCAGCTGGACGCCGTTCAGCTACCGGAGGGAGTGGTGTTGGTACAGTACGTCGATGACATCCTTTTGGCGGCTGACACCACTCCACTTGCGGTCACAGCCACCATCCAACTCTTGCACTTCCTTGCGGAAAATGGCCACAAGGTCTCCAAGAAGAAGTTGCAATTCTGCCAACCCCAGGTCACCTACCTAGGCCACCTCTTGTCCAAAGACGGGAGAAAACTTACACCCGATCGAATTCAGGCCATTCTAGACACCCCTGTCCCAAAGACCCAGAAACAAGTCCGCTCCCTGGTAGGCCTCACCTCCTTCTGCCGGCAGTGGTTGCCAAATTTCAGCCTTATTGTAAAGCCACTACTTTCCCTACTAGCCAAAGATGTCCCCTCCCCACTCCCTTGGTCCCCCGAATGCCAATCGTCCTTCAAAGAACTTCGAGACGCCCTTTGTTCTGCACCGGTCCTAGGAACCCCCGATTACACAAAGCCCTTCTCTCTCTACACTCACGAAAGGGAGGGGTGCGCTTTATCTGTCCTGACTCAAACCATTGGCCCCAAGCAACGACCATGTGCCTATTTCTCTGCCACCCTTGACCCCGTAGCGAGAGCCTTGCCTGCCTGCCTTCGAGCCGTAGCTGCCGCTGCTGTCTCTATCCGACAAAGTGAGGGGATCGTACTCTCGAATTCCTTCACGGTATTAGTGCCCCATGCTGTTGACACCCTCCTAAACCAGACTAAGACGCAACACCTGACCAGCGCACGACTGATTGGGTACGAACTAACCCTGCTTGCACCCCACATTACGCTGAAAAGATGCACCACACTGAACCCAGCCACCTTGTTGCCCCTGCCCGAAAACGACCCGAACGTCCCCCCTATACATGACTGTATGACCCTCACAGACGAACAGACTAGGAGTAGAGTTGACCTCCGGGACACCGCCTTCACAGACCCTGACGGAGAGCTATGGGTAGACGGTTCTTGCATAAAACTCCCCGACGGCACCACCTCAGCTGCCTATGCAGTTACCACAGCCCAAACCGTAGTTGAAACTGCCCGCATCGCGCAGCGATCCGCACAGGCGGCAGAACTGATTGCCCTCACACGAGCATGTATTATAGCGACAGGGACTACTGCAAACATTTACACGGACAGCCAGTACGCCTTCGGAGTGGTTCACCATTTTGGACTCTTATGGAGGGAAAGGGGATTCTTGACGTCCCACGGCACGCCCATCCTCCACGGAGATTTAGTCTCCGCCCTGATTGAAGCAGTTCTCCTTCCCAAACGATTAGCGGTAATCAAATGTCAGGCACACAAGAAGGTGACAGACTTAGTCGGACAGGGAAACGCGCTGGCCGACATCACTGCCCGAACCACAGCTGAGAATAGGACAACGACACGTATGTATGTGACCAGGTCACAAGCAGAAAAATGGACTGATGCTAGGGAAACGATTAGGGACATCCAGATGGCCAGCTCACCACACGAATTGACTGAATGGGCACGGGTGGGATTGAAAGACGAGGAAGGCTGCTGGCGGACAAAGGACACTAACAAATGGTTGCTACCCAATTCATACCTGATCCCCATACTGACTATGGCTCACTCCCCTGCGCACTTAGGATCTGCCCCCATGATCGAACTCATCTCCAAGGTCTGGCACAACGACAAAATCCCCGACTCAGCCAGACGCCTGGTCCAGCAATGCCTTATCTGTTTGCAACACAACCCTGGGAAAGGAACTGTGGTACCCCGGGGAGGGTTTGGGGTCCCCGACCATCCCTTTGAGATCCCCCAGATGGACTACATCCAACTAGAAAGATGCCAAAACCTGAAGTATGCATTAGTCATTGTGTGTGCCTTCAGCAAATGGGTAGAAGCCTATCCAACCCGTGATAACACTGCCATGACCACTGCCAAAGTACTACTGAAAGAATTTTTCCCTCGCTACGGCCTTTGTCGAATTCTATGGAGCGACAACGGCCCCCACTTCATAGCTGAAGTTATCCAACTAATCTTGAAAGGGCTGGGGGTAAAACAGAGGTTTCATGCAGTCTTTCACCCCCAATCTGCTGGCTTAGTTGAGCGACACAACGCCACACTGAAACTAAAACTGTCGAAGATAGTGGCCACCACAGGACTTAAATGGCCAGATGCCCTCCCACTGGCATTGCTATCGATGCGCTCCACTCCCACTAAGCACCATTTGACCCCCTACGAGGTTGTATTTGGGCGACCAATGAATCTCTGGACTGCCCCTAAACCGACCTCCGTTCACGACGTCCCAGACGTCCTACTGTCTGATTACTTGGGCAAATTGACTAAAACATTGTCTGTCATTCATCAGCAGGTGCAGCAGGCCATCCCCGATGCTTCCAGGGGTCCGGGTCACGATATCCAACCGGGAGATTATGTGCTGATCCGGAATTTCCAACGGACAAAGAGTCTGGAACCCCGGTGGACGGGCCCCTGGCAAGTACTGATTACCACCCGAACGGCTCTTCGAGTGGAGGGGAAGCGACACTGGCTGCACGCACACCACTGTAATAAGGTCTCCTCGACCCTGACCACGACAGAAAACGTCAGCACCCAAGAAGAACTGCTGAACAAAGACCGGCCATCATTGAACTGTTATCCTGATACCGAGGCACTCGAACTTGCAAAATTCTCTGATCCCACTGTGCCATCCAGGGAAGGGTATTTCCTGCGTCGAAAGGAGGGAGCTTCGGCTAAGTAGACCACAGACTAAGTTGAATCTCAGAACGGTAGCCTAAACACAACCAAGGGTTACCCGAAGAGAGGCTAAACGAAGTCAGCGGTTCTGCCCACTACCGAGCACCTTGAAGATGATGGAAGCGCCAGATAAGAAGATGATGGAAGCGCCAGATAAGAAGACGATGGAAGCAACAGGAAATACCAGTTATCGAAACCCAAAGACTGACAGTATACACAAATCGAAAACAATTGCTCTTTTCATTGTCCTCCTCTTTTGCCTCCTCCTCATGACTTCCTTCTGGATCATGGAAGAGAGCGCACCCGCTCATCAGATATTGCTGACCACTGCACAGCCAACCACTATGAAAGAACATCACCTGATCTCCCTTTCGCCTCAGCTCCGAGAAAGGCGTAAGGAGTTCTGGAACAATTCCTTCGTACAACTGTTGCACCAACACAACCTTGCCGCCAACGCCACAAACTGCTGGATCTGCGGGTTGCTCCCGCATGCCACCGGACACTCCATCCCTTTCATCCCTTCCCCTTTCTCAGTTCACGGTTCTTGCCTTGCCTGGTTGATCCTCCTGCAAGAGAGCTACAAGGACAACGCCACTTCTGGTCAAACAGTGTCACACTTCTACCACGGGTTCTGGCTGAACAAAACCGGAAGGACTTCTGCCCCCTTTTGTCCTTTGACCTCTGGCTCCTCCTTCCAGATGGACATCCCTGCCAAGGAACGAGTCGAAATGCAGGTGTTCCATAATCCAGCCAGACCCACCTTCTCCTACCTATGGAAACGAACTGCTGCCACTCTGACGGTGGCTCTGTCTGTTATCAATGTCACGGGCCTCGTGTGCCTCGAAGGCTTGGGTACACAGCTGGTGGGTCACAGTTCCTGCCACATCACCAGAACATTGGACTCCACCGATCCCCCCTCCTTTGTTGCTTCTCCGAATATGTACTTTGTTTGTGGCACCAAAGCTTACACTTGGCTTCCAAAAAGTTGGGGGGGTACCTGCTACATCGCCTTCATTCTCCCTCCAACGTACGTGGCCCCAGCCAACCATCACCGGCAGAAGCGCGCAAGAGACATTGAACAAGCCGACTCCACTGGAGCACAGTTCCTGGATGCAGTGAAGGGACTTGTTCCTCTGTGGGGCCCAATGGCAAACAGCCGTGCCATCCGACACCTGACCCAGGCAGTAGAAATGACCCTGAACATCACGGCTGGCATCCTCACTAACAATACGGCCGAGCTTCAGGCAGTCCGCCTGGTGGCTCTTCAGAACCGTCTTGTTCTAGATGTAGTTCTAGCTGACCGAGGAGGAGCATGCCGCATCATTGGATCCAGCTGTTGCACCTACGTGCCAGATAACTCGCCCTCAGTCTACAAAGCAATCGAACACCTCCACAGACTTTCCTCAGAGGTTCACCAGGAACAGGAAGGATGGTCGCTTGGAAGCTGGTTTTGGGGCACTTTGAAGGACTGGGGATGGAGGTTATTCACATTTATATTGATACCGGTCGTGATACTGTGTGGGTGTTGCCTAGGTATTCAATGTTTGCCACCTCTGTGTTCGCTCATTGCTAACTACATGTGCCCTAAGACTTTGGACTTCAAGACTGAACACATGAAAGCATTGTATGACCTCGAAATAAGAAATATAATGGGGATTGACGTAAATTAACAAGCTGGCTAGATATGTTGAAAAGGGAGGACTGTTAAAATCTAGATCGTGGCGTAAACATTATCGGCGCCATCTTGTCTCTTTTCAGATCCATGCGTGCGCGTAAGCAGCAGCCATTTTGAATGCCATGATCTCCCTGCCCACGGTCGATAGCCAGCCCCCCCCCCTTCGCCCTCTCGCCTCTTAAACATCCCCCGCGCTCGGACAGCCCCCGATCTCTCCTGCCTGGGCCATAACGCACCTCCAGCGCGACCCTGCCTCCGAGCCACATCCCGTACCGAAACCCCCACACTCTTTCATCTCATCCATAAAACGGGTCCTTTGATAACCTCTTCCTCCTTGCCCGATTGTCCGGCCCGACCCCAGGCCATCACTTAGCCCAACAGATGCGGTTTATTGTCCCTACTGTAGGACCTCGCCTCACATCAAAGGAGCGGGGATTAATCGATGCCCTCACACCCTTAGATCCGATCGATCGCCCGCATTCCTGTTCCCAGCGGAATATCCAGCTGCGCGATAGCCATCATGCTGAGAATGGGGTGGGGACTCCTACTGTAGATATGTGTGGGAACGGGCCTGAACCAGGGATTCCAAAGACGCCTTTTTCCATACTTCAAAGCATTACCAAGAATGTGTTGCATGTAATAAAGTAATAAACCAGTGTATAAGAGGCCAGGCCTCAGAGATGTCGAGAGAGCACCTCGAGAAGATACCCTGTTGTCTGATTTGACGTGTTCTGTTCCGTCGGAAATAAACTCCTGTTTCCTGCCTTCCAGTCTCCAGCGCCTGCCTCTTTATTTGGTAATCGTGAGTTGGGTGAGAAGCGGCTAACGCCGGGCAAACCTAGAAAAGGGGTAAAACGACCTGATCTGCCTGAACCCTTTTTCATCAATAGGTCTATTTAGCCTTGTGCTGACTCACCCTGTCTCCTGGAGCCACTCCAGCCCCTGTCACTCACAGACCAGACATGGAATACACAACCTAGCAAAGGCAGGCTTGGATGGTTAGGCAAGAAAATACCTACTTTCTAAAAGTGGTATTTTCAAACACAGAATGTTATAACCAACTTCACTAAAATATGTATTTTATCATTTTGAGTTCAGGCATAATAAACCCAAATTTCTACGTAGTTCCCTGAGCCAGTTAGGATTATAAGATGTTATAATCAAACTGCCCATTCTGGCCTATAGGAACAGGTAGCCTTGCAATAGTGAAAAACTAAATTGGCTGTAATTCACTATCAGGACATGCCACACACGTCAGGGCATGTCCTACCTTTTACACACAATGCACCCTTCCCTTGAGCCTAACTTAGGGGTGATTAATATGTAGAAAAGGGAAGGTTTAGGGACTGGCAAGTGGGTGCACTTGCCAAGTCGACATGGCAGCCCCAGGCTGCACACAGGCTCTGTAATGGTAGGCCTGAGCAATAGTTTACAAGCTGCTCCGGTGGGTAGCACAATCAGTGCTGCAAGCCCAGCTGCGGCATTTGAGTTACAGGCCTTGGGCACACGCGGTGCAATGTACTAGGGCCTGACAAGTAAACCAAATAAGCCAATCATGGAGTCACTAATCCATTACAATACTTTACAATAGGGAGCACTTGCACTCTGGCACTGAATAGAAGTGGCAAAGTGCCCAAAACATCTAGACCAGCAAAACATATAGTAAAAACACAGGAGGCAACAGCAAAAAATGGAAGGGAGACCCACGCCAATGGTGCCAGGTCTAACAGTCACTATTATCATAATCCTTGGAGAGTCCGGATTGCCATGGTCTGAAGTTGCAGAATCCATCTGTTACCTGATTGGGTTTGGGGTGGAGATGGTGCACTGTCAGCTAGCAGGACTACAGGCCAACATATCATAAGGGTGTACACGGAATTAGTCTGGCACAATCGTGATGTCTATGTTATCTAAGAAATGCAGTTTTACTGGGAAGGTAAAAGCCATATGACAGGCCTGAAAGTACGCCAAAAGGGTAGGGCTACCCAAATATGAGGTGCATGGCCTCATATAACTCTCATATAACTCTCAGTTGAATGGGGGTTGCTCTAGCCTTCAGAAATTCAGGGAGGAGTGTTGCCGGTCCAGACGTAGGTTCCGGGGAATGAGTCCTAGAACGCCAAGGCTCCCTTGTGTTGTCAGCCAACGGACGAGGAGAAGTCAAAGAGTCCTTCGACTTATTGCACTTCTTTTTGTGCCTCCTACCTGAATGTCCCAAAGACTTCGAATTGGATGAGGAGGACTTCGGCCCTGCAAAATAATCCCAAGACCAGGAGTTTGACTTCCATGGAGTCACATGCCTGGCTGCTAGCAACTTCAGGGACCGCTCCCTCAAAGCCTTCGGGCCATGGCCCAGCAATCAGAGCACAACTTGGGGTCGTGCTCATGCTACAGACACCAAAGAAAAATGAGGTGCAGGTCGGTCACCAACATCAGTCATTGACTGGCACTGCAGGGCTTAAAGCCTAATTTGCACAAAGACATCCTTGACACCCCAGGAGATAACCCTCAAATATAGTTGACAATATGTTGTAAAATGACAGAGGGGTAACTTTTCCCCGGATAGGCGATGGCTGGCGAAGAACGTTAGTGTGCCTGGGAGACGCCTATATAGGTACTGCGACGTCACTTTATGCAGACGACTGACATGAAGATGATGGATGCCACCTACCGGTGCTCAGGGGTATTGTGTAGGAAAGTGCCCCATTTTGACATGGTCACCCCACTTTTTGCCACTGGTACTGATGTTTTCGACTGATGTGCACTGGGTCCCTGCTAACCAGGCCCCAGTGGCAGTGCTCTTTCCCTAAAACAAATTACATGTTCAATTACTAATCAATTGACAAGGACTCTCGTGTAAATGGTACCCCAGGACAACTAGGGAATGGGTACTAAAGATGGTCCCTAATGGCTGCAGCATGTATTATGCCACACTAAGGGACACGCACCCAAAGCCACGCAGACTGCCATCGCAGATTGCTTGAAATGGTACAAACCATTGTGAAACCACGATTTGGCACACACCATGCCCATAGACACTGAATGCAATATATATGCAATATATATAAGTCACCCGACAGTAGACCTCAGAGCCCTAAGGCAGGGTCTATTATATTACATGTGAGAACATATCTGCATGAGCAGATAAGATCCCGAGAGGTCTAGTTCAATTACTAGCTATCACAAGTGATCAGGGAAGCCTTCTTAAGAATATGTATTGGGCACTGGTCATCACGAGCGCCACAGCTACATGATGGCTTTAATGACACCACTGGTGTTTGGTATCAAAAACCTTGTCGTAATAAATCTGCACTGTTGCCAGAAGTAGATCTATTCTGACATGCACCCAGAGGACACCTTAGAGAAGCCCCCTGAAAAACCTACTACTATCTAGTGTGTTGGCTGCCTGGTATTGACAGCCTGCCACCACTGACAAGTGTCTGACCGTTTGCAGGTGTGAGCTCAAGCTGAGGTCAGAAACAATGCCTGCTCCAGAGGAGGGTGTTCACACTTCCTCCAGCAGGATGGCTAGTGTTTTAGCACATCCAGGCCAGAGTCTTCAAAGCCTCTGCCGCCTTCGATATGCGACCCCCAGACCTGGGAATGCCACCCTCTGCCCTGATGCCCATTTGCCACCAGGAAAGGTGGGAAAATTAGCTAGTCAGGAGTGTTTACTCTCAAAGTTAGTCACACCCATAAGGTGGGCTACCTAAAACGAAAATCAAAGGAAGGGTTTCACCATCTTGTTTTTGGTTAAACTAGGAACTCTGGGTCAGGATTATGCCCACTTTCCACAGGCAGTGGTTATATAGGGGGTGTAGTCAACCCAGGGGTAAGTAGCCCATTGGCTACTAGCTAACACTTCCCTAATGTTGTGTAGTTCCTATATCACCTATATCGGATCTGTGCGTTTGGATAACATAAACTGTGGGATTGGTGGCGGACTGATCCATGCACCCCCACCAGATACGTTAGCCTGTCTGTATCAGCTAGCTCACAGTGCCACTATAATCTCCTTTTATCAGGAAGAGATTCGTTTTTGGTAACCTCAGAACATGACAACCCTGATCCCTCAGGATTGCGGAAACTATATATTACTTTTCCCTCAGTCACTCGTGCTCACTTAGTTTGTCTCAGAGATACTCCGAATAAACATACTGGGCGTTTGTCAATAAAGATTTATTGAACAGTTGTTATTCTAGTGTAGAATAGATGAGCTGCAACAACCATTAGACAGTGGCAGAGATACACGAATAGCAGTACTACGAAAGTAAAGGGACGGTACAGTTCTACCATTTTGCATTAATCATGAATATATACAAGTACATAAAACACATGATAAATAAGTGCGTACTCCTACGATGCCTAACTCGATGTACCTAAATGTACCTTGCATCTGTGTAGGTGTTATGCCAAGAATCCCTCTAGGATTTAGTCCACCCATTACCTGAGAATGAGAGAATGAGAGATTGTGGGACCCCGTCCTTGTCTCGAGTTGGACACCCCACAAGGGATGTTAGACAACTGCTAGCTAGAGTGTCTACATGCCCGAACCTCAGTGTCTTGACTGTGTGTCAGCTGGGAAGTCACAGTCTCCTCTGTCTCGCTAAGCAAGACATGATGTATGTATACACATTGGTCTCCCCAGGGGTCCTACCTTGCTGTGTTACTGTGTCAGCCTAGAGGATGACGTTGGGCCTGAACTTTATACAGATACTAGCAGCCCGTCCCGACGTTGTCCGGGTATGAAATAGAATGTGTGTAATGTGTGTATTTGGCAAGGGCAGTTTATTTTAAAATCTCGCGGTGGACAACATTTTTTGTTTCATTAGAATAGGGACGGAGAAGGGCCAGCTGCTGCCCTGGTTGATGTTAGCAGGCGCGTGTAATTGGTGTAGTGATCCGCCGCCTGAGCCCGGCTACAGCCCTGGTTGATGTTAGCAGGTGCGTGTAATGTCGTTGAATGAGAGAGTTATCAGCCACGGGTAAATCCGTTTAATGAGAGAGTTCAGTGACACCGAGTAGGAGAGGCTGCAGTAATTGTCCCCGCAGACCCGCTCATTTGCGCGTTCCCCCGCTTGAGGCCCAGATGCCAGCCTGTTTGATGTTAGCAGGCGCGTGTTCCCCCGCTTGAGGCCCAGCTACAGCCCTGGTTGATGTTATCAGGCGCGTGTAATTAGTGTACTGATCCGCTGCCTGAGCCCGGCTAGAGCCCTGATTGATGGTAGCAGGCGCGTCTAATTTTGTTGAATGAGAGAGTTCAGTAACAGCGCGCAGGAGAGGCTGCAGTAATGTTACTTACCAGGCCTCCAGCTGAACGCGTTTGTCATGCCCCCAGTATACGGCCACAGCAGACGATCTTCTGATTAATGTACGACCCACATGGCATGAAGGGCGGAGCGTAGCACACGCCCCCAGCGTTTTTCACGCCCCCAGCGTGCCCCGTGATGCGGTGCAATTGCGTTCATATGGCATGAAGGCCGGACACACGCCCCCAGCGTGCCCCTTGATGCTGCGCAGCAACGTAATTGGCGCTTGTATGTACGACTCACATGGCATGAAGGGCGGACACAGCCCCCAGCGTTTGTCATGCCCCCAGCATTTGTCACGCCCCCAGCACACGCCCACAGCCCACGATGTGATGACCGTACCACACGCCCCCAGCGTTAGTCACGCCCCCAGCCCACGCCCACAGCACAAGCAGACACGCCCACAAGGGACTACTTTGCTGGCACGGTTCTTTTACCTTTTAAATGTATATGGTGTCCTACGGTACAATTGTATGTCTTGCACTGTATGATTGTGATGAACACCACTGTTTCTTGAAAAGTTCATAAAAACAATTTTTTTTTTAAATGTATATGGTGGCCGTCTGCATAGCCTATGTCCTTCTGCTGCAACTGCCCTTTCCAATGCTGTATTGGGTGTTGTGATTGGTGCTGTGGTTACTGAGATTCCCGCCTCAAAGGTTTGGGCTCTCCCTATAATAATAATATTATGGATATTTAACCGGAGATGGTAGTCCTGCTGTGCTACAAAGAAACCTCATGCCTAATAAATGAGATTCGAACTAGGGAAAAACCTGTGTTCTGAATGCAGTGTTATATCTAGGTAAAAGGTCAGTGCCTAAGAACCGTTATGTTTGTAATGTAGGGGAGAATATAGGTGAAAGGTTATGATGCTATCTGCACCTATATAAGGTACCAATATGGAATATAACACCCACTCCTCTTCCGACTGGACGACATATGTAACTTATTACCATACTACTAGCCTAACTGGGTATAGGTATGCTCAAAGTTCATAAAACATTTGTTTTGCTAAAATGTTTAAAACTTCTAAAAAAAATTAAAAAGCTTAAACATTTTTAAAAGAAAAATGTTTGCAAACTATAGCTTTAAAAGTGTCTGTAGTTATAGCCCGAACCACTATTAGCATTACAAAGCCAGTCATGGCCAATAAATGAAAGGAATGTTAATGTCAATTTTGTTTTGAGTTCCAAATTTGAGCTTGTTTAAAAAAGGACAAATTTCTTCCATCACATGATGAGCCAAAATGATTAAATGTTTATGTCAAGTCAAAATTAGCTTTAATCGATGCAAAAGGTGTTTATGTGTCCTGGCTGGTAGACACAACATTTTTATTACTTGCTTCCACAGTAGACGGCCCCTGTAGCACCTAACAAAGCATGTTATTGAACACAGAGTATGTTCTACGCTGTCCGCAGCCAGTGCTGGGGTAGCCTGTGCGCCATCCAAAGCCTGGGTATCAGTGGAGGAGCCGGTGTTCATACCAACAGGTGCAGTTACTACCTGTGGTGGCTCAAGGAATGCCACCATCAACATTGGAATACGCTGGGGACACTGCAGAACATGGCCGTTATCGGGTGCAGTAGAGCATTCACATCTGGCTGCGCACATGATGGGAGTGTCAAATAAAGGTCTTACATACATTCTTCTCCACAAAACAGGCATCGGAGAACAGGTAAGATGCAGTCCATCCAGACTGGTCGAAATGACAAGAACCAAGATGCACTTAGTTCTCTTAGGCGAGGCGTGCCTAGATGTTGTACCATGCGGTCATGGTATTTCTGCTCCAGGAGTGCTTTTTCCATCTACTTGGTAACTGATACGTCCATTGCATAGCAGATAGAAGACAATCAGGATACCTGCTATTAGAAACAGGATTAGCCGAAGTCCTCCAAAGATGCTTCCGAATACGGAATGTATGAAGTTTGGTATAACTCTGTACCATAGTACCGTCTGAAAGGTGCATAAAAGTCCAGAACCTTTGGTCTTAAATAGGTGGACAATGCCTGTCTTATCAGACATGTTAAAGATATGATTTACCATTTCTACGAAATGGAAGGGGTAGTTCGTATGAATAAGCACCTGTATCTCTGCTGAAGACCTTTCAATCTGGAGATCAAAAGTCTCTGAAGCGGAGGTTAGGGGCACAGCATTCTGTAAAAGTATGGCTTTCTTTCTGCTTAGAGTATCAAACCATATTAAAGAAACATTCAGTGAAGGCCATAACCGTGCCTCCCTGACTGTATGTGTCAGTGGAAACAATACTTGCATACAAGTAACCCAGGAGCTCACTGTTACCAGAAATGCGATGCGCAGAAGCATTCCGCAGTCGCCTTCATCATTCAGCATCAAGTAACTCCCATTTGAAAGTAGCCCGAATGCTGAAGTAATCACTGAAGCTGGGGAACCCCTCAGATGACAGGTCAAGTTTTGCTACAGAACCATTCCGAGCCCCGTGCAGCATTATACACTGACATATAAGTGATCCTCGAAAGCATTCTTACAGTTTGTACCGCTCAGAAACACTTTTCGATTCCCACTCCGGAATCGATATCTGTATGGTAATTCCTATGATTCCTTAATGTATTCCTTAGCCATTTTTCATATCTACCTGCCTTCTTTTGTTCAAGGCAATGCTGAAACTGAAAAGTAGTCTGCGGTAGACTTATGTGGGCATGGATTAGCCATTCTGTGGATGGTGATTTTTCCATTGTAAATGGTCATTTATCCAGTTTTTCGATACACTACATTCTATATTTTGCTCCCTTTGTGACATTTCTATCTGTTTATCTGTTAGATTGTATTCAGAAAACAGAGACGCGCTGTTGATAAAACACCCTGGCACATAGCCTGCACACAAAGATTGCAGCATCCAGCTTAACAACATGATAGAACGTAATTGAGATTGCCCGTATTGTAATATGGCCAAATCTTGTTCTAGTATGTCTATCGCAGAAGATGTAATGTTGCCAAAGGAAAATATCCTGGAGGTCAATGTAGTTTTTTTTTGTTTTTTTTTACAGAGTTTTATATAGCGCGAACTAGACCCGAACTGAATCAGGTATCAGAGCGCTTTACATAGCACCAGTTACGTTACATGAGGACACGCATTCATTTTAGGCACGGGGAGATTAAGTGATTTGCCCAGAATCACAGGAGGTTTTTTTGGCGTCGTTACCGAGACTCAAACCCAGATCCCCAGGTCCGAGGTCGAGCGCCCTAGCCGTTAGGCCAACTCCTCTCCTAACCCACTGTCTATCACTGCTAAAGATTTTTCTAGATTTATACGGTCTATTTCCCGTAGTCTCTCCGTGGCCACTTGTTGGGATATTTTCCATATTTCATTGTAGGCAGCATAAATGTCAGCATATATGAAACATTTCTGACGTGGTTTCCTGGGACCTAGTAAAAAATCCCCAAGATCCATATCCAGTGTGAGTAAGGTTAACTGTTGTTTCACCTGTGTGAGTGTTGAGGTTTTTAGCCAATCGAGGCATAACTTCCCAACACTGTATGACATCACTACCCCTGGATGTTGTCGCTGTACATAGAGCAGATCTGGCTTATGGATTGTGAACCCTTCGGTTTTACCCATGAAGCTTTTCTGACAACCATTGGTGTCTGTGGGCCAAATCAACCATTTCTTCCAATCTGGTCTGATCTGTTATATTGTATAATGTCATCAATTGTAATCCCTTCCTCTTATGTTTCGTTACCCTTGGTATGTGATGGTGTTAGCAGCCAAGGTGTGTTCAAATCTTTGTTCTTGGCTAGTCCAAGGCAAGACGTCTGTTGCACTCTCGTTCAAAAACATGTGTTTTTGAAGGATGAGGCATGCTCTGAATAAAGATTCTATCCCCTGCATTTGCCATTCTCTAGTACCCCAGACTGATTTTAAGTCTATAGTGTCTTTCCATAAGCCGTAACCCTGTTCAGACAACTGGGCAATAAAGGATGCAGAGTTTGGTGTTTGTTAACATATTTTTCTGTGCTGATGTAGGTGCAACCATATAATAATATGAGGCTGGGTCAGACATATTAAACCCTGAAAAATATGGAAACTTCTGTGTAAATGTTTTTGAACTGCCTTTCAGCGATGTTGGGCAATGTTCCCACTGGTGGTATGTGAACACATTTCTAGGATTAACAGATTAATGCAGGAAGTGATGACCATAATGTTGATAACAATACATAGTTTCATAATCTGACGTTCCTTCCAATGTTTCACTATTAGAAAACGTAGCAGATTTCTCCAAATCAGACATGTTCTTTACAGTTTCAAAATCCCAATTATCGGAAAACGTACTTGAGGTAATGATATCACTTAATGATATTTTAAATAAATGTGGAATTTTTAAAAGCTAAGTCGGGCCGAATATATCTGTTATGTTATGTTATGTTATGTTAACCGCTACCGCGTTTTCCCGCTGTGCGCTGGAATTTCAAAAATGCACGGTTTGTGACAAAGCCAGCTCGTCATCCGCGTAGCGCAGGTAACGCCCATGACGAGCTGGCTTTGTCATCAGCGCTGAAGGGGTTAACAGGTATTTATTGAGCGCACATACACCCTAGGGTTTCATGGCGCTGGGAATAGAAGACTGTTGTGACCGAGACACTTAGCCAACCGCTTGCACGAATAGCCATGTTTTCAAAGATTTCCTGAAGCTGATGAGGTCATTGCAGCTTCTGAGTGCCTGAGGCAGGGAGTTCCATAGTTTTGGGGCTAGGAAGGAAAAGCTGCAGCCACCCAGACGTTTCCGTCTAAAAGACGAGGTGGTCAGCAGGAGGTGGTGAGCTGAGCGGAGGCAGCACCGCGGGATGTATTTGGTGAGCCTACTGCTGATAAATTTTGGGCTGTTGCCATGCAAGTCAACCTTGTCCCAAACTATACCATCAGGTATAGGAACTGCAGTAATGTTCACTGATGACAAGTCTCTTTGTTTTCGATGATATGATTGATGTGGTTTTAAAAGTAAATTCACATTTTGGACTTTAGAGCTTTGCTGAATGTATTGTCCATTAATAAGCATGTTAAAAACGATTACTAAGCCTATCCAGAAAAGAAAGAAAAGTACTCCAGTAATTATCCATAGTTCTACCCATGGTGATACCAGGTAAGTCTTTTTAAGAAAATTCTGAAATTCTTTAATTTGCTGATTTTGTGATTTTTGGGCTGGCGTCGTTTCTGGTTCGCTTGGATCCAAAGAAAATGTATCAAAGTTTATGAAGTAGCCAGTAGAAGTTCGATCAATTGTTCGAATTGCATCAGGATTTGTTGAAATCGTAGTCTTTCCATTTGAACTTCTTGAATTGGAGTGAGAGGAGGGCGTCTGCTACTTTGGAGTCCAAGTGGCCTACTACTCAGTATCGGCCACATAGTGTTGTTTGATTAGGTCAATTGAGACAAATCTTTTCTCCTTTTTTCTGGCAAGAGGTGCTAGAAGTACAGTTCTTGTTCCTTCAATGGCTAGGACCGGTACAGGCTTTTTGTAGGATGGCCCAAATACCTTCCTGTCCACTATTTTCTCTCTGACCAGATCACAGACTTTTGAGATCCAGACAGGTCTTGCAGTGACAGATTTGACTTCCCCAGTGGCAGTCTGCTTCAGTTGGACATTACTTTGTTGTGTCCTGGATTCATTTTGATCCTATAAAACAGCCAAACGATCATGGATGTCAAACAGTTTTTCATCCGCCTCAGCGCCTTCACAATCAAGATCAGGTACCCACATTCTTGCCCCAAATAGGACCTCATATGGAGTGATCACCCCAGAGAACTTCTTGGCATATTGTTAAGGGCCAGCTGGACTCCATACAGATGTTTTAACCAGTTCTCATCCATACCTAATACTCTAGCTGCCAAAGACTGCTTTAAGTATCAGTTTTTCCTCTCCACAACTGAATTTCCCTTGGAATGGTACGGACAGGACTACCGCAATGCTACAGTCAATCATCGCATGGCCTCCTTGTAAGCCCGAGAGCTAAAAGGAGGGCCCTGGTCAGAATGTAATGTGCCGATTGCGTATGTCCATATGAAGACTTGCAGCTCTTTTATTATAGTTCGAGCGTCAGCCGAGCGCTGGGCCCACACCCATAGGAATCTCGAGCAGGAATCCACTGCAACCATGATATATTTGTAAGCCCCATCTCGTTCTAAGGGGCTGCAGTGGTCTAGGTAACCATATGCTAGTGGTTTGTCAGATATTAACAATGGTGTCTGTGCATGACGTGTTACTGTGAAACCTTTCATCTGCTGGCAGATGTTGCATTTCAAAATATAGTCTTTAGTCTGCTTTGTTAATCCATGCCACCAATACCGTTGTTTTAACAAGGAAACAGTTACTGTAACTCCCGCATGTGCAGAACCTATCCCTTCATGTGCTGCCAGAATGAAACCTAACCTACAATCCATGTTTGGAATTACTCTATTCCCCACTCCAGGAATCTGTGCAAATGGAATGGTATTGGCATATAACTTGCAGGAGAATTTGAGAGGAAATCTTTTTGGTACTGCTTTGCTGTTTTTGCATTAAGCAATATTAGCTACCATAATCTCACCGTAGATTCTCGTTTTAGAACAGGTGATTGCAGCTACGGAAGCCGTGCACACAGCCCCCTTTTGCGGCTTCATCAGTTAACGAATTCCCTTTAACGTGAACGGCAACAGGCTGATGACTCAGTGTATGTATCACGTGAGCCCTTGGTAGTTCTGATTTAAACTTCACTACCTGTTCCCCTAGCATTTTATGCTCAATTGTGCCATCTTTTGCGTCTTTGAATCCGTTTTGAACCCAGTATTGCAAGTATTCATTATATGATTGTACACAGTAAACGGAATCGCACAGAATTAGTGTGGGGCATTTTCAATCCATATTTACCAGTGCCAGTATCAAGGCTTTTAACTCTGCCAACAGAGCTGTGAAGTCTCCTAGAGATTGCATTTTAGTGCAACTTGGATGGAGCTTTCACTTCGCATGCGACCTTTAACGAGTGCACACGCTGCGCTACTTTGTTGCCTACTCCCTATGGCCGGTTGAGTAGATCTGTCAGTGTAAATAATATATTCATACTGATCTAGAGGCATCATTTCATTTGGTAGAGGATATTCTTGTTCATATTGCAGACATGCTTGTGTCTTTAAATTTAGGTCATACCTGTATTCTACATCTGTTGCAGTGAGAGAATTAGTCCATTGTATCCATCTCGGATGTAAGGCTTTAGCATTATGGACGCTTGCCTTTGTCGCAGCCTCCAAGGCTGGGACTGGAGTCACTACTTCTATTCGTTCCCCCTGAGCCAGTGCTCTAACTCTTAGTACAGCAGTCTGTACCGCCATCAGAATCTTTTCTGTAGATGCGAAATGCATCTCAGCATTTGTGTATAAATTTGGCTTGTATGCAATTTATACTGTTTCACCTTCATTGTATGTCAGATAGGTATACCCAGATTGACCCGCAATTCTAAGGATCACTAGGTTGTGTACATTTATGTGTTATCTGAAAGTGTTTGGAAGCTATCATATCAGCTTGCAAGGAATGAAGTGTATCTGTGTGTTCCTGTGTTCAATGTCTTACTGAAAAATCAGGTTTTATTAAGTCGTAGAAAGGTTTTACTCTTTCTGTGTAATCCAAAATGTATGTTCTACCAAAATGTAGGAATCACAAGATTGATTGTACATTTTTTATTGATTTTGGAGGTTGGGGCAGCGAGCATTTTGACTAAAAAATTGGCTACCAGGCTTATCCCTTCACTTGAAAGCTCATATCCTAAAAACAGGACACTGAGGTGGGCGATTTTTGATTTTTTAAAGTTGAATTTTGTAGCCCTCAGATGCAAATCCCAAAATTAGGGTATTCACTCTGTTCAGGTGCTCCTCTAGGTCATCGTCCCTCAGATAAATATCATCCATGTAGGACAATGCCTCTTCATCTAATTTCTGGAGTAACTCTATAACTCTGTCTGAAAACAACCCTGGGCTGTTTTTATACCATTGGGGAGTCTACGAAATTGCTGCTAGGACCCTAGCGCTGAGAATGCTGTTAGATACCTACTTTAAGGTGCTAAATATTGGCAAAAAAATCCATTTGAGATATCAAGAGTTGTGTTATATATTTTCCACACAATGTTATTCATTAATGCGTCATTGTGTGCATTTTTGAACTGCAAATGTCTTAGTGCAAGTGTTTAAATGTCTGTAATCTAAAACTAGACAATATGTATTGTTAGGTTTCATGACAGGAAACAAAGGGTTGTTCATTTGAGAGGTGCAAGTTTCAATCACACCTTGATACTCAAGTTGATCTAACATCTCCCTGACCTGTTTTTAGCTTCTTGCTTTATTGGATACTGCCTCTGTGCAGTTGGAGTAGTTTTTACAGGAATTATGTGGTGGATTGAATCCTCATTCCATCCAACATGGTTTTGTATAATGCTGGAGTTTGGGCTACCGCCCATCCTGCGCTTATGAGTGTTGCAAGCGTCTGGGAATATGATGTGAGAATGCCAATAGAATTACTGTTTCTCCTTTAGGGCAATCCTTGACGAATGATGGCCGCCTATCTTGTTCAGCTAACAAAATGTCATAGCCAGCGTTAGGTTCTCCCATAAGAAACCTCTCACTGTTCTACATTTGTCACCCTCTATCTGGAGCATTATTTCATATACTTTGTGTGGGACACTCACCCTAGTATCAGGTGTTTCCACCGTGATAGTCTGCTGTCACTAGAAATTCCATCAGGTTCTGGCAAGTTCTTGTTACTTCTGCAGCACTGTCTAGCATTGTCAGAACCCATTCCCCATTCAGTAGTCGAGTCCTCAGAATTCTGGGCATGTCTGATCTTTAGACCAAACCAAAAGTGTAGATCCCACCTTTAGGATCCTTGGACCTAGCTCTAGTGTAGGTATGTGACTTCACTGGATCAATGTACCTTTCAGGAAAGAAAACTTTCTTTCTAGTGTCCCCTCACTCATCGGGGTTGCCCCACGGTGACATGCTTCATCATTGGGGCCATCCCAGTTCTCTACGAAAAGGGGCGTGCTGCGACTCACGAACTACGCAGGAGCACTTAAGAGTGAATGACTATGTGTGGTGCAGAAAAATAGTGGTGGAGTGGGTGTTTGTGAGTTTAAAAATATCGTGCTTAGTGGGCCTATCCAATTTATTTAGCTCCTATGCAGGTATGTTAAAAGTGGGGTTAGTGTCACTGTAGGTCAACCAATAATGCAGTTGATTCAGTGAACGATTTGGTCGACATGTTTCATGCTACCCCTAGCATTTCTTCGGGACCATACAGGGACCAGCCCTGTATATGCCACTCCTATGTCCCAAAATCTGGGAACAGTGAATATACAACAATTAAAATAATAATCTTAGCATGCATTCATATTAGAAATACATACGTTCCTTTTAAATAGATGGTGTTAGTAAAGTGCAAAATGACACTTCATGGTCTCGCTGGGGGGTCAATTTCACTTATGGGACACACTGTTCCTAGCTGGTGAAATCGCACGAAAGGAGGTTCCGAGTAGGTACTTTCGTGCGATTTCACCAGCTAGGAACAGTGTGTCCCATAAGGTACATTGATCCAGTGAAGTCACATACCTACACTAGAGCTAGGTCCAAGGATCCTAAAGGTGGGATCCACACTTTTGTACTGAACCCCTAAGGAGGTCGACCTAGTCTCTATAATCCTCCTTCTCCCTCTGTTTCTTATAGTGATCTTTAGACCTGCAAATTTCTTCTTTTTGAACTGTGGCTTTTGCTTTGGCTTCTCTTTTTATTTAGAAGAATATTCTTGAGCATGTTGCTTGTCTCTGAACTTTGTACGCTCTTCTTGTCTTTTTGACAGTCCTTCCCTCTCTGACTTTTCCGATGAACCCTGGAAGGAACGAGAGGAATGTGTATCAGTATCCTGATACCTGTCAGGTTTTCTAATATTATCCCTATTGCTGAGGTTATATGTCTTTTCGGAGGGATCCTGTGGAGGAGATCTACCTTGGGATTGAGATCTGTTCTCTTTAAATGTTTGTTGTTTTTTATTATCCCACTTCTTTTTATTTGAAGCAGGTATCTGCTTGGAAGTGTCCTTTTCAGAACTGCCCATCAGTTGTGGTTTTAACGCTTTCCCACACAAAGTGCCTAATTCTACATATGCAATTTCAATTATTTTTGGTAGTTCGTGTTCCTGTTCTAAAGGACTGAACTCCCATAGGCATTGGCGGATTGCCACTGAAGCTGCTTCCCTTTTAATGTTAGCTAGTATTATGGCTGATTCCTGGGCATAGTTACCTAGTACCTTCATTCCTAAGTTCAGAGCAGGCTCTGCTCCGTACTCGTTCTGTATTTGTCTTAATACATCTGGAATCACGGCTAATGGAGGAATACCAGGAGTTTTGGTTAATATGGCAGCAAAGACTGTACCCCAAGTAGTAAAATCTGCTACTTGTGGTGTTATCCCCATGGGCAAGCAGATTGTTAGCATTCTGTGTTTTTCATATGGGGTAGTATTCAGGAATACTGAATCGAGCTGTGTTATTTTCTGAGCTACCCAGAATGGCATTTGTTCATGTTTAGAGGGCATTTTGCCCATCACTGTGTGTAATGTTTGTGGTGTGATTTTAGTTGCTGTACCCTGAGTTTGAGTTCCATTTATTGCAACTATTGCTGGTTGAACTGTAAATATGTCCTCATGATGAATTGTGTCAAGTTTCTGTATATTGTTATTAAATCTTTGTGTTGTATGAGTAAGTCTGCCTGTGGCATTGTGTCAATGTCCGGATGTAGTGTGTAGGGTGCTAATATCGGCCATGTTGCCCCTTCTCTTCCGAGTGGGCAGAGTCTTACTCTTCTTCTTATGTGAGGTAGGGCATCTTTAAACCAGTATAAATGTTCCTGGTATGTGAGCGGAACTTCAATGTCCTCGAACTGACAATATTCCACTGGTGCATCTCCTTCTGTGTCAGAGTGAAATGTTTTTGTTCTTGCATGTGCTGCTGGGAATGTAACCCACAATTGAAATGCCTCTGTATTGTTTGATTCATGCACCTCAATCATGAAAACTACTAAGCCATCCCTAGCTGATAAATCATTTTCTAGCAGTTTCAAGGTGACTGTATGTTTGATTTTTTCTGCAATTGGAATTGCGTCTGCATCTTCTTCTCCGGCTGAGATATGTAGATCAACTCTTTCGTTCGTTATCTCTGTCCTCAGTCATTTTTGTAAAGAAGAATTTTTTCCAAGGGAACTAAGATAAGGTTTGTATGCACAATTTAGGAACAATGTGTCCTTCAAGCTTGATTAAACAACAGCTGATAAATAGGATTTTTCGCCTACTCAGCTGTGGCGAAATTTGTGCCCACCCACATCAGATATCTCTGGTGTTTTGTGAGTAGGGGTCTCTGAGAATAGCACGACTGAACTACTCAGATTCTACTGTTAAATGAGTACCCAAGCAACATTGGCAGCGCCATGTCCTATAGTTCCTATATTACCTATGCAGGATCTGCACGTTTGGATAACATAAACTGAGGGATTGAGGGCGGACAGATTCTGTGCACCCCCACCGGATACATTAGCCTGTCTGTATCATCTAGATCACAGTGCCACTATAATCTCCTCTTATTGGGGAGAGATTAGTTTCTGGCAACCTCAGAACATGACAACCCTGATCCCTCAGGATCGTGGAAACAATATACTACTTTTCTCTCAGTCACTCATGCTCACTTAGTTTGTCTCAGAGATACTCAGAATTTAAAAAACTGGGCATTTGTCAATAAAGATTTACTTGAACTGTTATTATTCTAGTGTAGAATAGATGAGTTGCAACAACCATTAGACAGGGGCAGAGATATATGAATAGCAGTACTACGAAAATAAAGGGATGGCACAGTTCTACCATTTACCAATAATCATGAATTTATAAAAGTACATAAAATACATGATAAATAAGTGCGTACTCCTACAAAGCCTCCCTAACTAGATGTCCCTAAATGTACCTAGCATCTGTGTAGGTGTTATGCCAAGAATCCCTCTAGGATCTAGACCACCCCATTACCAGAGAAAGAGAGAATGTGTCCTGGGCTTGCGTTGGACACCCCACGAGGTATGCTAGCTGTAGCATCTGCATGCAGGAACCGCAGCATCTGGTCAGTGTGTCAGCCGGGAAGTCACGGTCTCCTCTGTCTCTCTAAACAAGACATGATGTATATATACCCATACGTCTCCCCAAGGGTCCTACCTTGCTGTGTTACTGTGTCAGCCTGGAGCATGACGTTGGGCCTGAATTTTATACAGAGATATTATACAGGAGATGGTAGTCCTGCTGTGCTGCCAAGAAACCTCATGCATAATGTAAAAGGTTCGAACTAGTAAAAAAACTGCATTCTGACTGCAGTGTCATATCTAGGTATCTGAAAGAAACAGTTAGTTATAGATTCCTTACCTTAAAATTACCCCAGGCGTCAGACTGGATCTGGAAAGTTTTTTCATCAGGAGTACCTCTGCGCATCGGAAGATGGCGTCGGTCGGCTCCGCATCCGTCGTTGGCATCGTGGTCTCCGGGATGACGTCCCGGCAGCTACTTAGGTGCCCCTCTCGCGCTCTGACGTCAGTTCTCTTTGTCCTCGCCAGCCAGCGCAGATCCGGAGAGAGCGGTACCTCCTTTCACTTTTTTTTTTTTTTTTTTATAAAATATTTTATTGAAGAAACAAAAATCAATGCAGAGTCATCATCCAGCAAAGTTAGGCAGCAAAATACAGAGTCATTAATCAATGAATCAAGTATACACAGAAAATCACTTCAAAGATCATTACTTCGTCTCGGTCCAGCTCTGTCCATTGCCATTCCCTCCGATGGGGAGACACAAAACTCATCTCTATACACATTCCAGTGTCCCCATTTTTTATCCCACTTCTTAGGGCAACCTCTGATTTAAATATCGATTTTTCTGCCAGCATGCATCTGTCCATCTCTGCCACCCAGCCCACCAGGAAAGGTCTCTGGGGGGCACCCCAGTGCAATGCCACAGTGCGTTTCACCAACAGGAAACCCAGGGCCACCCATTGAAGCTCCATCGCAGTGAGGTCCGTAGCACCCCATATTTTAAGAAGCGCTTCCTTAGGGGAAAGGGGAATAGGCTTCCCCAACGCTTCAGACATTTTACGAACCGCCCTGTCCCAGAACCATTGAATAATTGGACATTCCCAGAGGACGTGGTAAAAGGTGCCGGGGCGGCCACATCCGCGGAGACACAGCTCGTCAGGGCGTCTTCCCAGTTTAGCTAGAAGGGGGGCTGACATATATGTTCTATGTAGAATTTTCAATTGGATCAATCGGAAGCGGTGATTTATAGCCGTTTCCCTAGGGGACATTAGTGCTGATCTCCAGTCCTCGTCATCTAAGTCTCCCACGTCCTCTTGCCATCTGTCTCGCATGGTCTGGAAGGAGTCAGGCATATTATAGCATAGTTTACGATACGTGCACGAAATTGCATTCGTCTGGAGTGGTTCTGAAAGTAGCCTATCCTCTAAGGGAGACGCCTCTGGAAGAGAAGAGAGGTCTGGAACCGCAGCCGTGACAGCATGTGCAATCTGGAGGTATCGGAATGCCTCGGATTGGGCCAGGTCATATTTCTGTTGAAGTTCAGAAAAGGTCAACGATTTCCCTTTATGGATCAAGTCGCCTAGAGTGGAAATGCCGATCATGTCCCATCCGTCAAAGCCCTTAGAGTGACAAAGGGAACCCAGCCTCTGGGACGCCCAAAGCGGGGTGGCCTGGGTAAATTTGTTAGACCAACCTAAGCTTTTAGTGGCTCGGTGCCAGATAGCCACAGTTTGTGCCATGGGTCCCACATACCGATTACGGGAGAATTTGCCATATAAGGCGCCTAAGTATCCCTCCCGTCCCGTCTGACAGCGTTCTAGATGGAATGCTGGGTTGGCAGGTGATCCATGAATCCAGGAGTTGGTAGCTACGAGTTGGGAGGCCCAATAATAGAGGCGAATGTTCGGCAGGGCAATACCCCCATCATACCATCCCTGGGTTAGTTTATTCAGGGCAATACGTGGTGCCTTACCATCCCATAGGAGGAGTCTCAGATCACCCTCCAACACACTGAAAAAGGAGTCCGAAATTGGGTAGGGACAATTTTGGAGGACATACAAAAAACGTGGGAGTGCTAGCATTTTGAAGAGAGCTGCTCTGCCAGGGAGGGACAAGGGCAGCGTACGCCAGTGGGAGATATCACTATGGAGCCTCTGGAGCGGACCCTTCAGATTATGTTCGTAAAAGAGTTTGGGATCAGGAGTTACAAAAATGCCCATGTATTTAAAACCGTCTTTGGCCACAGTAATGGTGAAACCCCGCAGGAGCACGGGCGGAGGACCGTGGAGACTAAACAGGGCAGACTTGGACCAGTTAATTGAAAAACCAGAGTATTTCCCAAAGTTCCCAAGGACATGGAACAAACTGTTAATGGAGGATCTGGGGGAGGAGACATACACCAGAATGTCGTCCCCGTATAGGGAAATTTTATCCGTTGTGTCTTCATTCCATTTCAGTCCTTTGATTGAAGCATCCGTACGGATCCAATGAGCCAGAGGCTCTAATGTAAGCACAAATAGAAGGGGGGAGAGGGGACATCCTTGCCTGGTTCCCCTATGCAGTCGGATTCGTCTGGATGTATGGGCATTAACTCGCACCTGGCCTAATAAGTCGGTGTACAGCAATCGGACCCACTGGATAAAAACCGGGCCAAAGCCAAAACGTTTCAAGACCTCAAAAAGGTAGGACCATTCTATGGAGTCGAACGCCAGGGTGGCATCCAGGGACAGAATCGCGGCATCCTCTTGTATATAGGGTTGCCTGCCTATTACATTATGGAGCCTACGGAGGTTTAAAGCCGTATTACGGCCCGGAAGGAATCCTGATTGATCGTCGTGTATAAGGGAGGGGAGGACTGTAAGGAGTCTGGTGGCCAGAAGTTTGGCCAGACTCTTAACCTCAGCATTAATAAGCGAAATCGGCCTATAGGAGCCACAGTCGGTGGGCGGCTTATTGGGTTTGTGGATAACTGCTATGGAGGCTAGACGCTGGTCTAATGGCAGGCTGCCACGGCTAAGACTCTCCTCAAACATAGCGTTTAGGTGCAGGATCACTTCTTGGGCTATCCCCTTTAGGAATTCGATGGGGATATCGTTAGGCCCCATAGCCTTGCCTGAGTTGATAGCAAAAAGGGCGCTCGTAAGTTCCTCAGTCGTGAGGGCTGCATCTAGTGCTTCCTTGTCCCCATCAGAGATAGTAGGTAGTCTCATCTCCTCCAGAAGGAGGTGGGATTCGTCCCCAGAGTAGTAAGCTTTCGAGGTGTAGACCTCCTCTAGGTGGTCAGCAAATGCCTCTGCTATATCCTGGGGATCGGTGATATGTGAGGCGTCTGGTCGTATCAGCAGTGGAACCCACCTAGATACCTGTTCACGGAGTTCCAGCCATGCAAGCATTTTACCTGCTCTGTCTCCTAACTCATAGACCCGGTGGCGAGTTTGCAACAGTTTCGCCTGAGCTTTTTCTAAAGCTAGCATTCTATATTCCATTTGTCTCAGTTGGAGGCGGGCAGCGGACTCGACGGAAGGGGTAGTGTTGAGGTCAGATTCTAAGTTTAGCAGTTCTGACTCAGTTTGGAGCAAAAATTCGACCTGCTTGTGTTGATATCCGATTTTAAGAGCGAACGCCCTCCCTTTAATGACAGCTTTGTAAGCTTCCCAGATTGTAACTGCCGATTGGACTGAGCCAAGGTTCTCGGCAAAATAGTATGCGGTGTGTTCGAGCAGGCTGTCTTTGATGTCCGGAACCTTCAGGAGCCAAGGGTTAATAGTTATGGGGCCCCTAGACCCCCGTCGGTGGTAGGTGAGTTCGACAGTAAGGGGAGAATGATCAGAGATACCCCGGGGGAGTCCCCTTGGATTGTGAAAAAGGCCTATGTCTACAGTATGGCAGAGGAAATAGTCTATACGAGACATACTGCTATGAGCGTTGGAATAGTGTGTAAAATATGGGACATCAGGATGTGATGCTCGCCAGAGGTCCTCCAAGCCCATCGCACGCGTAAAGTCCAGGAGGTCAGAGCCCAGCCTATGGGAGCCATGTTGGGGGTGTCTATCTATAGTGTCGTCCATTGTCATGTTAAAGCCCCCACCTATGACTAATGCACCCTGTGGGAGGTCCACTAACCGTCGTTCTAGAGTCGTCAGAGCGTCTTTGCTCAGTGCTGGCGGAATGTAGGCCGAGTTAAGGTGTCGCCCCTCCCAGGAGGTCTCAGCCACCGCGAAGCGGCCCAGAGGGTCAGCCCATGTTTTAGTACATGTAAGTGGAAGAGATTTCCTGACAAGAATACCGGTACCCCGGGAGCCCGAGGTGAAGCCCGCATGTATCAGTAGTTTATATCCCCCTCTATGTAGTGCTCGACATGCATTACCCAAAAGGTGCGTTTCCTGGAGTAATACTATGTCTGGGGCGTGCCGCTTAAGGTATTGCAACACCACCCCTCTTTTTATCTTACTTCCAAGACCATTGACGTTCCACGTCATGAGGGTGAGTGTTCTAGTATGGGTGCGCGTCATGTTATGTTGTATAGTGAAAGAAGCGGGGGACGGATCTTAGCCAAAAATTGTGACAGTCGGGAACCAGGGCCAAGGACTGATACCTGGAAGAGATGGAGAGGCAATGCAGACTGGACGGCTGTATCCACTATGCCCACATGAAAGGAGGACTCTGCACTAACAACAAACAACAAATCAACAAAGAGGCCCAAGTAAAATGGATAAACATCCGGACAGGGACCCATAGAACCCCCTCCCCACTCAGCCCAACCCCCCTCCCAGCCCCCCTGCCCGCGGACTTGAAACTATCCACTCCCCAACTAGGCAGAGTGCCTGTCGCCCTCCCGAACATCTATGGGGTGCGTGGAGAGCCAAGGGAGCCCTCGCTGTAGGAAAAAAGGATTGTCAAGCCTTGTGTATTTTTAGAACAGAGTAAAACAAGAACAACATTTGCATCTTTCTGGAAACAACAAAATAAGCAGGATATTCCCTAGTATCTGGGCCAGCAAAAGGATATGAGTAGATCGTAAGTGGGCATTAGCCAATGAACTCAGTTTGATCCGGAATAGGAAGTCGCAGTCCCATCAGGCTAGTCCCAGGATCGCGGCATGTATTGACCGCTGAGATGGAGCGAGCAGTCAAGAAGGACACACCAAGAGTGTGTCCAAAGATGAGTCCAATTCGACTGAAGTCAACACTGACCATTGTGATTGTTTCATAACACCACAGCAAAAAACAAAACCTGGGCTGATCCCAGCAGTGAGGCCAAAAAGGTCCGAGGTAGAATCACTCTAAGTGAAGTGGACGGCATTGAGGATAGGGCGTTGCTGTTAGGCTGACTCATGGGGTGAGTCTAATCGATTGAAAGCATCATTGGTCACCGGGTGCAGTTTCTGTGAATAAATCCTGGCTTTCTGGCAGTATTTCTGGACCGGAGTGGTCTGCCGATCTTCTGCGATGATTGTGGGTATTAGAGGGCTGACGCCATCCTTCAAGCTAGTCCCACACCTCAGCAGGGGATTCAAAGAACCAAGTCTTGCCATCCGACTCCACGCGCAGTTTAGCGGGGAACAGCATGGAATACTTGATGGATTGGGCTAGGAGAGCATTCTTTGCCTCAATAAAACTGCGCCGACGAGCCTGGACTTTCATCGTGTAATCAGGGAAGATTGTGACCTGGGCATTGTCTATTCGTAGCGGTGGTCCCGCGCGTGCTGTCTGGAGGACAACATCCCGGAAGTTAAATACACGGGCAATAATAGGATGGGGGGGGAGCGCCCGGTTTCGGCTTGCCCCCGGGGACCCTGTGCGCTCGTTCAATGGAGAAATAGTTGCAGAGCTGCTTCGGTTGGAGATGTTGCAGTATTAATTTCTCCACAAAGAGATCTGTAGCCGGCTCCTCCAAACACTCCGGAACTCCTAGGATGCGGAGGTTGTTGCGTTTCGCGCTCCCTTCATAGTCGTCAAGGAGCGCCCCCATTTGCAACTGTTGTTTTTGGAGTTGAGCCACTTGTTGTTGGAGGGTGGAGGTATCAGCAATAAGCGCCGTGGTCTTGAGTTCCATGTCTTTCACTTTAGTGTCCATTTTATGAAGGAATGCATGTAGGAGTGTCACTTCAATGTTCGCGGAGTCGATACGGGTCTCCAACGAGGAACGGACCCCCGCGATAGCCTCCATCACGTCCTCCAAAGTGGGGGGTTTCGCTGCAGGAGGGGGGGTGGTCGCAGTTTTAGATACGGAGTCGGGCCAGCGTCTTTAGGTTCTCCTTTAGAGCCCCACAATAGTTTCTTAATCTGTCGCTGGCTGGAGGTTCTATTTCCTTTACTGGAGGCCATCTCGGAGCCCGGTTCGTGGAACACCCACTGATGTCGGAGGGGTGAATAGCGTGGAATCAAGATGGGGCTGTCAATGGCCTCGGGATGTGGGTAGTTCCACCCAGCTGCGACAGTACCTCCAAAAAGTCTAAGGACTCCGCGGGGCCGGAAGAGGTGAAGCAAAGCAACAGAAGCGTGAAGGGGGGGTAGTAGGAGCTCCACTCACAGTTTATGGCGTGTTGGTCAGACTTTGTAGCTCTCAGTACTTCCGGGGGAGATCTGACCCGTCCGTCCAGGAGGAGCGAGGGGGGGCCACCAGGGGTAAAGTCTCCGTGTAGGCGCCCAGGATCTGCAGATGGAGCAGACTAGCCGAAGCGACAGCCGAAACTAAGGCAGGAAGGGCCTCCGATGGAATCCAAGGTTAGGTCCAAAACAGCAGGTAATCGGCGCTGTGGTAGAGCAGCCAGTCGGCACCCCTGATTCTGGGAGGGCAGGAAATCCCACCTCTAGAGCCACTTCAGCATCACCAGGCACCAGATGGTGGAGCGGGCGCAGATGTCACCATCCAGGCTTAGAGAGCGGAAAGTTAAGTGTTGCCCTCCGTAGTCCACCACTCAGGGCTCAGCTTCCTTGGGGTTAATTCCTGCAGAGTAGCCTCAGACAGCTTTGCTGATTTGCTCGTGGCAGGGGCAGCATAACCAGGCAGTGGGAGGCAGTGTAAGCAGGCGGCACCTCAGAGCAGTAGGCCGCCACCCCCCCAGGTAGGGTACCTGCGTTAAGAGCGTCTGGTATGCGGTCCCCGGCAGCAGGCCCAAAGCCAGGGACTCGCGTAGGAGTGTCCGCGGGCGTCAGGGAGGGCCCGGAATTGAGCAGTTTCAGAGCCGTCCGTAGGGCCAGTCAGGTAGAGAACAGGCCCGAACAGTAGGGAATCGTTTCCCCCAGCCTCGACCGGGCCACGCAGATGACCAGGTGTCCGCTAAACTTCTGTAGCGGCTCTGGAGTTCGCCGCACTGCTGCCCTCGGTCACGGCCGCCATCTTGGGCCGAATGGGAGTTGGACTCAGGAGGCAAGTCCCGAGATAGTGAGCCCGGAGGTCGGCAAAAACAGGATTAGGGATCCCAGGTGGTCAGTACAGCATCGGACCACGATCCGAGCATAAATCAGTGCACAGGCATGAGAACTAAGCACGATACAGTAACGAGGGCCAAGGAGCCGCTTTACAGCGCGGCCATTCCACTCGGCAGCAAGCCACGCCCCCCCTCCTTTCACTTTTTGACTGAACTTTTTGAGAGACTTTTGTCGACGTCTTTTTGAGTCCTTACGACTCCTGGTGCACATAGGGATGCCCGGCTTAAAGGCTTGCGGTTCCTGTACCCGACTGATGTGGGTGCGGATCCGCACAGCATGTGCCTCTAATGCCTGGAGTGCGACCAAGACCCCAAGTCATGTTCCAACTGCCAGTCCATGGCTCCGAAGGCTTTGTGGGAGCGGTCCCGAACGGTTCTTAAGCGCCGGCAGTCGGCCCCACGCTGTTCAAGGTCCCGGTCGTGAGGGAGGTAGAGGGACTGGTAGCGGAGCCATCACCACTCTTCTAAGTCTTCTAAGTCTTCGCATTCAGGGTCAGGTAAGTCAAAGCATAGGAAGAAGTAGAACGATCATCGCTCTTCGACTTCTACCTGTTGGTCGCTGACACGACGAGGGATGCAGGCGGTGCCCCTCCCGTTGCTCCGCTTGCAAAGCCTGAAAAGCCGACTCAGAATTTCCCTCCCTTTCTGAGACCCGGGGAGACTCCTGCACAGCTTTGTAAATTTTATCAGGCGTTGCATGCTATCTTTGGGCAGCCTGACCCGCCATCATTACACCTCCACAGGCACCGCTTCCTACAGCACCGTACCCGCATTCGACGCTGGTCATGCCCCTGGCTGGCGTCTACCCCGGCCTCCATCCTGATGTGGACACAGAGTCAGACAGACATTGCCCGATGCCGAGTAGGGTTGTTGTGCCCCTGTCCACTCCTGGGGTCCCTTGTAGACCAGATTGACACCCAGAGGATGAGGAGGAGGACTGGGAGGAGTCTGGTGACCCTCTGACTGACCAGTTGGAGTATGATCTGGACTGGAGAGAGGACCTGGGGGATGCCAGTGGTCTGTAAACCTCTCCTGACTGTTGTCTCCTCCTATTGTGGCTACTGCGGAAGGAGCGTCATATGCAGTGGTGTTGAGTAGAGCAGCCGAGGCTCTCCACCTTGAGCTCTCTACAGTGGCGGTCAGGACTAATGTCCTGACAGAGGTGCTTCAACTTCAAGGGAGCTCTTCGGAGCCCCTGCTGCTCTTTAATGAAGCCCTCACAGACGTCCTTTTGGGAACCTGGTCTAGGCCCAACACGGTAGCTCCCATGGAAAGGATGATTGCCCGACTCCACTGCCCGGCCCCGGGCGACCCCACTTTCCTCTCCCACCACCCCACCCCTGGGAGCTTGGTGGTCCAAGCCTCTACTTCCAAGGATGCATTCCCTAATGCTCCACTGGATAGGGAATCCAAAAAACTGGATCATCTTGGGAAGAAGAATTTTTCTTCCACCAGCTTGGGACTGTGGTTGGTAAACACTGCATGTCTTTGGGCCATTATTCCTACTCTGTGTGGGACACGGTTGAACAAGTGCTGCCTCAGTGTCCGGAGGAGGCCCGGACAGTGCTCTCCCAGGCTGTTGCTGCCGGTAGGGGTGCGCCAAAATTCACCATCTATTGAGGCTGGATAACGCCGACTCTCTGGGCAGGATGATTTCCACGTCGGTAGCTCTTCGACGCTACGCCTGGATGAGATAGACTGGCTTTTCTGGGCATGTCCAGAATACCCTCAAGGACATACCTTTTGATAGACGTCGCCTTTTTGGTGACAAAGCGGACAACGCTCTATAGCGTTTCAAAGACTCACGGGCTACAGCCAAGTCCCTGGGCCTATACAGGTGCCCTGCGCAGTCTGCTTTTCGCCCCTTTCGTGGCTACGGACGGGGTGCCCCACTACGTCCCACCCAGAGCCACAGGCCGACGCAAAATGCACAACCTTCACGCAGCCGGGGACATGGGAAACACCACTGTGGTTCAGGGGACCAGCAGGCAGGTCAGTCCACCAACCCCCCATCTGCAGCAGCCTCCAAAACTTCCTAGTCCAACATTTGAGGCCCATCAAACGCCAGTGGGCGGCAGGATCCGCCATCACCTCCCCCACTGGCGCACTATCACATCAGACAGGTGGGTTTTGCAGGTAGTCTAACGGGGCTACCCCCTCCCCTTCGAGACTACCCTTCCACCCATGTCATCTCAGTACCATCGTTTGTGGGAGGATCATTCGGACCATCTCCAACAGGAAGTTACGGCTCTCTTGGCCAAGGGAGCAATTGAGCACTTTCCTGCCCCATAAGTAGGTCGTGGTTGTTACTCCCACTACTTTCTGCTCCCAAGAAGGACAAGGGGCTGCATCCTATCTTGGATCTTAGGAACGTCAACCGCTTCCTCCGGAAGGAGAAGTTCAAGATGCTGATGCTCGCTCAGGTCTTGTTTGCCCTCGAACTATAGACTGGTTGGTAGCGTTGGACTTGCAGGACACTTACTTTCACATCCCTGTTCTGCTGGCCCACAGGCGTTACCTGCTGTTCACTGTAGGCCACGAGCACTTTCAGTTTACTGTGCTCCCCTTTGGCTTTACCAGCGCCTCTCGGGTGTTCACGAAACTGATGGCGGTGGTCGCCGCTCACCTGCGCAGATCAGGTGCTCCAGTCTTCCCCTATCTCAATGACTGTCTGTTGGAGGCGGACCTGCCCCAGGCTGTCCTCTCCCACCTCCAGACTATGGCCGACCTCCTGCATTGGCTGGGGTTCTCCATCAACGTGTAAAAGTCACATCTGATCCCCTCTCAGAAGCTCCTGTTCATCAGAACAGTGTAGTGAATGAGCCACTTTAGTGGTCTGATGCTATGTGATGACCCTCGATCACCACCATTGTGTACTGATTTTAGTGTGCTATGTTACTTTAGCCTTAATGTAGGATGGTCTTGCATTAGAATAATCTTGCCAAAGAATAGAAGGTATGGGATGTCGAGTTGTTGGTGATGGTGCACACATGTGCTCCATAGTGGATACTGAGGGATTAAGGGCATAGTGTTATTTGAGTTAGGTGAATTATGACTTTAGCCTATTGGCTTTGTCGTGGTCTAATATCATTCTGCTTTCCAAGTAGTAGAGGCCTATGGTTGAGCAACTCCATATTCTAAACTGCAGCCATCTTCTGAGCCTCTGTAGGTGAGAGGTTATATTGAGATTACATGTGTTGTTCACCAGCAGTGAACGAGAGCAGACCAGTTCTTATCAAGAGGAATGTGCCTTCTTCGCATTGGCGTCATAACAAAATGCTTGGCCAGCTGCTGTTGGGTGCCTGGTGTGGAAAGGTACAGGAATCTTGTGAGAAAGGTAGGCGGGTTCTTTCAGAAGCTTCGATAGAGGATAGAGTTCTATATTAGAGAAAGGGGGTCAGAGAGATGGTGAGATGCTGAGATGCTGGTCTGGTGGTTTGGCGGTCTGGTGATACATCACGGTGCAGACGTGCAGTCGTGTTTGTGCAACAGAGAGTCCTGACCCAACCAGAGTGGGAAAGAGAGACGGACCCTTCTTCAGATGACAAGACGCCTAAGATTATGGTGAGATGTTCCAGGTGTACTTATTGTATCTAACTATGCTTTTATTTTCAGGTTCTATGTATATGTATGTGTTGGTGATTGCTACAAATGTTTACTGTGTTATTCTTCCTTGTCATTCTATTATCATGTAATAAAGAAACCCTAGAGCATATCATTTGTTTGCATTCCTTGTGAGGGAAGATCGGGACCCTTTTTAACCAAGTACTTACAGAGGAATGGGCGATTCCCCTCTAATGGGTAATTGTTGATACAGAAGGGAAATCGACTCCCATCAGGGATGTCTAAATTCCAAATATTCTATCCAATACATTGCGAGGAGGAGCATGCATTGTGTACCCTCTCGGATGGGGAGGTGTTGTGACTTGCTGTATACCCTCTCGGATGGGGAGGTGTTGTGACTTGTTATTTGCGAGCTCCTCGGCAATGGTTTTATATGTTGTCAGTGTTTATTCCTTTCTTGGGTAAGTATTGTGAAATGTGGTGTCTTTCTAGATTCTGTGAAAGGATGTGGTAAGTAATGGCCTGGTGACTGACAGAAGCACCAAAACATACAGAGAAGTAGGTCATTACAAACAGTTCTGGACACGGCGCAGTTTTGGGTTTATCGTCCCGACCAGTGAGTCCGGGATATTCGGGCTATGATTCCGATCTTTCACCCTCTATCCCAGATTTTGGTCAGAATGACCCAGAGGCTGCTGGGCCTCATGGCCTCCTGCATCCTGCTGGTCGATCATGCCAGGTGGCATAGGCATGCTCTTCAGTGGGACCTGAAGTTCCAGTAGATTCAGCATATGGGGAATCTGTCTGATTGGTTCCAAATCTCGGATGGCACTGCAGGACAATTGCAGTGGTGACTCACAAACCAGGATTAGGTCAACGACAGATCCCTCTCCTTTCCCCAACCAGAATACACAGTGGTGACAGATGCATCCCTTCTGGGATGGGGCGGCCACATGGGAGAGGCGGAGATCAGAGGCCTCTTGTCCCTGGCGGAGTCCGGGCTCCACATCAACCTTCTGGAGCTTCGGTCGATTAATCTTGCACTCAAGGCATTCCTTCCCTCTGTCTGGGGAAGAGTGGTGCAGGTGTTCACGGACAACACCACTGCCATATGGTGTAGTGTAGTTCCTATATCCCTAATAGGCTCTGCGCATTGGAATAATATACACTATAGTTTTGACATAGGACTGAGGTCAGTATGTCTCCATAGAGTACATTAAACTTAATTACTTGTGTGTGCCAGCTAACTCAGAGGTCACTAGAAACTTTCTTGAATGAACAAGAAGGGATTCGTTTCTGACAACCCCATAAACATGACAACTTTGTTTCCCTTAGAGTCGGAAAAATATCTTGAGAGTCGTGGAAACAATAGATAAACGTTTCACTCAGTCGATCGTGCAGGCTTCGTTTCTACAGAGTTGTTACACAGAAATAGGGAGACGGGCGTTTCAATAAAAAGAGTTTATTGAACAGTCTTCTTTCTCATGCAAAAGATATGAACTGCTACAATCGTAAGACAGAATGCGAAGTATAATGCGTACAGTGTCAACAGTAATATAAAATACTACTGTAATAGCATGGTCTATAGCTATGACGTATATCAAAAATACATACATAAATAACACAGGCTAAAATACTCAACTGGTGCTTCTAAAATAATCCTACCCCAGTGTACCTAACCTAAGTCTAGTACGAGGAAAGAAGTAGGTCCTGTTTTAGCTATAATTTAGTTTAGCTTTGCCAAGAATTGGCAAAGGTTTCTCTAGGTTCTAATCAGCTCCATACCTCAGAATGAGAGAGGTTGGTATCTCTTTCTCAGGACTCAATCTCTAACACCCCGCAAGGGGAGTCAGAAACACTGGAGCTGGATTCTCGGGGAGGAGGATGACAGGGTCTGGTCAGTGCGTCAGTTGGGGAGATAACTTCCTTCTGGACTTGCTGTGGTGAGCCGTGTCTAGCAAGAAGGTAGCTGAACTGCACCGTGCCTTGCCATAGCAAGTGAAGGTATATTTATACCTCGAAGGTGTTTAGGAATGCCAGTATTGATGTAGAAGTCGGGCATAAGAACATCATGAATGAACCACTAAGGAATAGATGTTCATGCATAATAAATGAGTTCTTGGAGAAATCAATATTCAAGCAAGGGGAACTCCTAAAGGCTTAAGAGTCTGGTTTTCCAGGAACTCGTTGTGACGTAGATGAACGGGTGTAAGAAGCCATGCGTGTATTTGGTTAGCACGGGCTATGCCTAAATAAGGGCTGGAGTTCTATGCCTATATAAAGGCAATTTGAAATGTACCTATATAAGGGCATGAATCTGGAAATTCATACAGAATCTAAATCGATACACAACAGTGGTACTGCAACAAAAAAGGCGGGGTGGGGGCTTGGTCTCACTACACATGGAGTGAGACGCACGCCGTTAGAGATCCGGGCCGCCGCCGCTGCTAATAACGATCTTCAGCATTGCCTTAACGCTGAAAGTCGCCCTGGTCGGAGCGCAACAACTGCGGAGTGGCTGGTGCTCTCCTTTTGGGGCTAGAGAAGTCCTGGTGGTACCTCAAGACAGAGATCCCGGCGATACGCGACGAGAGGCCTGGGGACGGCTGTTGCACCCGCCATCTTGGTCACCCAGCACCGTACATGTTCCCCTCTGCGTAGTCTGGGGGCATTGAGGGCCCCCTGATGTGCTGGGTGTACCTGTGCGAGCCCCGGAAGCTCTCTGACATTATGAGACCTTCCCTCACCAGGTACGGAGACGGCCTGGGTAGTGCGAGTTGAGCAGCTTAACAACGGATGGGGTGCCCGCCATTTTAGGTTAGGTGCCTTGAGTCCGCTCTGTGATACTTGTTCCGCCTCTGAGGACTGGGGAGGCCTTCCCGGTGCATACGAGGGTCTCGAGACTGACCGGAAGCGGCAGAGTCCCTAGCAGCCCCCATCCTGCTGCGCAGACCTGGGTGGAAGGCCTAAGGACGGACGGCGCGCCCGCCATTTTCACAGCCTGGGCACTGTGCTGCAGCTCCGGTTCCCACCTCGGAGGTCGGTGGAACTGGAGACTTACTGCGGCCCCTGGGGGGCCTCTGTGGAGCTGGAGGGCGATCGGATGCTGTGAGGACCCAGACCCCCTCTACTTTGGCTGTGCCTTGCGGGAGGCGTCCACCACCTCTGCTGCCTGGGCTGTTGGGAGCTGTGGCCGGAAGAGGAAGCCCGTCATTTTGCGACCCGGGTGCTGCAAGGACCTTGCCTGGACTTCCGTGGCTGGCTGGAGGCAGCGGGCCCTGGAGAACGTGCCCTGCACAGGTACGGTGGTGGGGGGTGTCGCCTCCGCCACTGGGGGGGTACAATAGTGCGTCCTAGGCAGCCTGAATCTCCTGCACCCCTGCTGTTCTTCGGGGACTAGAGCTGTACCTCGCGAGCCCCGGAAGCTCTCTGACGCTATGAGACCTTCAGCCATCCCTCACCAGGTACGGAGACGACCTGGGTAGTGCGAGTTGAGCAGCTTAACAAAGGACGGGGTGCCTGCCATTTTAGGTGCCTGGAGTCCGCTCTGTGATACTTGTTCCACCTCTGAGGACTGGGGAGGCCTTCCCGGGGCATACGAGGGGTTCGAGACTGACCGGAAGCGGCAGAGTCCCCAGCAGTCCCATCCTGCTGCGAAGACCTGGGTGGAAGGCCTAGGGACGGGTTGCGCGCCCGCCATTTTCACAGCCTGGGTACTGTGCTGCAGCTCCGGTTCCCACCTCGGAGGTCGGGGATCTGGAGACTTACTGCGGCCCCTGGGGGGCCTCTGTGAAGCTGGAGGGCGATCGGATGCCGTGAGGACCCAGACCCCCTCTACTTTGGCAGTGCCCTGCGGGAGGCGTCCGTCACCTCTGCTGCCTGGGCTGTTGGGAGCTGCGGCCGGAAGAGGAAGCCCGTCATTTTGCGACCCGAGTGCTGCAAGGACCTTGCCTGGACTTCCGTGGCTGGCTGGAGGCGGCGGGCCCTGGAGAACGTGCCCTGCACAGGTACGGTGATGGGGGGTGTCGCTGCCGCCGCTGGGGGGGGTACAATAGTGCGTCCTAGGAGGCCTGAATCTCCTGCGCCCCTGCTGTTTTTCGGGGACTAGAGCTGTACCTCGGCGGCGGCACCCCCTACCCCTCTGCGCCAGTCGGTCCCTGTTGCTGTGGCTCCTGACCATTGATACCTCTCCTCCCGCTGCCTCCTGCGGTCCTTGCTGGGGCTGGACGTCCCCACCTGCCCCTCTGGCAGAACTCCTGATCAGTGCTGGTGCATAGCGGAGGGGATACAACGCCACAACCAAAGCCTCTTTTTCCCTAGTGATAAGCTGGCTACTATTTGAAGGGCCTGGGGACATTGGGCCAGTCATTTGGACATCTGCCAATTCCAATCCTTGGGGTTGCTCAGGATCTATCCCTCTGCCGCTACTGCTGCCCTAGCCCCTGCACAGCTACATTACAGGAATTGGCCTCTTTTTTGTCTACGGAGCTGACTTATAGCCTGGCGGCCCTGCGGGTTGCCCACAGTCTTCTTCCTCTCGAGCGGGGCCCTGCTGGCCGCTTGGTGCTCTATCTAGGTTGCGTCTCCCTTGAGGCCTTGTGAAAGTGACATTGTTTCGTAACCGCCCTGACCCCTGCACTGTCGAGGGCCTCCTGTATCCCAGGATCCATTCCCGCCTTACAGTCTTTGGGAACGACGCCCCAAATTAATGCGCTATTGAGCCTGATTCTCACTTGCTTTGCACGCCGGCTGTCACCAGGGCCTTGAAGCAGGACGGGCAGCTACACTCAAACAGGACCAGCTGCTAACAAGGTTGCGCCTCCCGTGGGGTCCACAGTGACACAACACTACTCCTATGCGACCATGACTCAGTCAAAGTCCGGGAAGGATCCTTCAACAACCCCTAAAGAGGTCGCCAACACGACTCTGTGGGACAATCCGGGGCCAGCCCCAGCTTCTGTCGCGGTGATAGCGACTGGGGGTCCTTTAGAGCCAGTTACACAAGCTTTCATGACACTCTTTATGCAGAAACTCAAATCTGAAATCGGGTCCTTGCGAAATGAGGTTCAGACCTGCGTCAAAGATCTCCGAAAGGATGTGGGGGAGCTGGGTGACCGAGTAGACAACCTTGAAAGGACCCGGGATACTTGTACCAAGGATTAAGAGCACTTATGGCAGTGGATGGCCACCATGGAAGAGCAGCACATCGAACTACAAATCAAACTGGAAGATTTGGAAAATAGGGGCGCCGAAACAACATACGCATACGGGGTTCCGGTTGGAGCAGAAGGTACCGATATCATGACATTTGTGGCAGAACTACTCCGCGACATCAGGGGGGATAATGACACCCCATCGCCTGCCCTGGACCGTGCGCATAGAGTGACTGGACCTGTGGGGAGACCTGGCCTCATCCCTGACATCCTGACTCGAGAAGGAAGCGATTCTTAAAGCAGCTCGGGACAAACCTGAGATCCGGTTCAATGGCGTGCCCATCCAGCTGTACCAAGACTTAGCTCCCACGACACTCCGACGCAGCAAAGACTTTAGACCTATCACTGATAAACTCCGGGAGCTTAACATCCGCTACCAATGGGGGCATCCCTTTGCCCTCATATTCCAGTGGGAGTCCAAGCAGCGGGGGCTGAGATCATACAGAGAAGCGGCCCATTGATTTGCTTATTAACAGTGAGGCTATTAAACCCTTTTTTGTACGTAATATTCCCCAAATTGTTTTTGCCTTTGCAGACGATATAGCAGTGACTACAGAAGACCCGATGTAAGCATTGTTAGAAATTGAGCGATTAGCTAAGATATTTGGTCTACTGTCGGGTTATAAATTGAATACTGCAAAAACACAGCTGGTGTGCTCGCATTCGGTTCAGGTGAATGACCCAAGAGTAGTAGTAGAAGCAACCTATTTTGGGGTCAAGATAAGAGCAGCTATGTCAGAAGCGGTAGCCGCCAATTGGGTTTCACTCTATAGAAATATAGCGGAGTCTTTAGAAAAGTGGGGGAGGCTACATTTTACTTTAATTGGCCGAACTAATATAATAAAGATGATTATACTACCAAGGGTTTTATATCTATTCAGATCCTTACCATTAGAATAATTACCGGCTCAAATTCAACAACTGCAGGCTCTGTGTGCCAGATTTATTTGGACTCCGGGTAAACCACGGAGAGCCATACGACTTACGACGGTACCAAAAGATAGAGGGGGACTATCCGTCCCTGATTTCTTACTTTATTATTATGTTTGTTTTTTGCAAAAGATGTATAGTTTATTGATAGGAGGTGAAGATGGAATTAATCCAACCATATTGAGTTTTAATATTTCTATGTACCATTTAACTTTGGGAATCGCTGCAAATTCGAACTTGTTCAGGGAAATAGAATGGAGTTATTACAAAAGAACCAAGTTCAAGACGATAGAAGCAGTTAATAAAATTTGGAAAAAAGTATGCAAGTTAATTAACTTAGGATCCATAACCTATTATACCCCATTAAATGCAACCAAATTGCTCCCAGCTATATGCAGAGACAGTGTCACGAGGTTTTGGCAAGGTAAAGGGATTAACACGCTAGGGGATCTGTATGACCAATCTGGCACTCTTAAACAGTTTGCTTCGCTATCACAGGACTATGGTATACCACAAACACAGTTTAAGTATATACAAATTAGGGATTTCTTAGTTTTGAAAAAACTTAAAATTGATATCTAACCCTTTGACGGAGGCTGTAAAGATTCACAGTAGAATAGGGGGATTGTATAAAATCTTAAATTCAAGAAAGGGTGATGATCTGGGGAAACAAATGGTTTATTGGATTGAAACTCTTGGTGAGAACGAAATAGATATATCAATAGAAGAAGCGATTGTAAGAGCTAGGGAAACTTTAATGTCGGCAAATTTACAAGTGCAATTTTTTAAAACTGTGTTTAGATTGCACTATACGCCTGCGCGAATGAAAAAATGGGGTAGCAGATACGATGGGAAATGTTTTCGGTGTGCTGCACCGGACGCGGATATAGACCATATTTTTTATATGTGTGCTAAATTGCTTCCTTTTATACAAGCTATGGAAAGATTTCTATCTCAAATAATAGAGACACCTGTTAAGATAACCCCAGCTTTGATGATGTTAGGGATGGGCCACGAGTTTTCAAAGGGGGGTAGTTTGTATAAATGTAGATACTTTTTATTTGTTGCAATGACCATAGCTCGTTTAAGTATAGCAGGGGATTGGTTATGTCAAGAGCCTCCAAGATTCGAGGCGTGGAGGGCCAAGTTACTTAGAATTTCAAGCTTGGAATTTAGTTTATATTCGTTAAAAGGAGCGAGGGAACGCAAAATGGGACTAATGATTTGGGAGCAATTTATGGTCTATAGGAACAATTGAAAAGTATAATGTGACCAAATATGTTACAATAGTGTTTGTGTATCTATAATTTTTGTAGTATATTTTTATTGAAGGATTCTAATAGAAGACTCAGTTAGATAAAATCATGCATCATTATGAAAATTATGTAACCATTATGATAGAAATTGTGTATTCTTAAATGATAATCTTGCTATGGAAGTGTGGAAAGAAAATAAAATAAGTATATAGAGAAGCGGCCCAACTACTTCAGGTTTCCGACTCCCCTCCAGCCAGCACCTCTCGTATGCCTGCGAAGGCCCGAGTACCACTAAAACCTCAGTGGAATCTGGTGCGCCATGATCGACACCCCTCCTCCAGGGACCGCAGCAGCTCCTCCCAACAGAAACAGGATATAATCCAACACATAAAATCCTTAGAAGGAGGCTAATCACCTTTGAGCTCGCAAACGGCTACCACTAAGTAACTGAAGTCTTCACAACCGCCACAAAGGATATACCATTTGCCTTACGGGTGATCCCCCCCCCAGCGTCGACTATCCAGCAGTTTGGATACCTCTCTGCCACACCCTGCGCACGTACTCCCAAAGGATCGAACCTGGCTGAGATGGTAGTGGAGTGCCACGCGCCCTGCCAGACATCCACTGGCCACAGACCGCAGCCAATCAGCCCAACGAAAGCAGGTAACGCCTCAGCGTACATGGTCCCTGGTGGGAGCCTGGCCTCCAGTAAGTTCACAAACCTCTGCTACTGAATGCTTAGCTGAAGTCTGGGTCACTACACTGAATGGCCGTTATTTCTCTCAAGAATATGCCCCTCTGCAACTACCATGGAAGGAGGTCTACTAGGCTGGGCACTCACCCGCAAGTAACTGCGACGGCCTGCTACACGAATAACAGGTCGTACTGTAGCGCACAGGATGCCCTGACAGAAAACCATCATCTACAGGTTTATAAGCGGCCAGACCTACTTGACTCGCCTCAGCTCTAGTTGCTATACTCGACGTCTCCCCCGTGCCCAGGGGCAGGCCCTAGACTGCCAATGTGCCACTGCCATACCCCCTTTATTTTCTTTGCTCCACTCCAGAAGACGCATTATTGGGCATCTAACCTATGTTGGGACAGCGGCGGCCTGGGGCGTCGTTCCAGACTCTTCAACCTATTTTTCAGAGCGATGACCGACCCCCACTCCAATTCCTGGGAGAGTGACATCTCCGGGACAGCCTGTGCCGGAGTGCCTGGCTACTCCCTGGACTGGACTAGGAAAATGTTGGCCATGTTGACCGTTACAGTTGGCTAATTGTTTTATTCATATCTACCCTCAACCCCTCTTCCCTTTCCCTACCCATCCCCTTGGCGGTGAGAGGTGGCACCTGACCACCTGGGAGAACTTTTAGGGATTAGCTAGCTCTATGGAACATCTGTTTGAAACTGCGACTCTACCTGGCGATAGATGATATGGCCTCCGTACCCTGTTTGAAGGTTCTTTCCCTTAATGTGAAAGGGGCTTAACTCTCCTAATAAATGCCGCCAAATATGGCGGTACCTATTGTTACAAAACCCTGACATAATCTTCTTGCAAGAGACCCACCTCCTCAAGAACGATGGGAGCACATGTCATACCCACTTTTCCCGCATCAATTCTGGTCCTCGGCAGTCACCAAGACAGCGGGCGTAGCCATCCTCTGCTGGGCGGGCATTCCACAGGGTGACGCCAAGGTAGTTCGGGACTCCGAGGGCAGATTTCGTAAGGTGGAGGTCAGGAGAGGGCATTGCACACTTACTCTCTGCAATGTGTACGTGCCAAATCAAGGCCAAGACGCTGTTCTGCGCGAGATTCTCTGTGAGCATGTAGTACCGGTGAGTACCGACCTCATAGTGGGGGGGAGACTTGAACTTGGTATGGGATGTGGGGTTGGATCGCAGTGGGGTGCATTCCATGGGGTGGGCGCTATGTCTGCGGCAACAAAATAATCTCTTACCGCTCCAAACCTTATAGATGCCTGACGTTAGCATTTCCCTGAGAGTCGTGATTACACTTACTACTCTGCTGCGCACCGTTCTTACTCTCGCATTGATTTTCTCTTTGTGTCCCACTCCCTGGTTAAGGATACCCTCTCCACAGACATCTCTGATATATATCGATCTCCGACCACGCACACGTGGAGCTACTCATTCACGAGTGCTTTGCTCACCCCAAACGGCCTACGAGTTGGCGATTTCCGCCCCATGTTCTTAGGGATCAGGTGGATAGAGATGAACTCCAAGCTGCCATTACATCTTATTTTGAAACTAATGATCTCCCGGAAACTCCCTGCCTGTTTTGTGGGATGCGTTTAAAGCTAAGATGCGAGGTGTTCTCATGTCTCTTGCTATGGCTAGGTCGCGGGAAGCTCACCTATACGAGGCGAAACTTACGCGTGAAATCAGAATGTTCGAGAAATTAGATCAGGAACGCCGATACACAAACAACGCCTGGCTGTCCTTAGAGGTAATCTTAGAGCACACAGAACGAATAAGGCGGTGCTACTATGATGGAGGGGACAGAGTTTGTACGGTCCTAGCACGTCGCCTGAAAACGCGGGCAGCCAAAGCTCACATCGTGAAACAAAAACTAGGGGATGGATCATGAGCCACCACGGAATCTGACAAACTTCAAACATTTCAAGATTACTATGCATCTCTTTACGCTCGGGATTCACACGCCCCGGATCTCATATCCGCCGCCTTGGACGCTTGCGATTGGGATCCTCTCGGCGAATACCACTCCAAGCTTTTGGAGGAACCAATCACTGTAGAGGAATTGACTGGTGCCCTAAAAGAACTTCCACCTGGTAAAACGCCAGGCCCTGATGGGCTCCCAGTCTTGTTTTATCGCAACTTCTTGCCGCAACTCCAAATGTATCTGTTAAGCCTTTTTAACTCTTTCACAGACACTGTCGGGCCGTCCCCAGATTTGGCAATGGGGGAAATAGCCCTCATTCCGAAACCTGGGAAAGACCACACACACTGCTCTTCTTTCTGCCCCATTGCCTTGTTAAATACAGATCTCAAATTGTACACCAAAATTCTGGCTTAACGACTTAGCGTGCACTTACCCAATCTCATTGAGCCGGATCAAGTAGGCTTTATTCAACAACGCCAAGGAGCAGACAACGTACGGCGAGTGGCACACCTTGTAGGGAGGGCGCGGCACTGGAGGATCCCAGCCTGTCTGCTCTCACTGGACGTCGAAAAGACGTTTGACCCGGTGGACAGGGGATTTCTCCATGCTGTCTTGCAAAAAGTAGGTCTAAGCCCACGCATGTTAGCGCGCATCATGGCTCCCTACATATCTCCCCTGGCTAGGGTGCGTGTTAATGGCCAACTCACGCAGCCCATCTCTATTCGCAGGGATGCCAGGCAGGGCTGCACCCTGTCACCACTATTGTTTGCCCTTGTAGTGGAGCCACTTGCTGTTATGATACGCCGGTCGCCTGACATCCGTGGCATTACCGTTGGGGGAACAGAGCATAAGATTGCCCTTTTTGCGGATGACCTACTCCTTACTCTGGCTGATCCGGTGCACTCGCTTCCAACAGTACATACTCTGCTCCAGTTTTATGAGCAAGGTGCAGGGCTTAAAATCAACTACACGAAATCTTGGGCCCTTAACCTTACGATCCCGGTCGATGAGATTGCGACCTTGCAAACACTTGTTCCCTATCAATGGGCGACCAGTTCCATACGTTACCTCAGCCTTAATTTAACACCAGATCTAGCCACCTGGTCTAAAGCCAATTGGCAAGAATACAAAAATTCAGTCATCACTGATCTGCAGGCATGGTAAGCCTTGCCACTTTCCTGGTTGGGGCGCCTCAATACAGTCAAAATGCCCATTCTACTGAAAATTCTTTACCTATTTTAAACGCTGCCGACACCCATCCCAGAACACCAGATTCAGGGTCTGCAACGCGAGCTGGCCGCTTTTATATTGGGGGGGGGGGGAGAAACCACGATTCTCTAGTAAAATCTTAATGTTCCCGCGGGATAAAGGGAGACTCGCCTGCCCGAATCTGATAGAGTACTATTGGGCGTCCCACCTCCGTTTTATACCAAAGTGGATGGCGTGGGAAAGCGAGAAGGTGTGGTTTCACATGGATAAAGCGGTCACTTGTCGCTCTCTCTAGGACTATGCATGGTTGCCCCAGGAAGCGCGCCACCGTAGCGCCTATATGGCGGTTCCTACTAAAACGGTGCTTGAGATTTGGGACAAAGTGGCGGTCCACAGGGACCTCACTACCTTCCCATCACCGCATACCCCAATTGCTCGCAACCCGCAGTTCTCCCCTGCGTGTTGCCCGGCTTACTTTGCAAATTGGACAGATAAGGATTGCAGAACGATCCGCAACTTATTCATGGGGGAGGACATCAAAACGTCCGCACAGTGTAAACAAGAGTTTCGGCTAACTGAGAAAGATCGGTTTCAATATATCCAACTCCGGCACTCGTTACAGGGCTCTACTTTATCGCAGGCAGCCACGCGACCTTTTACACCGTTTGATTGGCTTGCGCGTACCTTTAGCACCCCCAAGGGGTTAATCTCTTGCATATACCAGGTCCTCCAACACTCGCACCGTTTGGACCCTCACCCATACCAGCGGCAGTGGCAATCCGTGTCTGACGCCGACATCGCTCCCGCCCAGTGGGCACGCCTTTGGCGCAACATTCAAAAAACTTTTCATAGCATTGCCCAGCAAGAATCCGCTTACAAGGTGATGACTCAGTGGTACTACACTCCATCTCGCTTCAAAAGATGTTTCCCAACGCGTCTCCCCTGTGTTGGCGCCCTACACAAGCGGTCGGGGATTTTCTACACATTTGGTCGTCATGTCCTCCCCTTGCTACCTACTGGAAAGAAGTCCTTAGCCATATTAAACGGGTGCTAGGATACCCATTAACTGAGCGTCCACTCACTTTCATTCTGGGCCTTAAGCCAGTGAACCTGCAAGCAATGACCTGCCGAGATCGGCACCTTAGTCTGCACATGCTGGGAGCCGCGAAGCAGTCTATCGCCCTATATTGGAAGAAAACAGAAACGCCCTCCATCAATGTATGGTTCACTCGCTTATGGCACACAGTGGCAATGGAGTTGCTCACAGCGTGCCTACAACTTCGGGAACTCAAATTCATTAAGCTGTGGAAACCCCTGGTGGAACACCTGGGAAGACTGGAAAATGCTACACTGCAACCACCACGACTCCGAGCCCTACAGCTCTTTGACGACGCAGTACACCCCACTGACCGGAGGGTTTTTGGAACTCCACTGACTAGCCACTCAGCACATCACCCCCGTTACGCTCCGAGACTTAGTTCTCTCCCTTCCTGATACACTGGTCAATGCGGACACCCTTGACCCCCCCTCCAACATGTCATCAGAGACGATATCTGCCATAGCTAGAGTAGTGTTTTCCAGCGGTGTGAAAAGACTCGGAAGATATACCAAAGCACCCCCATTCACCCCCCACCACACACTACCCCATCTTTTCCACTATCCCTTTCCCTCTCTTTATCTATGTATATTGGTTGTGTCTTCGTCTTCCTTTTTTTGTTTCTCTTTTATCTTTTATTGTTCATAATTTCCAGCACATAGATGCATGAATGGCACCGAAATTCAGTCTAGGCATGTTCATTAGAGAAAGTGTGCTAAACTGTTAAATGGTGCTTTTGCGCTGCAACATCATGCCCCTACTGCTAGACAATTGGAACTCTAAGATGCTAATAGTAGAGATTTGTGCAGCTGATGCTGTCGTTTACCACTGGCATGCTAGAAAAGAGAATGAAAAGAGAATGTAAAGAGAGGTCACCGGACTGCCTCGGCCCGCTACGCTAGCACTGATTGTGAAGATATGAGGCCCACAAACTCTCGCTCTCACTCCTTCTGTTTGAAATGTCTGCATATTGTTGCACTAAATATTATGCTGTGTTTTCTCTTATTGCTGTCCCTTATAAATGCCAATAAAAACGTTTTGCAACAAAAAATGCGGGTGGGGTCGGGGACCCTATGTCAGGAGGCCCTCCGCCTCTGGATATGGCAGGTTCACTGAACGCCAGGGCGGAACAACTCAGCCGCAGCTGCATGATGGATCACAAGTTGAATCTTCACTCGGAGGTTGTGCAAGGTCTTGTTGCAGGGATTCTGCTCATACACAGAACTGTGCACAGAGACCCAGGACATCAGTGAATTGTGGTGGACCAAAAATCTCACCTCAGTACCTAGAACCCCTAACCGACTAGCATCAGTGTCACATTAGCTCTTCGTCCTGTAGCAAAGGAACCAATGATTAGACAACCAAGAACAAACAACTTTGGTTACTCTCAGGAGTGGTGGGAATCAAGAACACTCTTTCGTTTGTTATTCTCATACGAGTCCACAACCTGGGTAAAACAAGAGACACGGTAACGTTTAAAATGTTTATTTAGACGACATGCTCTAAGATGTAGTATTTTTGCTAACATAAGGAGGCATATGATCAAAACTAATACGATCAGCATTGTTACAATTCCATAACACACAAAAGGAGAAATCATATTATAATGGTAGTGGAAACAGGTCCTATAGTGCCTGGTATGCCACCCTCCCTAGCTAGGAACTATGTTTTTTAAAATATAGAAGGTCTCTTAGGCTTGAATAGGGGACCCCATACCTCCAAGATCAGCAGAAGTGAATCACATCAGGATCTGCCAAAGCTGTCTGGAAACAGATTTTCTCCAAGTGCCTAAAATCATGTATGTAGTGCAATATTAAAGGCGCCAGAATTTCAGCTAGCTGCAGCTGCGTTCATGTTGTGTCTAGAGCCTGAGCTGATAAGCCAGAACAACGCCTAACATTGTTATGATAACCTTGAAGGCTTCAGCACTCACTGTGCAGACTAAGGTCGAGATGTATGTCTAGGGATAATGAAAACAAGCCATTCTCATGTTAAGCAATTCACGCAGCCTAACTTACAACAACAGTTATAGTGTTGTGTGCAAAAGCAGCAAAAAGGTAAAATGGTGTTTAAACTTCTAATAAGCCTATGCTAACATAGCAATGTGCACACCCAAGGCCCTGCCTTCACTACAGTCTCTTTCAGCATTTGGGAGAGCCTTGGTTAGATCTATTTACCACGGAAGAGAACGTGCAATGTCAGCAATTCTACGTGTTGGAATTTCCAAGGCGGCACTCGCTAGGTGATGCTTTTTAGGGTGAGTGGAGTTGCGGTCTGTTGTATGCCTTTCCGACTATACCGCTTCTGCCCAGTGGGCTGAAGAAGATCAAGCACAACCGGGCTCAAGTCATTCTTGTGGCTCAGGATTGGGCACAAAGAGTCTGGTATCCCGAGGTGCTCAACATGGCCATCGATCCTCCAATCAGAATGCCTCTTCGGGAGGATCCTCTGTTGCAGCAGCAGGGGGACGGTCCTCCACCTGAACCTGTCCAGCCTATACCTACTTGCCTGGAGATTGAGCAGCGGCAGTTGACGTCATTTGACTTGCCTCCCAAAGTACGTGACATAAAAAAGCCAGGCGTCCCTCCACTAAGACGCCTGCCGATGGAACAAATTTGTGGCATGGTGCACAGCAAAGGCTGTGGATCCCCTTTCTGCTCCTCTTTTTGAGGTTCTCTTGTTCCTCCTATGTTTGGCCCAGCAGGGCTCTGCTCTGGGCACTATCAAGGGCTATCATTCAGCCATTTCTGCTTTTCTAAGGCTCCCTGATCAGCCTTCTCTCTTCAAGTCCCTGGTTGTAAATAGTTTCTTAAAAGGTGTAAATCAGCTCTTTCCTCCTATTCCATTCGTTGTGCCTCAGTGGGACTTGAATCTGGTCTTGACCTATTTGATGTGCACTCCCTTTTAGTCGCTTCACAACTGTCCTCTAAGACCTTTAACACTTAACATTGCTTTCCTGGTAGCCATCACATCTGCCAGAAGAGTGAGTGAGCTCCAGGCTCTTTCTTCCAAGCCTCCTTGTCTGGCTGTACATCCGGTCAAAGTTGTCCTACGGACTCGGCCATCCTTTCTCCCCAAGGTGGTCAACTCCTTTCAAATCGGCCAAACCATCACTTTGCCCACCTTTTTCCGCCTCCGCATCCTTCTAAAGAGGAAGAGAGGCTCCACCGTCTGGACCTAAAACATGCCCTTTCCTTCTATCTGGATCGCACAAAACAGTTCCGGGTGGATGACCAGCTCTTTGTTGGTTAGGTGGGCACCAAGAAAGGTCGGGCTGTACACAAGTGGACCAGCCCTAGATGGGTTGTTTGAGTGTCAAAGCCTGCTATTCTTTAGTTAAAAAGGAGCCTCTAATGGGGCTATGCGCCCATTCCATCAGGGCGACGGCAGCCACTACTGCTTTGGGATGAGGAGTTCCTCTGAACGGCATCTGTCAGGAAGCTACGTGGGCACCGCTGCACACGTTTACGAGACACTATTGGCTGGACAGCCAAGTCCGGAGAGAAGGCTTCTTTGGCCGATCTGTTCTCCAGGATTTTCTGGTCTCAGGGGTTGGTATTGCTGGGGTATTAATTCAAAGGTAAGGAATCTATAACTAACTGTTTCTTTCAGATAAATAAGTTACTTACTTTCGGTAACGATATATCTGTAAGAAACATAGGTTAGTTATAGATTCCTTCCCGCCTCACCCATCCTCCCCTTTCTGTGAACTGATTTCTAGGGTTAAGGATATCCTTTCAGGGCCCTAGTTTTGTGCACCAGTGGTCAGCGCCTCGCATGGCTTTGTGATTCTGGCACGGAAAGTCGTGTACAGAACTAACGTCAGCTCACGAGAGCAGCATCTAAGTAGCTGCCACAATGTCATCCCGGCGGCCACAACACCAACGACGGACGCGGGCCAACCGGCGCCACCTTCAGACGCGCAGAGGTACTGCTGACAAAAAACTTTACGGATCCAGTCCGACACCTGGGGGTAATTCTAAGGTAAGCAATCTATAACTAACCTATGTTTCTTACAGATATATGGTTACTGAAGGTAAGTAACTTGTTCAAAAGGTCAGTGCCTAAGAACCGTTATGTGTAATGTAGGGAAGAATATAGATGAAAGTTTGTGATGTTACCTGCGCCTATATAAGGTACCTAAATGGAATTTAACACTAAATGCCTCTAAAGAGAGTATTTGCGGGTTCCCCCTGACACCAAAAACTCAGATTTGTCTACTGGGAACAGAAGAAGTAAACAGAAGAACTGACAACGCAAGAACTGTGGACCAGCCCCGGAACTGGCGCCAAACCCTGCCTGCCTGCACCTGCTCCACAATTGCAAAGACCGACTCATCCAGCAGCTGTGCATCTTTTCAACGACTTGAAGGGCTGCGAGCACTTCACCAACCAGTCAGTATATCCCTTAAAGTGGAGGAGACCCGTCCCTGCAGGCACTGACTTTATCTGCCCTGTACACCGTTAGACTGACAACCGGGTCCACCAAAGAAGCAGCATCCCAGGAGAGAGGCTTTGTGGCACTCAGAGGTCAACCCCGTCTCTCCTGTGGGTTTCTAATCACCAGACCCTGCAGGAGCACCCCCTGCACCAATACCCTGGGTACCAGAGCCCTTGCAGCAGTCGATGGCTTGTTAAATGTCCAGTCTGGACACAAAATCTGCCAAGACCGACCTACTGATGAAGGACATCAGCATCACCGTGGCCAGACCCTGCTGACCAGTTTGCCCCCATCACCAGGTCGCCCCAAAGAAGTGACAGCCTCCAATGCAAGCGACATGCCGGACAAAACACCTCTGCACCCGAGCCAAATTACGGTGCCCCCTTGCCAAGCCTCTCTTTGAGCTCTACTGAACTTGTCCTGAAGTCTCCATTTGCAACCTTTTTCTTGTTACAGGTTTTTCCAATGACTTTACAGTGTAGTGCTTGAGGCTACCATCGAAAGCAGCACCACTGCACCCAGACTCCAGGACAGGTAAAACCAAACTACTTGTGGTTCTATGGACATTGGCTCCTAAGACCTAAAGTCCAAGATATCAAACCATAACAACTTTTTGCACGTATACCTATGCAGTGTATGTTTCTCCCATATGATAGCATCACGGTGCTTGAGGCTCCTTCCTCAAATCTGACAGCTTTTGCTATTTCACTGTTTTTCTGTAAAGACCAGAACTCCAAAATTGCTTACCTGATTCCATTGATCTTTCTGTCTATATTATATAAAAATCTATATTTTTCTTAATTTGTCTTGAATCTCTCGAGTGTGTGTATCATTTAGTGACTTTGTGTGTACAACAAATGCTAAACACTCCCCTCCAATAAACTGAAAGCGGCTCAACCACACTCCCACAAAATAGAACACTTTGGGATTGTTAAAGCAACCCCTGCAAACAAATAAGGGCTGACTGGACTTTCTTCACAGTGTACCTAATTTTGGCACAATATAAAGAAAGCCAACTTCCTAGAATGGTCGGTCAGCGGTGGGATACAAGAATTTGAATTAGCTGATAGCACTATGTCAACAGGTGATACTACAAAGAAATCCATAATTGATATTAGTCAAAAAGATTGTTTTGAATTGTTCGATTTTCCAAATTTTGGCCGATTTTCTAAAAAGATCCAAATTGTACTAAAAATGTCTGGTAGAGAGGAACTCAACCTGACTCCTTATCTAAGCAGTCAAAGAACCTCTGTACAGCCAGTAAAATCAGAACAGGTTGAAACTTTACAAAAATATAGCTCCAGGAGCTACTTGCAGAATCTGATGTAACCAACTCCGCAGAAGATCCTGACACCGTAGATGAGGTGGTCAGTGATAATGACAGAAGGTACAGTACTCCAGACGACTGTCCCCCTAAACTCACTGGAGAAGGTGATGAGGTACCCCCTCACATCTACCCTAGAACTGTACCTAGCATGTCTGCCCCTACTGGGGGTAAGGCCACTCAGGACAAGAAGTAGAGCAGGATGAATAGGACCTAGTACTTGAGAACCTAGCCAAAAAAGCAGCCTTTGAGGCCAAAATCCTTGCCATAGAAAGAGAAAGGGCTGAGATGGGTCTAGCGCCCATAAGTGGTGGCAGCAACTACGTAAACAGGGAGAGAAGGGAAACCTTTAATCCCAAAATCCCCAAAGGTATTGTCCTTAAATATGTAGAAGGTGATGACATTACCAGGTGGTTTTAAACATTTGAGAGGGCCTGTGAAATTGGAAGGTTACACCAGACGTACTAGGGCACTCTAGTCTGGTAGTTCTTCTCAGGAAAATACATGCACAGGCTCCTGACACCGGAGGAGGAAGATGCTGAGTCCTCTGACCTCAAGATGGATGCCCTGATTGAATGCTTTGGACTCACCACTGAGGAGTACAGGATTAAGTTCAAGGAACCTAACAAAACCTTGAATTAGTCCTGGGTAGATTTTGTTGACTTCTCAGTTAAAAACACTAGAAAGCTGGTTAAAATGCAGTAATGTGTAACACTATGAAGGGCTTTACAATGTTCTAAGGAAAGAGTATCTGTTAAGTAATTGTACATCAGAAAAACTTCATCAGTACCTAATGGATCTAGGTTTGCTCTTTCCTCAAGAGCTGGGGAGGAAGGCTGACCATTGAGTCAAAAAAACTGCGTCCAGGAAGGCCCAAGGAGGGGGTGAACTAAAGAAAGGGGTTATTGCCAGCCCCCAACCCCTTCGGCCTGTGGGTTCTCTTGAGGGTCCTCTTTGGCTTCAGTGGCCTCCCCTGCTTCCTCAAGGCCTGCTCTGACTCTCCTGGACCTTACCGGTCCTGTCCATGTATGTTGCTGCTGCCAAGGCATCTTGGTGCTCCCGCTGGACACCGACCCCCTGGTCCTAGACTTCAGACATAGGACATCGCGTGACTGGCTCCTGATCTTCCACAGCGTTGCCTGGGCCTCACAGCTGCAGCAACAAGGTGACCGTCAACTCTCCTGCATCTTCCGTTATCGGTGCTCATTGGTCTTCTGTGCCACCAGGCGACTCCCGAGTGGCATATACTTTGCCCCCTCTGCTTGCAGGTACTCCTCTTCAGGAATTCTTCCTTCGATTCCACTGGACTCTTTCACCTTCTTCACCAGCGGCATCTCTACTGAAGTCCCTCATTGTGGTCGACAGCACTTTCCTACGTTACTTCGCACCTATGCAATCGGATTCCCTGGTGTAGGTATCCTGGTTCCTGGGATATCCACTGGTGGGTTGACTCTCCAACCTTCCATCCTCCACGGGGTAATTCAGGGTCCACTGGCAAGGGTCATTCTTTAAAACTGCAACCGTGACTTTCCCATTGACTTGCATTGAGTACGCGGCTGTGTTTCGACTCAGCACACAGCTACCATGGGGTTCTGGGTACTTGCAGTGGGTGGTTTTGGGGTCCCCAGCTCTTCCGGTCCAAGTCTCGACCTCAGCGGGAGTCCGCATTTCAATTCTTTAGTATATGGTGTATATTTGTGCTTACTTAACTGTTTCCATTTGAAATATTGTGTGTATTGTGTTGATATCTCTGGGTAAGAGACATCCCAATGTGTTAGGGAGTGTATTTCATAAATGTACTTCTTTTTATAACTACACTGTGGTTCTTCTTCGTTTAACCTACACTATATGATTAGTTCTGATAAAACAAGCTGCTTAACACTCCTTCTGGACTAAGCCTGAAGGCTGCTCTCCACAGCTACCACTTGGAGCTTTCTATTGTTATCTAAGACCACTAAAATTACCATAAGGGTTGTCTGGATTAGTGCAAGGTGCTTCACTTAAATAAGAGTGCACCATATACTAAGTCAGCCTCCTACCTTGGTGTGCAGTGGTTGGGATTTAAGTCTGCACTGCTTTACCAGCTAATCTAGGTGTGGATTAAATGGCAAAACATCACTAGCATTAGGCACATATTTTTGTAAACAAGTTCTACTGAACTTTAAGATTGGGTGTTAAGGGTCTAGCACAATCCTTTCTCCAATCTTTGGAAGTTTAGTTTTCACTAGGGTATGTAGGTGCAACACCACACCACACCTAGTCACCATGTCTTTAGTTATGGAACCCAGTGGGTCCCAGCCCTCTAGATAAAGTGGTCTTACGTTCCAGGACCCTGTGTACCTCTAGAAAGCTAAAGACAGGCAGTAACCCCATCACTAAGCACCTCTTAGAGCTGCTTATGCTAGATGACCTCCAGAATCCTGACAGGCCAGAAGGGCAGGACAAAGTGGGTGGGGATGCTCCAGAAGATGGGCCAGGAGGGGTTGCCCCTAGTGACCTTATTTCCGAGCATGACCAGGAGGCTGATGACTCCACCCTGGTGAACTCTGATCCCCCAGGGGATAGTACTGATAGTACAGAGGGTGTCCCTAGAAGTAGGTCAACCTTTGTACCTCCTTGGAGGGTGCAGAGAATGTAGGGGAGGTATAGATCCTCCTCTATCAATTCCAATGCTTCTGTCACTGCCATAGGGACCTCCATCTTTCCAAGAGGGAGGACTCCTTAGAAAAGGAATACCACCTGATCAAACTTGAGAGAGTTAGATTCAAGCAAGAGCATTTGGCCCTTGATAAGGAGGCACTGGAAGTCCTGAGGGCTAGGAAGAATTTGGGGCTAGGGCCCCATGGGCAGCACTAGTGTACCTAGAGTCAAGGAAACTTCATTTAATACTAGGAACCTGAGCAGGATATTCCCTTCTTACCTGGAGAGGGATGATATCCATAAATGGATCACTGCTTTACAGAGGGCCTGTAAAGTATAGAAGGTCCCTTAAGGGCTGTGGGCAGCTATCCGGTGGCTCTCCTTTGCTAACAAAGGTCGAGATAAGCTTCTCTCTGTTAGAGGAGAGGATGCTGATAATTACTCAATCTTAAAGAGTGCCCTCATAGATGGATTTGGTTTAAATAATGAACAATACAGATTTAAGTTCAAGGACACACAGAAGGCACACACCCAAGACTGGATTAATGTAATAGACAATGCTATTAAGGCTCTGGAAGGCTGGCTTCCATGGAAGCCAGGTACAGGACTAATAGGGATTGCACAATTTGTTGATGAGGGAGAACATCCTTAATAGTTGTCAACATCAGCAAATGTATTAGTACCTAGTGGACTCTGATCTGCCCTCGCCCCAAGACTTCGGAAAAAAGGCAGACAAATGGGTCCATACCTGGGTTAAGCAGAAGCATAATGGTAGTGGAGGTGGCCAGAAGAAGCAAGACTCTTCTAAGGTCCAAGAGAAAGGTGGGGAGAAGGGTAAAGACAAAAAGGAGTCTTCACAAGGTCCCCAAAAACCTGCCTGTGGGGGAGAGACCCACAACTCCAACCTCTCTAGAAAGAAACCTTGGTGCAACCTGTGTAAGGAGAAAGGCCATAGGCCAAGGGATGCTAATTGTCCTAAGGCCAGTACCAAGGACGGTACTACCACTGCCCCCAAAGCAACTAGCCCCCCTAGCACCAGTACAAGTGGTTGTACAGCTCTCAAGGGAGTAGTAGGATTAACCTTGGGTTCTGCCCTAGTCAGAACATCCACACAGGCTGCTTTTGCCAGTGCCATGGATCTTGCCACTTTATTTGTAAGTCTCACTAACTTGGGCAAGTACAGACTACAGCCTGTGATCTATGGAAAAGAAGCTATGATTTACAGGGATATTGTTGGCAGTGCCACCAGGGTAAAAGAGGAACTTGTGCCCCATTAAACAGATCATACTTGGTCAACTGTGCCAAGTGACCAACACCAGCAATGGTAGGATCGATCACTCCTTGGCATTTGTTAATCTAGGTTGGGGTGGGGTAACTGGCCCTAAAAGAGGTGTAGTCTCTCCAGACAGACCAACCTATAGATTGTATGTGTCCAATAACACACAGTTTTAATCATAAAGGCCTGGCTGAAACATGTAGACCACACCTGGATGTAGGATACCCTAATTAACACTCCTATAACATCCAACAGCCTTTTTTTAATGCTAACAGTGACCCAGTTATTAAAATATAATTCACCCTCTGGTACTGGGACCGCTGTATAGCTTTTACATTTTCACCTTCACGTCACTACACTGCACACTCAGAAACATACCTGCTCCGCTGTATTCAGGCGTCGAAGCACACCCGGGACACACTCGGTGTCACTGGGTGGGCCCTATGATGAAGCATGCCACCAACCAGGTTGGTGGGTGAGGGCTTCATGAACAAACAAAGGGTTTGTACCCTGTCTTACAGTCTTGAGTCTATGTAAATTCACAAATAGGCCATTCCTTTTTAAAACCTATTGTTGACAGGGCTGACATGAGCTTACGGATGGCCACTGATGAGGAACTAGAGGAAGAGAGTAACCCTTTCCCCGATCTTCTCTCTGGACCCTGTTGATGGGTCAGCTGATGGAGTAGCCTTGGCAGGCAGCCTCACTGACCAGCTGCACGCGGACTGAAGGAAAGTCCTCAATCAGTTTGCCCACTTGTATTCTCTGACTCCGAATCACACGACCTTATGTACCCAAGAAGTGGACACAGCTGACCACCTGCCTGAGAAGAATAACATTTACAGAAAGCCTGACCATGTCAGAGATTGTATCAGGACTGAGACCCAAAAGAAGCTGGAGTTGGAGGTCATTGAGCCTTCGGATAGACCCTTGGGCTAGTCCAGTAGTCCTTGTCCCTAAAACTCACATCCAAGATGGTAAGAGAAAGATGAGGTTGTGTGTAGACTACAGAGACCTCAATGCAGTCACTAGGACTGATGCCCATCCAAATCCCAGGGGAGATGAGCTTATTGATACTCTGGCCTCAGCCAAGTATCTTAGTATATTTGACCTGAATGCTGGCAAATAAAACTATCACGATGCCAAGCCCAAAACAGCAGTTTGAGCCACTAGTGGGCATTATCAATTTATTTTAATGCCTTTTGGTTTGAAAAATGCACCTGCCACATTTCAGAGGTTGGTGAACAAAGTCCTCACAAGTCTGGAAGCCTATAGTGCAGCATATCTAGATGATATTTTTGTCTTTCGTTCCACCTGGGAGGATCACCTGGTCCACCTCAGAAATGTTCTGGGGGCCTTTCAAAAGCCAGAACACACTATCAAGGCCACAAGGTGCCAAATAGGGCTGAGCAAGGTTGTATACATGGGTCACATGGTAGGTGGAGGCCAAGTTCAATCAATGGAGAGCAAAATACAGACATTAATGGACTGGGTTGCTCCCACTACCCAGACTCAGATCAGAGGTTTCTTGGGCCTGACTGGGTACTACAGGAGGTTTGCTAAGGGATATGGGTCCATTGTGACTCCCCTTAACGATCTCACCTCTAAAAGGATTCTTTAGAAAGGTCAGTGGACAGTTAGCTGTCAGAAGGCATGTGATGACCTACCATGTGCACATCTCCCATTCTGCAAAGCTCTGATTACTCAAAAACCTTCATTGTCCCGATAGAAGCTTCTGGGATAGGGGTAGGAGTTGTTTTACCACAACTTAATACAGAGGGCCATGACGAACCAGTAGCTTTTATAAGCGGAAGGTAGACCCCCAGGAAGAAACGTTGGTCAGCTATTGAGAGGGGGGGGGCCTTTGCTGTATTTTGAAAGGTGAGAGCATACCTCTTTGGAACTCACTTCATTGTTTAGACAGACCATAGGTCCTCTTATGGCTTAAACAGATGAAGGGTGAAAAACCCATACTTTTGAGGTGGTCCATTTCCTTACAGGGGAGGGACGTTTCTGTGGGACACAGACCTGGGAGTGACCACACCAATGCAGAAGGACTCGTCCGACAGTTTCACTTAAAAAATGAAGACTCAAATGGGCAAGTTTAGTCTCAGCTCCTTTCCTTGAGGGAGAGGTTGTGTAGGAAAGTAGGATCTGATTTTGTTTTTACCCCCACTTTTTGGTGGTGTTATGCTGTTTTCTTACTAGTCTGACTGGGAGCCTGCTAATCAGGACCGCAGTCACTATGCTTCCTCCCTAAATTTGACTATGGTAAGTACTTTTATATATTCCCAATTGGCTACTGGTGCACCCTTCTAAGTCCCTAGTACATGGTACTTAGATACCCAGGGCATAGGTACACAAGGGGCCTATCATGGGCTGCAGCATGTATTAGGCCACCCATGAGAGATTACTCAAACTGTGATTACAAGCCAGCCATTGCAGCCTGTGTGGGCTGGTGCTAGTACCACTCACAACAGATGTATGTTTTCTTATATCCGAGGTCACTGCACTTGAAACCTATAAGTTACTCCTAAGGCAGACCTTTCAATCCTAAAGGCAGGGTGATAGGTTATAAGTGTGAAGGTACCCTGCATGAGTAGGACACCCCCTACAAACCCTGGAGTTGATTATCCAGGCTTTGTAAGTGCAGTCAGCCATTTTAATACATATAGTGGACATAAAGTAAATTACAAGATGTCTAACTATATATTGGATGCACGGAAATCGGTCATGTTTGGTATCAAACATGTTTGAATCCTACCCCAACACCGATTCCAGTGTTGGATGCAGGATTCCATGTACTGGAGGGTTCCCCTAGAGAACCCCTTTTATTCCTGGTACTAGCCTTTCAGGGTCTAAAGGCAAGCTAGTGCTGCTGCCGACCATAGACACGATCCTGCCCTCCTGCTGCTGAGCTTGAGCAGGGGAAGGTAGAACAATAGATTTCCTGTCACAGGGAGGTGTGACCACCTACCAGGCAGGACTTAGTGCATTTAGTTGGGGTGGGGGCACATACCAGTGCGATCAGACTGTTTTGAAGGGCACTTTTGGTGCCCTTCTTGCATACTCCAGTTGGAACCAGTTCAGGGAGCCGTTGGCTCCTGCTCTGGCGCAAAACGGGATCAAGGACATGGGAGTATCCTCCCCTCTGTCCATCCCCTCCACTGGAAAGGATCCCAGAATCGTCCCGACCCTTTCCCTAGGTACTTAAGGGCTTACTTGTGGGTGGTACAAGATTCAGATCCAAAACCAATTCAACTGTCTGGTCACCTTGAGAGCTTAGTTGGACTTCGTCTGGAACCGAGACTGCATCAAGGAAGACTCCTGTTGCTCCTAGTCGTGTCGTCCTGCCAGTCTTCTGCATTGTCTGTGTCTGTTCTTCATCCAGGTTCTTCTCCAGGCCTGTGGGCATCAAAGACACCAGAAGAACAAGTTACTTACCTTCAGTAACGCTTTTTCTGGTGGATACAGAATCTGCCTGTGGATTCCTCACCTTGTGAATATCTCCTGTGCCAGCAGCATTCGGAAACTTTTGTAGCTCTCCACGCCGACGAGGACGACGTCACAGAGACACGGCTTTGCTCGCGACCTCGCTGACATCACCAGAGCCATAAGAGAGCCTCATCGGCGGGATGACGTCAGTTCCGCCCTTTTTTCCGTGCCCCCGAGGCACACGGACGGACCGACATAAATAGGTATAGTATACACAGTATTCAAACCAACACACACAGTGTGAAATGAATGCAAAAAGCAAGAACAATTAAACACTTCCATTAAAAGATATAATCATAAAATAAACAGTTTGCAGGTATAGAAGAGTGGACAACGGGGAGGCGGGTGGGTCAGTGAGTAATCCACAGGCAGCTACTGTATCCACCAGAAAAAGCATTACAGAAGGTAAGTAACTTGTTCTTCTGATGGATACATCTGCCAGTGGATTCCTCACCTTGTGAATAGAATCGCACCGCTATCCCACTCCCAGAGGAGGGTGTCCACTCTTTTATACCAAACAATCCTGTAAGACAGAGCATGCAAAGTGGCCATCCCGCCTCACTTTGGAATCTAAGCAGTAATGGTTCGCGAAAGTGTGGAGGGAGGCCCAAGTTTCCGCCCTACAAATGTCCTCTACAGGAACACCTCTAGACAAAGCAGATGTAGAAGACTTTGCTCTAGTAGAGTGAGCTCCTATACCCTCTGGAGGTTCCTTACCAGCCAAAGAGTAAGAGATCTTGATGCACAAGATAATCCATCTGGAAAATGTGCGCTTGTGCACCGCTCTTCCTTTCCTGCAGCCAGCAAAATCCACGAAGAGCTAGTCATCCACACAATAGTCTTTAGTCCTATCAAGGTAGAAACTCACCTCCCTCTTTGGGTCCAAGCAGTGAAGCCACGCCTTCTCCTTGGAAGGGTGAGGGGGAGGATAGAAGGAAGGAAGGGTAATGGACTGCCCCAGATGGAAGGAAGTTACCACCTTAGGCAGAAAAGCAGCTCTGGTCCTGAGTACCATTCTTTCAGCACGAATGGTCAAGAATGGGGGTTTCGAACACAGAGATTGAAGCTCACTTACCCTCCTTGCCGAGGTAATAGCAACTAGAAATACGGTCTTAAAAGAAAACCGTCTCAAGGGACACTTATGCAAGGGCTCGAAAGGAGAACCCATCAAATAGGTTAAGACAAGATTTAAGTCCCATTGAGGCACAATAAAAGGAGTGGGCGGAAATTTGTTTGTAAGGCCCTGTTGGAAAACGAGGCAGCATCTGTGCGGCCTGCACAAATAACATGACACATTTGTCCTTCACTGGGAACCAAACACCCTAGGGCAGCACCTGACTCTCAGAGGGTAGCGTTGTAGAGTAGTCTGAGGCTTACTCAGGCTGCCGTGGGAGCTGGCCAATCCCTTCTGGTCTGCCCGCTTCAGTGGGCAGACTCGAGGACTCCCGCAGTCCTCGCGGGACCTCGGGGGAGTGCGGCGGCACTCCCCTGGCCTCCTCCTCTTTGCTGGGGCCCGTGGATGGGGTCTCGGGCCCCCGGACATCTCCGTGGGGGGGGGGGGAGCGACGGCGCTCCCCCACCCCCCCTGCCATCCTGGCACTTCGGGGCCCGGAGTTGGGGTCCCGGGCCCCTCCTCCCATCTTCTTTGCGGGGGGGCTCGACGGCGCCTCCCGCCCCGGCCTCCTCACACAGGGCCTGGAGTTGGAACCGAGATTGCATCAAGGAAGACTCCTGTTGCTCCTAGTCTTGTCGTCCTGCCAGTCTTCTGCATTGTCTGTGCCTGTTCTTCATCCAGGTTCTTCTCCAGGCCTGTGGGCGCAGGTTTCAGCAGGGGCCAGGGTGGGCTCCTGGCAACCCGCGGGGGCAGCTATAGGGGTGCGCGACGGCGCACCCGTGCTTTACTTCTTTCGGGGGCAGCCCCCGGGACCTGACCCACTCCGGAGGCATCTCTGAGACCAGCGGCGGAGCCCCACGCGCTTCGTTCTCAGTCTTCTTAGGGGTCAAAGGTCGCCTACCTTCCGGGGGCCATATCTCAGCCCCTGGGGGTCTAATCTGCCCCATTTGCGTGTCTTCTTGCTCCCGGTGGCACTCCCCAGCCACTGGGAGCACTCTCCTTCGTCCTCTGGGTCTCCAAGAGGGTGCATCATGCAGGGAGCGGTTTTCACTGGCTCCCTGCGCCTCTTTTCTCCCTGCGCAGAGGCCCCTACTTCTGCGCACCAGTCCTGGGCTCTTCTTCTGGCGCTGTTAGGGGTCTGGGGGCAGTCAGGGGTGTCCTCTTTCCAACTGCCTTTTGCGCCAGTTTCCAGCACCTTTCGCCTCAGCAGACCACACCTCAGAGAGAGCTTCTCTTCCTGTGCAAGTACTTTTTAAAAGTTGAGTAGGGGGCTGGCTGGAAGCCTCTGTGTCCTATCAAACAGCAACACTTCACTTCCCTGCCCCTGCTCCCTCCTTCTTGACCAGCCCCTAGGTTTGATCAAAATGGTGTTGTCCAGTGTCTCTGGCCACATGGCCTCTGAAATCCAACTACTTCCCCCCTCACTGCCCTCACTGTGGTTAAGCTTGGTGCCTGGCACCCAACGACAGCAGTTGATGGATTGGCTTGTAGCTCCACCTATCTTTTCTCCTTGGAGGGAAGATCTTCGCTCTGGGAAGAAAAGTAATTAATCTAACCTGCCAGGGCCAGACCCCAGCCAAGGACTCAGAGAAATATGACATTTCTGGACGACACAAAAGCAGTACAAATATGACTTTGGACTCTGCAGAATACTTATTTTCACATCTGCTACACTAGCCTTTAGTGCATGTCTGGAATCTGTAGGCCTTGTGGAAGTCATTTTAGCCATGGGTCCCACATCCCCATAGGGGAATAATGAAGTGAAAACACAGTGAAACACACTGACTTTCCCAGGCATGTTCCTGCCCAGGGTATAAAGCCTATTCCATGTCACCACCCAATTCTGCATAAGTCCTGCCACACCATTCAATTTGTACCCGCTCCTGGACTGCCCACGCTAGGGATCTACCCTGCGCAACCCCTACACGTGTGCATACGCATGTACACCCGTGTCTGCATGTAACCAGCACGGTGTCCCATACTCCAGCTGCTGCGCAGCGGCCTAGTTAAGGGGTACACCAGTAAAATCTCCATGCAGTGTCCTTCATTATGAATTCACTGTGGGTGAGTCCCAGATTATGAGGCTCCCCTACAGTAAAAGCTCAACAATTAGGTGCTCAAAAAGCGAAATATCCGGCCGGCCCAGAGTGTCAGAACCACCTTCTAACAGGCCCTTAATGAAACGTAACACAATAGGTGACTTAAACAAAGATGGGTGATCCGGCAAGCAAAGGAACGCCGACAAAGCCGATAAATAGCCCTTCACAGTAGCGACAGCAAAACCCTGCTGGGCCAGAGATAAGAAAACTGAAGTATGTTGGATAAGCGAACCCCATTAAAGGGTCAATAGACTTTTCCCCACACCAATGGAAAAATTTGGACCACCTGTAGGAATAGATAGACTTGGTGTAGAGACGCCTGGCGGACAAAATAACGTCCACCACGTCAGAAGGAAGGGAAAAAGAATTCAGGTTGCCCTGCTCAATCTCCAGGCATGAAGGTGTAAGTTCTGGAGGTGGGGGTGTAGAACCTGCCCCTGCGACTGCGAGAAGAGGTCTGCCCTGAGAGGGAGACGGAACGGAGGGCACGAGGTGAGGTGGAGAAGATCTGTATACCACACTCTTCTTGGCCAATCCGGGGCGATCAATACGACTTGGGCCCGGTCTTGGAGAATCTTCCTCAGAACCTGAGGAATCAAGGGTATGGGAGGAAACGCGTAAAGGAGTTGAGAGCCCCAATTCAACTGAAACGCGTCCTCCAACGCTCCCTGCATCGGAAACTGGAGACTGCAGAATGATGGGCAGTGAGCGTTCTCGTGAGTAGCAAACAGGTCCACCCGAGGAATTCCCCACGTCTGAGAGACGTGACGTACCACCTCCGGATGAAGCCTCCACTCGTGGTCGGCAGAGAATTGCCGACTGAGACTGTCTGCACGCACGTTCAGAACTCCGGCCAGGTGATTTGCCATCAGACAAATCTGATTGTCCTTAACCCAGAACCAGAGATGCAGAGCCTCTCTGCAGAGGCAATGCGACCCCACTCCTCCCTGCTTGTTGACATACCACATGGCGGTAGTGTTGTCCATCAGGACTGCCCGCGAAGGGAATGGAGGAAGGCCTTGAGCACCAGACGTATTGCCCGCAACTCTAGAAGGTTGATGGGAAGCAACCTTTCCTATGGAGACCAAAGACCCTTGATCTCCAGGTGCCCCAGATGAGCACCCCACCCTAAAGTGGATGCATCCGTAATCACTGTGGCCACCGATGGAGGAAGATGAAAGGTCTTTCCTTGAGACAGATTGCCCTCCACACTCCACCAGGACAGATCTGCAGCAGCTTCTCTGGAGATCCTGATCGACTCCCTGAGATCTCCGTTGTGTTGATACCACTGCCTGCGGAGGCACCACTGGAGCGCCCTCATGTGCCAGCGTGCATGGTTGACCAACAGAATGCAGGAAGCAAACAGACCGAGCAGGCGAAGGACCTTCAGGACTGGAATGACCGCTCCATTGTAAAACAAGGGAATCATTTCCTGAATGTCGAGAATCCTTTGAGGAGGAGGGAATGCTCGACACACAGTAGTGTCCAGTACCGCCTCTATGAACAGGTTGCGCTGAGAGGGCACCAGGTGAGACTTGGGCACGTTTATCGAAAAACCCAACCTGTACAACAGCCAAGTTGTCACCTGCATATGATGAAGCACCTTCTCCGGCACTCCGCTTTGATCAGCCAGTCGTCCAGATAGGGGAAAACTGGAATCCCCGATCTTCTAAGATGGGCTGCCACCACTGCCATCACCTTGGTGAAGACTCGAGGTGCAGTAGTAAGTCCAAACGGGAGGACCGCAAACTGATAATGTTGCGACCCCACCGTGAATCGGAGATACTTCCTGTGTGACTTCAGGATCGGGATATGAAAATACGCAAGTCGATCGACACCATCCAGTCCTCTTGCTGCAGCGCTTGAAGAACCTGCGTTAGGGTGAGCATCTTGAACTTTTCTTCCTTCAGAAAAAGATTCAAGATCCTGAGATCCAGGATTGGACGTAACCTGCCATTTCCTGCTCTGGCACCACCTCTATTGCACCTTTTTTCAATAAAGCTAGAACTTCCTCCTGTAGGAGAAGAAGGTGGTCCTCCGAGCAAACCCCTTGACAAGGAGGGTAATTTGGAGGGAATTCCTGAAAGGGAGGAGCATACCCATCTCCACAAGATTGAGAACCCAAAGGTCTGTAGGGACCGATTCCCAATCTTGTAAAAAAATGATTAAGCCGACCCCCCACAGGACCAACATGATCCAGAATGGTGGATCTAGGGCTGCTTTACTGTGGTAAGAGGGGGAGTGGTAGAGAAGGTAGAGAAGAAGGAGGAGGAGGAGGAGGAGGAGGAGGAGGAGGAGGAGGAGGAGGGCTGATGACCTCGTGGGCGACCTCTGTTTCTACCCCATATGACTTATATAGGGTGTTCTGCTGCTGCTGCTGAGGCTGTGGGTAGGTCTGAAGGACGATCTCTCAAAGCCTCTGAACCATCTATAAGAGGAACCCCTAGGCTGTGCCTGCAGACCCAGGGACTTGGCTGTAGCCTTGCTATCCTTAAATCTTTCTAAAGCTGCATTCACCTTCTTTCCAAAAAGTCCAGAGCCATCAAAAGGGAGGTCCAAAAGAGTCGCCTGGTCATCCTGAGAGAACTCCAAAGACTTAAGCCAGGCACTCTTTCTAGATGCAACTGAAGACCCCATTATCCTGGATACAGAGTCCTCAGTGTCAAGACCACTCTGGATCACCTGTTGTGCAGCAGCCTGCGGGTCAGACAAGACCTCATCAAAATTCTTCCTGTCCTCCTCTGATAACTTTGGGACCAGCAGTTTAGCAGAATCCATTAGGGCATGAATGTACCTGCCCAAAAGGCAAGTAGCATTAGTGGACTTTAGGGCCATAGATGCTGAAGAAAACACCTGTTTAGCAGCCTGATACAGTCTCTTTGACTCTCTGTCACCCGGAACCTGCGGAAAAGCACCAGCCGATTTCTTTGAACAGGCAGCTTGGATACCTAGGCTCCCAGGTGAAGGATATGAAGTTGGAAACTCCGGATCTCCTGGAGCCGCCCTGTATTACCTGGCAACAGATCTTGAGACTGCCGAAGCCTTTTGCCAAACCTCCATAACCGGCTCAGTGATGGCGTCATTGAATGGTAGTAAAGGTTCTGTTATAGCAGAAGGAGAATGGAGTACCTCTGTTAGAATGTTGGATTTAAATTCCGCTGTCAGGAGTTGTAGACCTAAAAGATCAGCAGCCTTTTGTATCACAGTGTGGTAGGGAGCCACATCCTTAGAAGGAACCTCCGAAGGAGGAGAGTTCCCATTCTGGTGACATGCCCAGCCCACTTGCCACTCTTAAATCTTCAAAAAAGTCCTCTGACTCCTGAAGCTCCCCTTCCTCCATCTCATCCTCTCTATATTGCTGTTCCTCCAACAATCTTTGCGCCTCCCGCCTGGACCTTATCCTCGGGGCCGGTGCCAACGGAGTCGTACACGGCTCCGATGGATTCGGAACCGACGTCGGACCTGGATCAAGGGGCACAATCGAAGTCGAACGAGGTCGAGCGTACGGCGCCAGAGATGGAGGTATCGGCATCGGTGTCGACGTCCTCGGCGCCGGGAAGTGCCAGGATGGAGCCGCAGGAAAAAAAGGCATAAAGGGAGCCTGATCATAGGCTTGAGGAACCCCCAAATTGAACGCCATAGGACCCATGGGACCCGAAGGTGCATCAGAGGGGTACATTGCCCTCGCAAAGATACCATACAATGCATTAAGATAATGCGATGGGTCTTGCCCTGGACCAGGAAAAGGAGGGTACTCGCCTGGAATATGCTCAGGCATAGGCATCACCAACTCGGGCCTGCCGGCGCCAACGGTGGATCCATTGGAGTAGACGGCCCTTCAGGTACTGGTACCTCTTCGACCGGAGCCGGAGAATTTTCCAGAGATGGAGAAGGGATCGGCGCTGGCGACTGCGCCAGTGAAGCCACAGGAGAAGTCGCTCTTTCTGGAGAAGGAGAACGAGATACATAGTCCTCACGATGTCGATGGACTGTCGAGGTCGATTTCGGAGCCTTTTCCTTATCCGAACGGCGTCGAGAGCCATGCTTCTTCTTGTGCTTCATGGGTTTTGAAGCATGACCCAACGTCGACTTCGAGCTCTACCTCGACCTGGATCTCGACCTCGATCTCCTCCGGCCCCTCTTTTCTTTCCACATCTTGGCCATGAACAGCTTGGCTTCCCTTTCTTTCAGAGCCTTCGGGTTCATTTTCCTGCAGGAAGCGCAATCCTCGACGTCATGGTCCGATGACAAACACCATACACAATCGTCGTGAGGATCTGTTATGGACATGTGTCCACCGCACTCCCTGCATGGCTTGAATCCTGACTTTCTCTATGATATCTTTCTAAAAGAAACAAAAGAGAACAGGATGCAAAGCTAGAAAACACAAAGTAGCAATACAACCACGGAGAGTCCCAAAAAACCGTTAGCGTCGATGGTGCGTAAAAAAGGGAACTGACGTCATCACGCTGACTAGGTTCTCTTATGGCTCCGGTGACGTCAGCGAGGTCGCGAGCGAAGCCGTGCCTCTGTGACCTCGTCCTCGTGGAGAGCTACAAAAGTTTCCGAATGCTGCTGGCGAATCCACTGACAGATGTATCAATCAGAAATAATCTCCCTTGGCGTGATGGAGTGTGCCCCCCCTGCATCTGCAGGCACAGAAAGAAAGTGGAACAGTCTGCTGCTCCTAAGGTCCCACGGACTCTGAAAGACTTAGCAACACAGTTGGTGGTTCTGCAACTTCCTTGAGTCCTGCACTGTCTGCTCAGCAAGTTTGAGGCCAGTATCCCTCACCGGAACGGCTGGGACAGAACCCATGTGCACAGTGTCTACTTGCTGTAGCCTAGGCTTGTTGACTGCCCTCCAGAGATCTTCGAGCTACAAGAAGCTCCAGCCTCCGGCATCCTTCCTAACAAGATCTTTGCCCTTTACTGCATCCCCTGCACAGTGGGACTGCGTCTTTGGAGAGCTGCTCGAGGTCCTCTTGTGCCTGTGGCCTGTGAGTCTTCTTTGGCTTCAGAAGCCTCCCATGCTTGCTTGGGGCCTACTTTGACTCTCCTGCACTTGGTGAGTCTCTTGGACCTTGCTGGTCCTGAGGTACTGGGTTTTTAAGAACCGGCACAGAACCGGTAACCCAGCGGTGTCAGGGTACACCCAGAGACCTCGGGTTCTTCCTGATCCAGACCACAGAAACTCAGAGTCTTCTAGGTGAAGTCAAAGATTAGTTTATTGGCTGCAACCAAGGTAACAAGTGTCCTAGAAGTACAACACGGGGAAGTATATTCTCAGGAGACTGCTCGAATTTACAAAGTCAGGCTTCTCTCTTTATACAGAATATTCAGCTTCAGACAAACATTCTTCGAATTCGTAGTATGTCATTTACAGTTATTGGTTTACAAAAGGAAAGCAGAGTCATGAAGACATGTACATATTTCACCTCGTGCTGTCCATAACAAATCACCTGGCAAGGCCCAACATTTCATCAGATATCAGTGGACCCCCAATAAAACAGGCACCTCCCCATCGTAAAGTAAGTGAAGCGAAAGAGAAAAGGACAGATGTGAGCAAGAAACGGCAGGTGTGCGCGCTGAAATGGTTTTATGGCTTGTTGAGCCTAGATGTTATCTTGCTCGGCCACTGGGAGGGGAACTGACCTAACGAGTTCGGCCTGGGGCAATGGTTCCAACTTGCACAGGTCATGGAAAAGTCGATTAAGGAGTATGTGTCCTTGTGGAATTGAATTCAACTGGATTAAGGCCTATGTAAAGGGCAACACATAAATGGAAGCCAAGGGTTCAGAACGCAAATGACGATTTCGAGGTGAAATCGTCACTCGAATATGCTGAAAATATATGTACATGATGTACTCGTCATTCTCGGTCTTTTGATACCAAATTCGTCATGTTTCGACGAAGTTTTAATTCTCGAGTCCAGAACGTTTACACGAATCCAGATTTTCAGAACCACAATCCCTCCTTTTGCCCTTATATAGGCAATTAATCTATCCTCATGTTAGTCTGAGTCCAGATCTATATTCCGAAAGTCATTGAGATGTTGCTGTAACATCATTCTAGTACTTAGTTCATCTCTTGACACAGCTTTCCTTACACATGATGTAGCACAGAGGCCACATATTGCAGGAGCACACTGTATGCATAGACAGAACAGGAAAAGAATGGCTAAGACCATCCCAATGACCATTAGAATTTTCCATCCCCAGGCTGATATTAGTTCCCAGACCCATCCCATTAGTGACCAATCTCCTTTATCCACATGAATAGATTCGGAAATCTTATGTAGTTTGGAGATGGCCTGGTACACTGTTGGAGCGTTATCAGGGATGAAGATACAGCAACTAGATTGGATCAATCTGCATACTCCACCTCGGTCTGCAAGGATGACATCTAAAGCGACCCTGTTCTGAAGGGTCATAAGCCGATCTGACTGGAGCTCAGCAGTCAGGTTACTAAGGGCACCAGTAGTTTCTATCACGGTGGACTCAACTACCCTTGTCAATTGCCTTATGTTTCTGCTGTTAGCCATGGATCCCCAGAACGGCAGGAAACCCTTTGCAAAGTCCCCAAATTCTTGACCTGCAGTGTCTTCTTCACTCAAAACACCTCTAACTATCCTTGTCCGGTGGTAGTCTGCCGCTGCTGTGTAGGTGGGAGGCAACAGGAAGGAAACAAAACATGAGCCCGAAAAGTCAGGGGGCAACCATGTATAGGCTCTATCGTGGCAGATGAAATAAGTACCCTTAGCTGCTAAAAACGCAGGGGAGGTCTGAGATCCAAACATATACGTTTCAGTACAGACACTCTTCCCTAACTGAGCCCTGGGATTCGTGCCATTACCTTGCAGACATAGATGACCCTGATGGGGTACAATCCAAATCGGGGACGATCTCTTAGCCTGCTGTTTCTCACTTAGAGTAGTTCCATACCCAGTCATGTTCCATCCTATGTATAATAGTGTCTCATCTCTAGGGATAGTCTCATAAGAAATACCTTCCTTAATCATGTCAACTATACCTTTGACTAGAGCACTTTTTCTAGGATTGTCTGTTATAGAACGTAGGGGGTAGATTTCGTGTGCATATATGAACATTGTCCTATATGCCCATACAGAACCATTGTGACTAAATGGCAGGACCAAATAGGGGATACCTTTATCCGTTGTGTGAGGCATAAGACCGCACACCCAACAGTTAATTGTGTTCATTACAAGTTGGTGTTGGTGTAACAACTGAACAAAGGAGTTATTAACGAACTCCAATCTCCTATTTGATTCGTGGTCAGGCAGAGGGTGGAAAGAATGAGAGGAAACAGTAGGAGGAGGTATAGGTGATGCAGTGGGCGCAAATGTTACATGGAAAGAGAATATAACATAACTTATCAAAAAGATCATTACGCTGAATAGCATAAAAATACACAATATTATAAAACTTTTCTTTGTCATCGTGTTACACAGTCTCTGCTTAAAGTTCATTTGTTTGGCAGGTCTCTCCACATCGGGACACTCCATCCTCTCTATAGTGCTGCCCGCGGTGGGAGGTTGCCTCTGCTAAGGGATGCTTCCGTCAGTCTAGGGCAACTCCCTTGGACCAACCAGAACTACCGACCTAACGTCGTCAGCTGCACCCCAAAGACTTTAATCAACCGCGGCCCTAGCAGCGGAACCCGGATGGCGGTTCGAAAAACAAAAATAAGCAAGTTACCTAGATGGGAGATCTGCACTTTCAAAAATAGTACTTGGGGGGGAAAAAGTATCTTTTTTTTTATTTGTCCATGGATCTTAGTCTCAAATTGCAAAAGAAATGACTTTATTAGTTCGTTTTCCTCGGTCTCAAATTATACCGTTGCTTCCCAGATATTGTGTGATCTGGGAACAAAAGGTCAGGCTCTGTAATGTTCACTCGCTTGGATGGTGGCACAGCCTTGTGCAAAATGTTTTCGTTTTCTTGTTCAGAGTCAGTTCCTTTTACATGTGAATCATTAAAAGGGACGGTATTTGGCACGGCATCAAGTTCTTTACTCTGGTCATAGGGCAGAGGTAAGGGTACCCTTTTACAGTGGACCCCGTGGATCCAGGGCTTCTTCCCTTCCACTCGAACTGCCGATCTGGTAGAGAAAAGGACGAGGTATGGTCCCGTCCACCTGGGCTGGTCGTTTGTAGTCCTTTGGAAATTTTTTATAAACACCCAGGATCCAGGGTTTATGGGGTGTCCTGGAGTATCAGAGGCCGGAGGCAGGGAGTCATGTACCTGTTGATGCAAAACACGCAATTTAGCCATCAATTCATACAGGTAATCAAGCAAAATAGGGTGTTCTAGCTCGCTGAACCTCGTGGGCCTAGGCACTCCCCATATGTTGGCTGGCCGGCCAAAGACAATTTCATAAGGGCTGAGTTTCACTCGCGAATGTCATTCTGGTGGATAGGAGTGCTAAGGGTAGAGCATCAGGCCATTTAAGACCTGTGCTCGCTTGGATTTTGGCCAATTTAAGTTTAAGCGTGCCATTGTAACATTCTACTAATCCAGCTGATTGGGGGTGATTTGCAGCGTGGAACTTTTGCCTAATGCCTAGCCCTTCACACACTCTTTTCATCACACGGCCCACAAATTCACTCCCGTTATCAGACCAGACCATTCTAGGCATTCCAAACCTGGGGAAGTACTCTTTCGCAAGGGCTTTTGCTGTGGACAAGGCAGTATTGTCTTTCAGGGGATATGCTTCTACCTATCTTGAGAAAGCACAAACAACAACGAGCACGTATTTTAAGTTGTTGCACCTCTCCATGTGAATGAAATCTAGCTGCAAAACCTCGAACGGATACGTAGGAGGTGCAAAATGACCAGCTGGAGTTGGGGTTCCCCTACCAGGATTGTGCTTCAGACATACCATGCAATTCTTGACAACATTCTCTGCACACTTGGGAATCCCTGAACTCTTCCACACTGGGGCCAACAACTCGCAAATCCCTTTCACGCTGATATGAGCCATTCCATGAGCCATTGTAACCACTGCAAGCACATATGCATCGGGTAGCAACCATCTCTGATGCTCTGTCAATTCAATCCAACAACCATTTGCATCCATTCTACCTGTACTCTCTCTCCAAGTGCTCAACTCTTTCTCTATGGCCTCAGCTTGGATGGACTTCACACTCTCTATCGTGTCCTCACATATTCCAACATCACCAGTCCATCTTTCAGGGCCTGCAACATACATTCGGCTCATCACATTCTTTGCCGTTTCTTTAGCAATCTCGTCAGCAAATGCATTCCCACGACCAACATCATCAGTCACCTTCTTGTGAGCACTACATTTCACAATTGCCATTTGCAGAGGCAAGGTCAGTGATTCAAGGAGCTCATTCACCAACTGACCATGCTGAATCTTAGCTCCATGCGAAGTCAGGAACCCACGTTCTCTCCACAATCGTCCAAAACTGTGAGCCACTCCAAACGCGTACTGGCTGTCGGTGTAGACAGTCACTTTCATTCCTTTCGACAATACACATGCTCTCGTGAGTGCAACTAATTCTGCAGCTTGAGCTGAACCATGTGGTACTCGTGCAGTTTCAACAACTGTGTGCAAAGTCGTGACAGCATATGCTGCAGTCACGTTACCATTTGGGAGCATGAAGCATGAACCATCCACCCATAATGTACCATCACATTCAGCAAGAGGAGTGTCAAATAAATCTACTCTCCCTTTTGTCTCTTCTTCTGTTGCGAGAAAACAATCGTGCTGTTCTAAAGCATCTGATTCCTCTGCAATTGGTAACAACGTAGCTAGATTCAAGGTACTGCACCTTTTTATGTGCACATGACTCGCTAGCAGTGTCAATTCGTAACTGGACAGTCGAGCACTAGTTAAATGCTGTGTCTTGGTTCTATTTAACAATGGGTCTACTGCATGTGGGACCATCACGATTAGTGTATTATTCATTACTAGACCAGCAGACTGTCGAATAGAAACAGCTGCTGCTGCTGTGGCTCTTAAACAACTTGGCAATGCTTTAGCTACCAAATCCAAAGTTGACGAAAAATAGGCGCATGGGCGCTGCCTACCTCCAAATAACTGAGTCAACACAGACAATGCACAGCCCTCCTTCTCGTGGACGTACAATGTGAAAGGCTTATTGTAGTTGGGGGTACCTAACACAGGAGCCGAACATAATGCTGTGCGTAATTCAAGAAAACTTTTCTGACACTCTTCAGACCAAGGAATGGGATTGGGTGTATTTTTACATGTTAATGCCACCAAGGGTTTGGCCAGTAACGAAAAATTTGGAATCCACTGTCTACAGTACGATGTAATGCCCAAGAAAGCACGCACTTCTCTCTGTGTTCTTGGCACATTCAATTTCGCTATTGCCTGAATTCTTTCTTGGGTCAGTTTCCTTCCCTCCTTCGATAAGAGGTGACCTAGGTAGGTCACTTCTTGTCGGCAATATTGCAGTTTGGAAAGTGACACCTTGTGATGCAGATCACACAGATGACGCAATAATGTCAACGTGGCCTTTTTACAAATTTTCTTAGTATCTGCAGCAATGAGCAAATCGTCCACATATTGTACAAGAGTAGCACCTTTTGGTAAAACAATCGTATCAAGCTGTGTTTTTAGAGCTTGACTGTATATTGATGGACTTTCACAGTAGCCCTGAGGAGCGCGTTTAAAGCAGAAACTTCGACCTCCTAAACTGAAGGAAAAAATATCCCTGCTCTCCTCAGCAATTGGGATACTGAAGAAAGCATTCTTCAGGTCAATCACCGAAAACCAAGAGGCAGAGGCTGGAATCATAGTCAATAATGTGGTGATGTCGGGTACAACTGGAAGTTGTGGCACAACAATTTTATTCACCTCTCTAAGGTCAATCACGAATCTGTACACAGGTGGCTTAGAAGGGTCAGTTCGTTTTAAAACAGGCAGAATAGGACTATTGCAAACATTTCCTCGTGTTTCTTCAATCACATCCTTTTTAATCAATTCGTAAACGATAGCTAGTAAAGCTTTTTCACCCTCACTAGAAATTTTGTATTGGGGAATTCGTGGCATTTTAACGTTGGCTTTCAATGTTACAACATATGGTGGAATTTCTAAAAGACCTACATCATTAGGACCAGTGGCCCAAAGAATATCTGGGAGAAACGACAATTCTGCTGGAAGTGCATCTCTCGACAAATACATGGGAGAAACTACTTTCTTACCTAAAGTAAGTTGTACTCCTGAAGGAGAACAGTACAAAGTTGCATACAATCTCTTTAACAAATCCAATCCTAGCAAGTTTTCACCACAACCTGTTGTCAGAATAAGGGGTGCTTCTAATTCACAAGGACCAACAGATAGAGACAAAGGGTCAGAAATCGGATTCCTAACTGGGGCGCCAGAAAAACCTACAGAAACGTTCATTTCGCCATACAAAGGTGCGCCAGGGAGTTTGGAGTGCATAATAGAACTCTTTGTAGCACCAGTATCCAACAGAAAAGGCTCTGACACACCTGATGTAATCACCTCAACGTATGGTCCACTCTGATCTACTGGAACTGAAACAACTCCCTCTCTTTGTCTTTGGCTGTCCTAGCAATCATTATTCTCTAAATACTCATCTTCTGTATAGTAATCATCAACGTAGTATTGAGCTGTTCTGTCAGATACGTTATTTTGCTGATCAAACCTGTTCAGAGAGTTTTGTGGTGGAAGGGGACGTGCGTTCTGAGGGGCGTTTCCACGCCCTCTACCTCTAGGTGCTTGCTGACTGCCACGACCTCTAACACCAGAAACTCCACTTGCACGTTGTAATAGAATAGGACAATTATACTCGAAATGACCCTCTTGTCTGCAATATGAACACTGGTTGGGGCCTACAGGTACACGTGGTTGAGTATACTCGACTCTTTGCGAGTTTCTCTGATATTGTTGAGGCTGCTGGAAATTGTTTTGGTAGTGATTCTGACCATTATTATTTTGATTACCACTACCAGGTGGCGGATAGGCTTGCTGTAGCAAAACCTTCGTTTTTAGTTCTTTAGTTTTCTTTTCTACTCTATCTTTCTCATCTTTGTCTCTATTTTCGTAATATTGTGCAGTAGCCAATATCTGTGCCGAAGACGAGACTGCCCAAGAACTTTCCGAATCCTTTAACTTTTTGCACAATTCAGGAAGCAAATTGTGCACGAATTTATCGACAAACAATCTCTGACCACCTTCTGTGGTCATATCTTGACCGCTGTGGTCGACAAATGTTTCTTCAAATCTGGTGAAGAAATCTGAAACAGTTTCTTCTTTCTTTTGCTTGCATGCAGATAACTTATCCCAATGTACACGTATTGCAGGCATTATCGTTTTCATATAATCAATTATTTTACCAGGTAGTTCTGCTATCAAAGGTTCAGGCTTAGCGCCACCTACTTGTAGGGCATCTGTCGCAGTAATGTTAGCCCATGAGTCACCTAATTCCTGATCATGATCCGTGTGACGAATCTTTCCCCATAAAGGCTGTGGAACAACGTTCCCAAATAGCATATCGATATCGGCTAAACTCATTATACATGACCCAGCAGTTTGCGACAACTCTTTGTAATACCCTGCAGGATTTTTACGCGGATCAGGTAACGTTTGTTTAAGTGCTAAAACTTCAGCTCGCTTCCATGGGACATGTACCCATACACGCTGAAAGTGTGGCAGGATAGGTGGGACAGCAGTCGTGTCACCCTCTCTCCATTGTGGGGGAACTTCTCTCATAGGGTATTGTCGCGCCTTTTTCCTACTAGATGTACTAGATTCAGATGGTGACCCAGAACTGCTTCCCTTACTCCGATATGATAACATTTCAACTGCTTTTTCCACATCTGGACCTACAATCATACCCTCTCCGAACTTAAACCGTACACGACATCTCTTGCGGGATGTATTCCAGATCATTGTCTTCTAAATCCTCGCAAAGAAAAACACACATCTGTTCGAAAACATATCTCTGTGTCGCTGCTTCCCATTGATGAAAAACTTCCATGACAGACTGTACATCATATTTTACAGTTTCCAAGACCCATTTCCGTGCTAAACTATTCAGTGAATCTCTCTCTTGATAATCAGGCAGTCGACTTCGCAACTGTCTTCTTCCCATGTTAGGGGTCGTAGTAGGCGACCCGAAAAGAGGTAAAAGAAGGTTAGTAACAGTGCTGGCCATTTTCTGCCGAATGGAAGGTGAAACTGAAGGAAGAACGGATGGAAAAACGGGGTGAGATAAAGCAGGGGCAGAGATAGCAAAAGAGGTATCAGGGGAAATAGAAGGAGCACTAGGCAAAATCGTAGAGGGAGCATTAGGAGAAGTAAAAGGTACATTAGGCGAAATCGTAGAAAACACAGGTGAAGCAAGTGTGGTTGGTGGGCCTGGAGCGGGCTGCACCATAGGGACAGGAGTCAGCTGGAGAACAGCTGGAGAGTGCAGTGGAAGAAGAGGAGGCGTAGTTTGCGCAACTAAAGGTTGCGGGGGTGCCGTGGCATTTTGCGCATAGGGGGGTGGCGAATTTAGTAAATGCGACATTAATGGGTCTTTTTCACGCTCTTTTGCTGCCTCTTGCTGAAGAGACGGCAAAACTGGATAACATTTATCTATTGCCATTTTACGTTGCCTGTGCAACTGCTCACTCATCTGCTCTTCTTCATTATCTTTAAACTGTATAGCAGCTTGCATTACTGAGTCCCTCTTCTCTCTTATTTTTCTTAGCTAATTTGATTTCTTTTTGTTTGGCTTCTTTACGCCATAAGCGGAAAGAGTCAGACATCGCCGGCCGGGCTTTCTTTTTAAAGAGTTTAACTTCAAGGTTGTCTAAGATTTCGGAATCAAAACTACCATATTGGGGCCATTTTAAAACACCATCTTTCCTGGTGTATTTAATCCATACTTTGTTGTAGGTGATGGGGCCTACCCCATGTTTCACATATAGCTCGTAAGTTGGAGTTCCAACTGGAGGAACCGGACATGAGTCCTCCAATCGGGAGTCCCTATTATTATAACCAAGACAAAACAAATTTCCAAGTCTAAGACTAGGCATCTTCGCTCTCTAGTCTAGTTCCAAACTTCAAAGGATTATCGATTACGATATTTCTCGTGAATACACGAGTCCTTCGGTTTTGGTGCTTGCAAGTACCAACACAAAACTTTTTATCCCAAGGATACCAAAACTAAGATCAACTAAGGACTGGGAAACGCTCCACTTATACTTAACTGAAATGTCGATGACGTAACCAGAAGACTCGTCTTAGTGTTACGCTCTACCAAACTTCAAGGGTCCAAATCAGGGCGATAGCCAGGGCAGCAGTCCTTGTAGCCGTCGGGAAGCGGGGAACCTCGCAGCAAAGACCTTCGGACCACGTCGACATGCAGGGGTCGATGAGGTGGTTGGCCGTCCTCCGGAATTTTCACACAAAGCTCCTCACGATCCTCTGGCTGACTGGTACCATTGGAATCGCCCCATGTTGGGCGCCAACTGAGGTACTGGGTTTTTAAGAACCGGCACAGAACCGGTAACCCAGCGGTGTCAGGGTACACCCAGAGACCTCGGGTTCTTCCTGATCCAGACCACAGAAACTCAGAGTCTTCTAGGTGAAGTCAAAGATTAGTTTTTGGCTGCAACCAAGGTAACAAGTGTCCTAGAAGTACAACACGGGGAAGTATATTCTCAGGAGACTGCTCGAATTTACAAAGTCAGGCTTCTCTCTTTATACAGAATATTCAGCTTCAGACAAACATTCTTCGAATTCGTAGTATGTCATTTACAGTTATTGGTTTACAAAAGGAAAGCAGAGTCATGATGACATGTACATATTTCACGTCGTGCTGTCCATAACAAATCACCTGGCAAGGCCCAACATTTCATCAGATATCAGTGGACCCCCAATAAAACAGGCACCTCCCCATCATAAAGTAAGTGAAGCGAAAGAGAAAAGGACAGATGTGAGCAAGATACGGCAGGTGTGCGCGCTGAAATGGTTTTATGGCTTGTTGAGCATAGATGTTATACTTGCTCGGCCACTGGGAGGGGAACTGACCTAACGAGTTCGGCCTGGGGCAATGGTTCCAACTTGCACAGGTCATGGAAAAGTCGATTAAGGAGTATGTGTCCTTGTGGAATTGAATTCAACTGGATTAAGGCCTATGTAAAAGGCAACACATAAATGGAAGCCAAGGGTTCAGAACGCAAATGACGATTTCGAGGTGAAATCGTCACTCGAATATGCTGAAAATATATGTACATGATGTACTCGTCATTCTCGGTCTTTTGATACCAAATTCGTCATGTTTCGACGAAGTTTTAATTCTCGAGTCCAGAACGTTTACACGAATCCAGATTTTCAGAACCACAGTCCCAAAACTGCACCTTCTTAGTTTACCACGTCTATTGCTGCTGCCAAGGCTTGTTGGTGCTTCTGCTGGACACCAACCCCCTAGTTCTCAATTTCCCACATGGGACAGCTCGTAAACTGTTCCTCGTATTCCACAGCATTGCCTGGTCCTCACAGTTACAGCAACAAGGTCACCGCCAACTTTCCTGCATCTTTTGTCATAGGTGGTCATTGGTCATCCGTGCCTCCTGGTCACTCCTGAGTGGCATAGCCTCTGCCCCCTCTGCTTGCAGGTACTCCTCTTCAAGAATCCATCCTTGGATTCCTCGGGACTCTTTCACCTTCTTCGCCAGCGGCGTCTTTACTGATGTCCTCCATTGTGGTCTATGGCAGTTTCCAACATAACTTCACACCTATGCATCCGGCAGTGTAGGTATCTTGGTTCCTGGGGTATCTAAGGCTGGGGTGAATCTCCAATCTTTCATCTTCCACGGGTCCTTCTTAAAAAATTCAACCACCACTTTCCCATTGACTTGCATTGAGTACGCGGCTGGGTTTCCAGTGTGCACACAGCCTCTGTGGAGTTCCTGGGTACTTACCTTGGGTCCCATGCTCTTCTGAGTCTTCAGGTCCAAGTCTCCACTTTGTTCATAGTTTGCATTCCACTTCTTTGTATATGGTTTGGTCTCCCCCTGGAGACCACTATGTATTTGTGCTTCCTTACCGGTTTCCATTTGAAATAGTGTCTATTGTGTTGATATCTCCTGGTAAGAGATACATCAGTGTGTTGGGAAGTGTGTATGATAAATGTACTCATTTTTATAACTACACTGTGTGGTTATTTTTCGTTTAACCTACAATATATGATTAGTTCTGGTAAAACAAACTGCTTAATACTGCTTGACTAAGCCTGAAGGCTTCTCTCCACAGCTACTACTTAGAGAGCTTTTGATGGTTGTCTAATACCACTAAAATCACCATAAGGATTGTCTGGATTAGTGCAAGGTGCTTTGCTTAAATAAGTGAGTAAAATATACTAAGCCAGCCTCTTACAGGCCCCTTTGCGGAGCATGGTCTGGACTTCTAAACTTGGAAAATGTAGATGTTGCGGGGACTTTTGGGACCGGATTGGAGGTGTTTTTTGAATGAATTTCAGCATGTGGCTGAATTGAATGAGATCCAACACCCACTGTTCTGTTCTTTTCTTCCATTCATGCAGGTGACTAAATATTTTGCCTCCGAGGAATGATGCAGGGGATGGGGGTGTGGCTGGTGTTTGTAGTGTGTCACTGTCAATGTCCTCTGTCTTTTCCCTGTCGATCCAACTTTCCTCTTTGGGTTTACCTAGTGTAGGCTGCTTGAGGGAACTGGTACTGCGGGCAAAACTTTTGTGATCCAGCTTGGTACCATGGGTACATGTATTGCTGATAGCCTCCCCTTAAGGAGAACTCTCCTTTCCCTCATGTGCCACAAAATGGTATTTTACGATATTGCAGGGTACCTATCGATATGAGTGTCTGTTTTTAATGATTGGAGGGCATCGGGGACAAGTTTACCACAGAGGGCTTTGCCTATATGGGATGTGCAGGTTCTTACTCTGCACCTCCGGTCGGAAGGAGGTGGCTTTCAACCAACCCTGCCCCATTGGACTGCTGAATCTGCCAATTGTCAAATACCGGAGGACGCAATGTCCATGGGGCAGTCAATGATGTTAAAGGAGGAGATCTCTTCCTCCCGTAAGATCTTTTTCACTTCGGCCATTGCATTTTGAGGGAGACGGCCAAGATATGGTAGAATGTCCGACCACATTTGGCGGTCATATCTTCCGAACACTGCCAAAGAGTTAGCAGCTCACACCGTGAGTGCGTACTTTGATGAGAAGCATTTGTCAATGTAGGCAAGGCACCTCCCTTCCTTATCTAGGGGGCGCTGAAATTGGCTCAGATCGGTTTTTGGAACAGTGCTGGTTCTCTTAAGTGATCAGAGAGTCAGGTTTTTGGATGCCCACTGAGGCAGACTGGAGAATCTTTAGGGGTCTTATATTTTTTGTCCAAACGTGGTAGTACGGCAGCCAATGAGGCTGGGTTTTTCATAGTTTTTATCCACTCTTTCCAGATTTAGTAAATGATAGGTATAGCCCTGACACCCTTTCTGAAATGTTTCTTGAAGTCATATAAGAAGTAATCAGCTTGCTTCGTCATGTGAAGATCAAATCTCTTTGCAGCTCTCTTCAGGAGATTATGGGAACCATCTATGCCTTTGGGGGGGAATTCTTGGGTGGTGGTGTTGGGGATGACTGTGTTGGAAAGAAGTCATCATTCCACTCAGTGTGGGCATCACTAAGTTCTCTCTTCCCTGTCATCTGAAGATAAGGTATCATGCACAGACATTGTAAACTGTAGGGTACACCTTGCGGGTGGATGCTGGCAAATTTCCTCTGGTTTTTGGAGTAGAGTTGCATTGGAGGAGTCTCTGGAGGCAGATTTGTCTGCATGGAGGAAGAGGCCGTAGGCAGAAACAGTTTGTGGTAGTCCACCAGCATCAGTTGTAAATCTGAAACCAATGCCTTTTGTACCCATATCATGTCCTCCTGATATGTTATTGGTAATGTAAGCTCTTTTGTTGAGAGGGAATAATATTCATGGCCATAGTAGCCTCATTCCTTTTCATTATTGTCCTGTTGGCATTTTACATGCATCGGTAGGGGACTGCGTGTGACACCAAATCGACCATCATCCTCTGAATCATCCATAGATGACTGGGTAGTAAGGGTGAGATCTTACCAGGTGATGAATGTTCTGGTATTATATAAGTTGTTTTTGCCATCTCTTTTGGCTTTTCCCAAACTTTTTCCTTCATAGACGTCCTCAAGGATGTCGACGGCTGCTTTACTGGCATTGCAGAGGGGACTGATTTCGCCTTTGAAGGTTTTGTCATTGTCGACAAGGCAGAGTCTAGTTTAACTGTCTATGGGATGGGCGCTGTGGACTGTATGCTAGACGATGTAGTCATAGTCGACGGTAATTCAGTCACCGTTGTCTATGTTGTAGATGCCGCTGTAGTCGTTTTTGTTGTCAATGGCGTAGTAGATTATTTCCTCGTCAACAGTGATGGGCTAACTGACTATCTCACCGACTATCTCTCTTTCGAGGGTGCGGACGATGGTTTTTGAACTTGTGGAAAATCTGAGGTGGAGAAGGCTCAGACCTTAATTTTATTGGGCTTTTCTTAAGAAAAAAGATACCCTTCCTGAGTTTTGGAATATTTTTCTGAAGGACTTCGCTCCTTGCAAGACCCATGGGGGGTGTTTAAGTAGATTTTCTAGGAGAATCATTAGGGGAACGACCTTCTGGACTCTCTTTTATGAACTCTCCAGGAGGATGAGGGAGAATCCTCACTGTCATCCTCTGAAACAGAGCAGTTTCTGAGCCACAATAGTAACCTCCCCTCTCGGTCCTTTAGGGTTTTAGAAGAAAAGGTTCCAACTACCTTACAATCTCCCACTTTATGGGATCGGTAGAGGCAGTAAATGCAATTTTGTGGTGATCATCTGAATGATGCGAAAAAAGAACAAGGGAACACTGTAATTCAGAGGGGACCAAGGGTAGTAGTATATTATTAGAGACAGCGGTCCCTATCATGGAAAATATAAAATCATAACCATAAAATGCATTCAGCGTTGGGTGCGTTATTGTCCAAATGGAACGTATTGTATTTATTTTCATATTCAATAAACATTAGATAGCATATAATAACAAAGTGAGCAGAAAGTGACAGGGTTCTGGAAATAAAAAGATTTCCCGACCTCAGGCATATTATTATGATTTATATTTATATGGCGCACGAATCATCCCCAAGGGGATCTCTTGGCGCCCAGGAGGCAAACAGACCATAGTGCAAAATACTCATCTAAAATAGCCAGGTTTTAAGGTGCTTTTTGAAAAGAGTCAGAGTGGGGCATGACCGCAGGTCTTCCGGCAGCAAATTCCAATACTTAGGGGCCAAATAGGAGAAGGCCCGACCTCCCATCTTCAACTTCTTAATTCTCCGAATTCGAAGGAGCTTTTGCCCACTGGATCTGAGCTGGCAGGTCGGGACATACCATTCTAGTTTTTTTGTGAGATATCTTGGTCTGAGCCCATGGAGTGCTTTGAATGCTAAGCATAAAAGTTTGAAAACTGCTCTTTTTTTCATCGGGAGCCAATGTAACTCTCTCAGTAGAGGGAGAGATGGAGTTCAAGCTGGCTTGTTCAGTGCTAACCGTGCCGCCGTGTTTTGAATAACTTGAAACCTTGAGAACAAGTCTTCCCTCATCCCTACCAGTAGAGCGTTTCCATAATCTAGTCTACTGACTAGGAGCGCCTGTAGCAAGGCCCTTCTGGTAGTAAGAGGGATCTAGGGAAAAATCTTTTTCAGGAAACGCAGCATGCCGAAGCACTTGCCTGATAAAGTCTTGACATGCTCCTCCATAGAGAGATTATCATCAATTACAATGCCCAGATTTTTTGCCCACTTTTTTGGGATGGGCACTTCTTCTAGCTCACCCGGCCACCACTCCTCCGTCCATAAGTCCTCAGCTTTCACAAACAATAAGATCTCCTTTTTGTTGGAATTAAGCTGCAGGAAGTTCTTTCTCATCCATGTGGCTATTTTTATCATACAGGTCTTAAATTTCTCTCTGGTCACATCGGGGTCCTTCTCTATGGGCACTATCATCTGAGTGTCATCCGCATAGGAAATAGTTTGGAACCCACAAGATTTGATCACAGTGGACAAAGATGCCACATAGATATTGAACTGGGTGGGGCTTAGGATGGAGCCCTGCGGCACGCCCTTGTCCACCATTGTGGTCTAAGGTATATGAAGGAGTCTAATTGTACACATTGCGATCTGTCAGATAGAAAGCTCTGCATCCACTCTAATGCCGCCCCTCCGACACCAATCTCCCGCAGCCTATCCCGTAGGATTCTATGAGAGATGATGTCAAAGGCTGCCGACAGATCTAGAACTATCATTGTAGGTGTTCCCTCATCTTATAATAGCCTCACCAAGTCCGTTACTTCTGTCAGGACAGACTCCGTGCTGTATCCCGAACGAAAGCCTGATTATGAGGGATATAGCAGATTATGCTGCTCCAAATACTCTGATAGTTGTTGGTTAACTAGCTTCTCCATTATCTTTGAGCAGCCCGGCAGAAGAGAGATGGGTCTATAATTTTGCATATAGGCACAGTCAGCTGATGGTTTCTTAGGCAAGGGTTTTATGTAAGCCTTCTTCCATTTTGATGGAAAGGAGGAGGTCGATAGTGACAGGTTGCAGATATCCCTTACTGGGAAGACCAGCTCCTCTGCCAGGTCCGTCATGATGTAAGGAGGAACGACATCTGACAGAGAGCCTGACTTAATCCGTTTCAACAGGGGTATAACTTGCTCCGAGGTGATGATGGCGAAGGTCTCTAATCTTGGTGGGAGAGGATTGTCTGGGCTGGGGATTGATTCCTTAATCTCCAGTTCCTGATCGAAGGAGCCATAAATGTTGTCAATTTTACTTTTAAAATACATAGCTAGCTCGTCACAGTTACTGTGTGGGCGGACAGGATAGCTTGTTAGCTCTTGGAGTAGTAAACTCTTTAAGGATCCTAAAAAGCTCCTATGAGGAGCATTTTGACTTTTCTATTCGAGTGACAAGATAGGTTCGCCTTGCTATATTACAGTTTTTAAGGTAAGTCCTGTGTACTGCATTAAAGGACAGTCTATCTTCCGCTCTGTTTGATATCCTCCATTTCTGTTCTCTAGCTCTACAAGAGGTTTTCTCAATTTTTAAGCTTTCTGAGTACCATGACGCCGGGGCGGCCCTGTCATGAATAGTCGTTGTTTTAATCGGGGCGATACTATCACAAGCTCTTGTCATCGCTGTCTCCAGTTTACGCAGAGCTGCATTGCTATTGGTACAGTCGCTAAACGACAGAGGAGAGAATACAGTGCCAAAAGTTTTTTGTTTTTTTCCTCCAATGTCTGCGAGTGACTTCCCACCCTAGAGGTTGACCTGGCTGTTTAGGGGCGGTGAAGGAAAAAGTCAGTGCCAGACCAGCTTACTACTTGTGGTGGTTCAGTTGTCAAATTATGCATATTTGTGAAGATACTGTCTATTACATGACCAGCTATATGTGTCGGGTTACATATTCTGTGAAGGACATCTAACATTTCCCATTGCTGTTAGTAGGTCTAACGAATCAGAATTGGTGACCAAATCAAAATGGAAATTGAAATCCCCTAAAAGAAAAAAGTATTCTGTTTGCAGCACAAAAGGGGCGAGAGTTTCCAATAGTGAAGCGCAAAAGACCTTCCTATTTTCCCCTGGAGGATGATACACTACTGCCCCCATTACCTTATGGCTTTGAGCGGGCTCCATGGAGAAGATCATCAGCTCCATGCTGGGGGATAGAATAGTATCCAAAATTGTTATACTCCGAGATGGACGAGTGGCTATAGCCAACCCTCTTCCCCTCTTGCCTGTTCTATTCAATCTTGCTATTGTATATTCCACCGGGAATGCGATAGCTATAGAGGGAGTTGAGTGTATATGTAGCCACGTCTCTGTAAAAAAACAGATGCCTGGTTTCCGGTCATCTAGAAAATCATCTAGAAACAGAGCGGCTGCACCTCGAGGAGGCTCATACAGAGACACGGAGTCGACCGGCTCACATGCTTTGGAACGAAGTTAGGTGAAGAATAGGTAAGGAGTCATAACTGTGTGGTGCCTTTCACTCTGGCCGTTGCTTAAACTGTTGAATTACGCGTATGGCCCATTAATTTACTTGCGATCCACATTGTTTGGAATAAGTGCCGTTTTCACGTTTTTATGATACGTTTCCCTAAACGTGGTATCATCTATGCACAGGCAATCCACGGTATTACAAGTGGCCTTTCTTGACACAAATCCGTGTCTGTACCATTAAAACAGTTAATAACACGTTACTTTGAGGAAGGCATCGCTCGACAGCAATGTAACATGCGGGGAATACTAGCCTACATACCAGCGTTGGGTTGAAGGTCCTGATCGCGCGATAGATAATTCTGCGGGCGATGCTCAGTTTCTGAGTGTAGTTACTGATTGAACTCTGATATGTAATTTAAATGTAGACCCCTATTACCACCAGTGTAATTATCATTTTCCCATTTTCCTAGAACGACCGGGGCACTGTGACGGTCTGCACACCCCTTTAGCTGCAATCAAACATTTGGAAACAAACCGGATTTAATCACACAATTTGACTGGATGATTGTCATATCCCAGTAAGTATCCCCCTCACCTATTAATCATCAGATAGGACATCCCATCATTGTACCTTCTTGTAATTGCAGTCCTCTTAATTAATTGCAGGTTGAATCGTTCACAATAGGAACCTATGAAGGTCCTACCATTATGGTCACTGGATGGCCAAATGTAAAGTATGTATTTGACTAATTGCCAGTCCTTGGATATTGTTGACTCGTTATAAGGTACTGATACATTCATTTTAATTGTATTACTTGTAGACGCTCTCGTCTTATCAATGTCCTGATGAAGACCCCAGAATGAGGTTTCAACTAACCCTTACACCATGCGGGGTCGAAACGTAGACCAGTTTATATTACTTCTCTAAACATAGGAGAAAATCAAATGGAGTAAACCTATCCTATGTAAAAAGAGATATATGGAACTGTTGATCTAAATTAGACTGTAAAGGTCCTATTGAGTTCTACTGTGATTGTGTTATGGTCACAACACCTTTACCCAGTCCCAACACTTATCCCATCACACCTATCCCACTTAACTACCTTTCTCTTTTTCACTGAGAGTGCGCCGATATTTATGTAAATACCATGTCATAACTTAGATTGATAAAAGTTATATATGATCTTGTTTAAAAGAATTCATTTATGTTCTTCGCCGCAAGTTTAATGGAATTAATAATTCATGGAACTTATTGATTGATGCTAAGTTTTCCGTTCACTTCTGTGCTAAATAAAATGTGCATTGAATACTGGACTGGTCAATATCTGATGAAAAGGAGCTTCTGAGAGGGACACAGGTGTGACTTAGGCACATTGATGGAGAACCCCAGCAAGTGAAGGAGGTCAGCCGTAGTCTGAAGGTGGGAGACGACTGTCCGGGGCGAGCCCCCCTTAAACAACCAGTCGTCGAGATAGGGGAAGACTGAAACCCCTAATCTGCGCAGATAAGCTGCGACCACCGCCATCACTTTCGTGAACACCCAAGGGGCGCTGGTAAGGCCGAAGGGGAGCACGGTAAACTGAAAGTGCTCGTGGCCTACCGTGAACCGCAGGTAACGCCGGTGGGCCGGCAGGACGGGGATGTGAAAATATGCGTCCTGCAAGTCCAACGCTACCATCCAGTCTTCTGGGTCCACGGCAGCTAGGACCTGAGCCAAAGTCAGCATCTTGAACTTCAGCTTCCGGAGGAAGCTGTTGACGCTCCGTAGGTTCAAGATAGGGCTTAGGCCTCCTTTGCCCTTCTTGGGTACCAGAAAGTAGTGGGAATAGCAACCACGTCCTACTTCTGGCCCAGGAACGCGCTCGATGGCCCCCTTGGCCAAGAGGGCAGTAACTTCCTCCTGCAGAAGTTGCAAGTGCTCACCCGACATGCGGTGGTACTGCGGCGGCATTGCTGGAGGGGTCGCCTCGAAGGGGAGGAGGTAGCCCCTTCGGACGATTTGCAGCACCCACCTGTCGGACGTGATGGTACGCCAGTGGGGGAGGTGATGGCGGACCCTGCCCCCCACTGGCGATGAATGGGCCTAAAATGCTGGACTAGGAAGGCTTAGAGGCAGATGCTGCAGGGGCGGGTGTGGACTGACCCTGCCGGTGTCCCCCGGTACCGCAACGGCGGTAACCACGTCCGCGACCGCATTGAGCCTGGGTCTGCAGTCTGTGACTGGCTGGACGTGTGGGGGCGCCCCTTCCTTGGCCATGAAAGCATGAGGGTGGCCTGGACATCGCCCAAAAAGTTGGCGAACCTGAGCCAGGCGTGGCGGCGAACCCCCACCGTCGTTGCAATCGCCTTACCCAGTGAGCCCGTTGTGTCGAGTCCACACCGTATGGAATAGCGTGCTGCATCGCGCCCTTCCGCAAGGGCTTGGGCGAGCTTTGCCCGGGCCTCCTCCGGGCACTGTGGCAGCACCTCCCCAACCGTATCCCACAGAGAGTGGGTGTAACGGCCTAAAAGGCAGGCGCTGTTGACAGACCACAGCCCCAAACTCAAGGAGAACAGTTTCTTCCCAAACTGATTGTACCTTTTGGATTCCCGATCCGGAGGAGCGGTCGGGAATGCGGTCTGGGAGGTAGAGGCCTGGATCTCCAGGCTCTCTGGGGTGGGGTGAACGGACTGGAAGCTAGGGTCCCCCGGAGCCTGGCGGTGGCGTTGGGATACGTTCCGATTCACAGGGAGGCCTGTGGAGGGCTTGGACCAGGTGCCTAGCAGAACGTCGGTGAGGGCTTAGTTGAACGGCAGTAGAGGCTCCGAGGAGCTTGCCTGCAGTTTGAGCACCTCAGTGAGGAGGTTAGTAATCACGGGCACGACAGGGAGCTCAAGAGCCAAGGCCTTGGCCACCCTGTTCAACACCACACTGTAAGCAGCCCCCTCCTCCGTAGCCACGGAGGGTGGAGAGACGAATCCAGTGTCGGGTGAAGTGTCCAGACCACTGGCCTCCCCTAGCTCGTCTGCCCAGTCCTGGCTCAACTGGCACTGCAGTGCCAGAGGGTCCTCAGACCCCTCCCAGTCCCCCTCGTCATCCATCTCCTGATAGTGAGGGAAAAATGATGGAGCCAGGTCATAGGTGAATTGCTTACCGATCGGAGCCGGAGACGGCGCCGGTTGGTGCCTGTCCGACGCCGGACCGGGGATGGGACTGGGGACGACGTCGTCTGGGGGACGGCGTCGTGGGCGACACCCTCGGGGTCGGCACCAGCGGAGGAGTCGTGAGGTAGACTGGCGACGAGCCAGATCCCGACCCGGATCCTGCGGGGTCCTGTGGCCGAAGTCGACAACGGCACCGAAGCACCCGACAGCGCCGGACCGGAGCCGCCGGCCAGCTAGGACTCGAAGACGGACCCCCCGGGGCCCGAAGGCGCCTCGACAGGGTCCGACGGAGGGAGGTGAATCCTCAGGGCCATGAGGAAGTCGCGTATCTCCTCCGGCATCGCGTGCAGCCCAGGGACCGGCGGGTGAGGAGCTGGACCGGCGGGTGTGGAGCTGGACCCGGCGCTTGTGGTTCTGGCGGAGCCGCGTGGGCGGTGTCGCCCAAACCCCCGGCCGGGTCACGTGAGCGTCGGGGGGGGGTTGTGAAGGTCGGAAGAGCGATGACGCCTCTTTTTTTGAGTGCCTCACCGCGGCGACGGCAAGGAGCAGTCTTTAGATAACATTGGGGAGAAAGCCACGACGCGTGAGCCCTTCTCCGGCGAGGATGACACCAGCTGGAGCCCAACCTCTGGGGAAGAGGGGGCGTCCGAGGACGAATCCACGATCGGATGCCTGTCCGGTGCTGTAGAGTCTGCAACCTGTAGCAGGGCGACGTCGTCGTCCAACACCACAGGAGACGCCGGACAGGCCTCCACCCCGTCACACGGCGCAGGGGACCCGGGCTGGGCTGGAGCCGATGTGGTCAAGGGGCAGTGCCAGAACGGCGCCAACTCGACCTCTGACGAGGCAGCCACGCCTGCGTGGAGGAATGAGAAGCACCTGAAAGGCAACAAGGACTCCCCCGCCAGCCTCGACCCATGGTGGGACGAGAGGTCCTCAGACCCCCACGGCGGCGCCAAGGCCGACTCGACCTCCAGCGAGGCAACCGCCTGTGCGGAGGGACGAGAGGGACCCGGGGACTAACAATAAGTCCCCCGCCAGCCTCGACTCACCAGGGGACTAGAGGGGCCTGTGTCAGCGCAGAGGCCGACTTGACCTCCGATGAGGCAGCTGCCTGTGTGGAGGGACGAGAAGGGCTCGGGGAGGGACGAAGGGTCCTCCTCCAGCCTCGACCCAAGATGGGACAAGAGGGGTCCGCCGAACCCTGGGGCGCAGTAGCAGAGTCACTTTGGCCTCAGACAGAATCGCCACCTGTCTAAAGGGACGAGGGGGGCTCGGGGATGCGACCGAGCTCCGGTGACCTCCCACGACACCACAGGGACTCCCGCAGGAGTTTGCCACGATGCAGAGGCGCTGTGGTCCGAAGGAGGGACCCCAGAAGGGCCGCACCCAAACTGCACCACACCCTCCGAACCTGGAGCCGAACCTGTCAGCGCCAGGGTCAAAGCCGCCGGTGACAGCGCGGAGGGCCCCACATGGCGCAAGGGTTCCGTCGACATCCCAGGAGTTGAAGGAGGAGAAGCCAGCGAGGCTCGCAAAGCCGCTGCATATGTCTCCATCTGGGCTCTCGACGCCCCCTCACCGGGGAACGTGGATAGGGGTACGATACGCGGGCCGCATCACCCGCTGAGAGCCCATACCCCCAACAGGCCGGAAACCAGCCCTTGGGCACAAACTGCGACACTTACTGACAGGGGATCTATGCTCTTGCGGCACAGGAGAGGGATGAGGACGACTACGAAGACAGCCATTCCGAAAACCTTTCACAGAAGTTGAGCGAGGCGACAATGCCGATCTGGACAGGCGAGCCGAGAGAAGTTTCATCCGGCGTTCTCTCCTTGACTTCGGCTTCAACCGCTGGCATGCCTCGCAATCAGTGGAGCTGTGATCCTCCCCCAAGCACCACATGCAAATGTGGTGAGGGTCCGTCGCCGACATCAAGCGTCCACAAGACGAACAAGTCTTGAAGCCCAAAGGCCTCCGCGCACTGTTTCCACAACACACGGAAAAAAAATCGAAGGGAAAGGCCTAAACAGGCCGAGATTATGAACTGGATCTGCGTTGCATGCGGAAAAGGAAACGACTGACGTAGGCGCACCAGGGTGGGACTTATGTCACCTTGCTGACGTCCCGTACGCGGATGATGCCTGAGAGGAGTTGCGTGATGCCGTCCCCACGGGGGGCAGGGATGCTGGGCAAAACATTTCCGGATCCTGTCTCACACCTGGGGATAATTCTATGTTAAGGAATTTGCGACTAGTAGTCTCTATCAGATAACATAGTATAAATCAAAATGTGGCATTGTTATATAGTATTGGGAGACAATGCAAGCAAGATCTCCAAGTTAGACCATAGACCTGAAGCATGAATTGCACATGGTGTCTGGCATGGCATATAATAGTTCCGTAATCAAGCTGAAGCATAGTTATATTGACAGAGAAAGCACATGTGCAAAACAATCTGAAAAATGATGGTTCCATGATCGAGATGACATTTAAGCATCAAATTGTGGCACAGTTATATGGTATTGAGAGACAGAGATAGCGCAAGCAAGAGCAAAGCATAATCTACAAGCTAGACCTGTGATTTGTAAACAGTGTTAAGTTGTAAATTGGTGAACAAGGTCAGAAAGTACTTTTTGAATAACTAACTTTCAGTTGTGTGCTAGACTGGTAATTAACATGGAAACACAGTCAACACAAAATAGTCATACATGTTATGGGTGGGGAAGGAGATAAAATGTTCAAATCAAGTTAGTCCAGTCCTCCATACGGTTCAGTCCAGCATGGAGACTGTTAGTACGTAAAATCCGTTAAGTTGCTCCTTGTTTATGTTGCATAGTAATGGTACCTGTACGTTAGGTAATCATTGCAATATTGTGCATGTTTTACTAGATTGTACGAAGTTTTTAGATTCTCGGAAAGAGATTTTATGCCCGATATGTAAAAAATATAAAATCAGAAATAGGATGCACGCCGTTAGCCTTCCAGTTGAAATGAAGAACCTAGACATTGCTTGTGCTATTGGGAAATTTATGAGTAAGGTCAGGGTGTTCCTCGAGTGTACAGAGTAAAAAAACTTTTATTTTATATGAGCACTTGGGGTAAGATAATGCTGTGCATGTAAAAGGTAATGGTACGGCTTGGAATTCCTTGGCGGATTCTGAGGAAGATGAAAGACATTTGTATCTTACATAAAGTAAAATGAGTATTTTATGATATGTATTTATACCATGTCTCTAATATCATTCTGGAATATTTTAATAACAATTTTATGTATAGGGGACACTTTTATGGTTGTAACCAATCAAATAAAGTTTTCTTACTGACTGCTCCTTGTTCAGGATTCCTTCAATGTCAGAATTTCGGGGCGGTGGGTGGATCACGTTAATTACTTGCCATGTTAAGCCATCCTCCGTATGCCCTAGGCTTGTGAAGTGTTCCACCAGAGGTGCATTTGGTGTTTGGCATCGCAGTCTGCTCCGATGTTGGCAAACTCGGATCCTGATTTTCTGTGTGGTCTGCCCAATATAAATTAGGTTGCATGGGCATGTAATTGCATACACAACATTATGGCTATTACAGTTGGAAAACTGTGTTAGGGTTACATCAATGTTTCCATAAACACATTTTTTGCTTTCAATAGTCAGGTTGCAGACACTACAATCTCCGCAACAATAATGGCCCAGTGTGGGTGTCAGGCCCCATATTTCTGAGTGTTTGTGAAGTTTTCGTAGGGGCTAAGGCTGCCCTGACTAAGTGATCCATTATGTTCTTATTTTTCTTTAAGGCAAATAGTGGGTGTTCTAATGTCAGTTTGCCGGCATTGAGTATAGACCATTGTCTTAGTTTACTTTTTTCACCAAATTAGAAATAGGAGAGAATGTTGTCACACATACCATCCGCTCATCATTGATTTTGGAGGTTAGGAGTGTCTCACCTGGGCAGTACCAGGCTCATTTGAGTGAGTTCTTGACAAGTTTACGGGGGGTACCCTCTGTTGGCCAGTTTCTTCGAGAGGGTCTTAGCTTCCTTCAAGTAGTCAGTTTTGGGAAAACAATTCCGTCTTATGCGGAGGAATTGCTAAAAGGGTAAAGAGTCTTGCAAGGTGATAGCCTTTGTAAGCTAGTAAAGTGTTTTTTCTCAGTAGGCTTACGGAAGGGTGTAGTGTAGAGCCTGCCACCTTTGGATATAATTAGTAGGTCAAGGAAGGAAACCTAATGCACAAGTTACTACTTGTGTAACAATATATCTGTAAGAGACATTAGTTAGTGATAGATTCCTTACCTTAGAATATCCCCAGACGTCAGACTGGATCCGGAAAGTTTTGTTTAGCAGTACCGCTGCGCGTCAGTAGGTGGCGTTGTGCGGCTCCCCGTCCGTCGCTGGCTTCGTAATGACATCACGGAGACTACTTAGGCGCCACCCATGAGCGCTGACGTCAGTTCTGTACATGACTTTCCGCGCCGAAATGCAGAGCCATGCAAGAAACTGACCATTGGTGCATAAAACTAGGGCTCTAAAAGGGGATGACCTTAACCGTAGTAATCAGTTCGCAGAACGGGGGGATGGGTGGGGCGGTAAGGAATCTATCACTAACTAATGTCTCTTACAGATATATCGTTACACAAGTGTTAACCTGTGCATCTGAAAGAGACACGTTAATGATAGATTCCTTAACTTAGAATAGATCCCCATGCAATACCAACCCCGGTGGTGGGTCTGCAAACAAGATTACACCAGAAAGTCACAGAGCACAGAAAGGCCAAAGAAGCGGTCTCTCCCGACCAGACTGTCAGGCAGTAGTGCTTGGTAAACGTGTGCAGCGAGGCCCACGTAGCTGCCTGACAAATGTCCTGCAAGGGAATGCCGCGTCCCAAGTCAGTAGTGGCGGCAGTCTCCCTGGTCGAATGGGCACGCAGTCCCACAGGAGGCTCCTTCTTGGCCAAGGAGTAACATGTTTTGATGCACCGAATGACCCACCGGGAGATGGTCCGTTTGTGCACAGCTCGACCTTTTTTTGGCGCCCACGTAGTCAACAAAAAGCTAATCATCCACCCGGAACTGCGGTGTATGCTGCAGATAGAATTCAGAAGGTGGTACAAAAGGGGGTGGTGATGGACGGAGCATCTGAACCAATCAAACACTCACACCCAGTCAAAAGATCTGGGTTTGATCCATCACCGTTCTTTAGCCCACTCTGCCACCCCAGTTTAGACATGGCTAAATGCAAATCAGTCTGACCCTGTGCCTCATGGGAACAGTCCAGCCCGAACTGCCAAGCCATGCCTTCCCTGGACCGGAAACAAGCTTCCGAGGACTGGATTCTGGCATTCCAGCCGTCTTCAGCCCGGCTTGCTTGAATCCAGTGGCAAAGTGAGCAAGGGACTCACGTCTGAGCATACCCTGCCACACTTATGGGGTCCATCACCACTCCCTTTTGTACCGCTTTGGCCGCCATAAGTGTGGCAGGGTATGCTCAGACGTGAGTCCCTTGCTCACTTTGCCACTGGATTCAAGCAAGCCGGGCTGAAGACGGCTGGAGTGCCAGAAACCGGTCTCGGAAGCTTGTTCCCAAAGAGGCGGAAGCCATCAAAGAGTATGTCAATGAGCAAGCCCTGGACATCGGGCGAGAATCTGGTAGACCGCAACCAGGCATGGTGCCGCAACCCCCCAGTCGTGGAAATTGCCCTGCCCAACGAATCAACTATGTCCAGACCACACCTGATGGCAAACTTCGCCACATCTTTGCCTTCCGCAATCACTTGGGAAAGGACAGCCTGGACCTCCTCAGAACACCGTGACAAGATCTCGGCTACCGAATCCCACACCGCGTGGGAGTAACGGCCCAATAAGCAGGCGGTGTTAACCAATCCCAAGCTGGCTGAGAACAACCTCTTGCCAAATTGGTCCAGCCTTTTAGAGTCCTCAACCGGCGGAGCCGTGGGAAAGGCACTCTGCGACTTCGAGGTCTGAATGACCAGGCTTTCAGGCGTGGGATGAGTGGTCAAGAAGGCAGGATCACCAGGCGCCGGGCGATGACGCCTAGCGATGTTCTTATCCACTGGTGCCCCCGAGGCCGGCCGCAACCAAGTGCCCAAGAGGACTTCAGTAAGGGCCTCATTGAAAGGAAGCAGCGGCTCTGACGATGTAGATACAGTCTGGAGCACCTCCGTTGGTCTTAAGGGCTATGGTAGGGAGGTTGAGATGGAGAGCCTCTGCCGATTGACGCAGCAGCATAGTGTAGGAAGCGCCCTCCTCCATAGTAGATGGAGGGGAGGCAAATCCCGGGTCAGAATACACATCAAGTTCTTCTGCATCTTGAAGGTCGTCTACTCAATACTGCTCGGAGTCACACTGACGTGCGAGGGGGTCCTCGGAGCCGTCCCAGTCCTCGTTCAGCTCCAGAGTAGAGGGAGCCAGCTGCGGCGGCAGGGCCGTAGCCGGAGAGGAACGGCGCCTGCTGGGGCCGTGCCGGAGCCAAATCCCAATGTGGATCCCAGGTCGGAACAAAATGTTCCGAGTACCGGGGCAGGTGTGGGAGAAACAGCACCCAGTGCGGCGCCTGTGGCAGAGCCAGGGGCAGCGCCGGAGCCAGCGGCACTGCACCTTGTGATGCCAGGGCCGGAGCTGAGGGCCATGGATCCTCTGGCGCCGGAGGCGGTACTGCTGGGCCTACAGGATCTGGACACGGAACCGCAGGGCCCGCAGGTGCGCCGGCTGGAGCCTGAGGCCTAAAAAGGCGGTCCATGGCAGCAAGAAACTCTTGCATCTGTTCAGAAGTCGCCGACAGACCCGGTTATGGTGTGTAGGCCGCGGGACTCCCAGGCTCCGGAAGAGCCGCAGGGGTGGAGCCCCTGTCCCCCTCGTCTGTCTCCAAGGAGCGACGGGGGGACGTCGGAGAGCGAACACGCTTCTTCGACGACTTTTTATGGTGTCGCTTACCCGAATCTGAAGGCGAAGACTTAGAGCCCGAGGAGCGACGGCTCCGGTCCCGCAAACGGACCCTAGACCCGGAGCGGCGGTGAGAGGAGTGCCTGACCTCCAGCAACTTCCGGCGCCGCTCCCACAATGCCTTCAGGGCCATGGCTCGACAGTCCCGGGCATCATGGTCAGTCTCCAGGCAGTAGAGGCAGACTTCGTGGGGGTCCGCCACCGACATGTTACGGCGGCACGACCCACAAGACTTAAAGCCGGGCATCCCTACGTACACCAGGAGACTAGAAGAAGACAAAAGTCTCAAAAAGTAGTCAAAAAATGACCGAGGTACGTGCTCAATCTGGATCTGCGCTTTTGGCGCAGAAAAAGAAAGAACTGACGTCAGCGCGCATGTTTCCGTGACGTCATCTCGGCGCATGCGACGCCAGCGACAGACGCAGAGCCACACAACGCCACCTACTGACGCGCAGGGGTACTGCTAAACAAAACTTTCCGGATCCAGTCTGATGCCTGGGGATATTCTAAGGTAAGGAATCTATCACTAACGTGTCTCTTTCAGATTTTTGCGGTGTGTCAGGGTGAATTTAAGTCCATTCCAACGGTCACTGAGATAATTGAGGAATAGGAGCAGAGTAGTTTCAGGTCCCTTCCAGATCAAAACGATATCATCTATATATCTTCTGCATTCCAATATACTAGAGGCAAATGGATTGACTGTGGATAGAATCCAGTCCATGTGCAGGATGGCAAAGTTTGGCTCGATAACTAAGCCCAATGAGGTCCCTTTGATTTGTTGGTAAAAATTGCCATCAAATGCGAAGAAATTTTGCTACAGACAGATTTTGAGAAGATGTAAAATAAAGGGAGTGGAGATCGGGTATGGGCGGGGTCTTGAGTTAATGACTCCAATCTAGAGTGCAAAGTATGCATTGGGCAGGGTCAAATGAAATTTCCTCAACCAAGTTAATCATAGCCATGGTGTCCTTTACATAGCATTGTATATGGGGACAAAGTCCTTAATGCACAAGTTACTTCTTGTGTAACGATATATCTGTAAGAGACATTAGTTATTGATAGATTCCTTACCTTAGAATATCCCCAGGCATCAGACTGGATCTGGAAAGTTTTGGTCAGCAGTACCCCTGCGCGTCGGTAGGTGGCGTTGTGCGGCTCCGCGTCTGTCGATGGCGTCATAGGCGCCGAGATGACGTCACGGAGACTACTTAGGCGCCACCCATGTGCACTGACGTCAGTTCTGTACATGACTTTCCGCACCAGGAACGCAGAGCCATGCAAGAAACTGACCACTGGTGCCGTGAAACTAGGGCCCTGAAAGGGATGACCGTAACCCTAGAAATCAGTTTGCAGAATGGGAAGGATGGGTGGGGCGATAAGGAATCTATCACTAACTAATGTCTTTTACAGATATATCGTTACACAAGTAGTAACTTGTGCATCTGAAAGAGACACGTTAGTGATAGATTCCTTACCTTAGAATAGATACCCCAGCAATACCAACCCCGGAGGTGGGTCTGCGAACAAGATTACACCAGAAAGTCACGGAGAACAGAACGGCCCAAGAAGCAGTCTCTCCGGACTGGACTGTCAAGGCAATAATGCATGGTAAACGTGTGCAGCAAGGCCCACGTAGCTGCCTGACAAATGTCCTGCAAGGGAACGCCGCGTCCCAAGGCAGTAGTGGCTGCCATTACCCTGGTAGAATTGGCACACAGTCCCACAGGAGGCTCATTCTTAGCCAACGAGTAAAATGCTTTGATGCACAGAACGACCCACCAAGAGATGGTTCGTTTGTGCACGGCCCGACCTTTTTTGGCGCCCACGTAGCCAACAAAAAGTTGGTCATCCACCCGGAACTGTTGTGTGCGCTTCAGATAAAACGAGAGTGCACGTTTTGGGTCCAGTTCGGAGCCACAAGAATGACTTGGGCCCAGTCGCGCCTGATCTTCAGCACTCTGGGTAGAAGTGGTATAGGCGGAAAAGCGTATATTAGACCGCAACTCCACTCGCTTAGAAAAGCGTCGCCTAGCAAGTGCCGCCTTGGAAATTCCAACGAGCGGAACTGATGACATCGCGCGTTCGTTTCGGTGGTGAATAGATCTAACCAAGGCTCTCACCACTGCTGAAAGAGACATTGCGCCACGTCCGAGTGCAGACGTCATTCGTGATCAATCATGCACTGACGGCTGAGTTTGTCCACCCTGCTGTTCATAGAACCTGCCAGGTGTTGAACCACCAGGGACATGCTCTGATGTTCCAGCCATGTCCAGAGGCGCAGAGCCTCCTGACATAGGGTTCACGACCCCACCCTGTCCTGTTTGTTGCAGTACCACATGGCAGTGGTGTTGTCTGTTAACACCTGGACTACTCTCCCCATGACAGAGGGGAGGAATGCCTTCCTTCAGTGCAAGCCGGATCGCCCGAAGCTCCAGAAGTTTGATATGGAGCCGGGACTCCACCGGAGAACAGAGGAGTCTGATCTCCGCTTCCCAAGTGGCCGCCCCATCCCAGAAGGGATGCGTCCGTCACAACTGTGGGTTCCGGTTGGGGAAGGGAGAGGATCTGCCATTGACCCAACCCCGATTTGTGAGTCACCACTGCAATTGTCGTGCAGTGCCCTCTGAGATCTGGACGTGATCAGACAGGTTGCCCTGATGCTGTGCCCACTGAAACTTCAGGTCCCACTGCAGAGCCCGCATATGCCATCTGACATGATCCATTAGCAGGATGCAGGAGGCCATCAGGCCCGGTAGCCGAAGGGTCATCCTGACCGAAACCTGGGATAGCGGCTGAAAGATCGGAATCATAGCCTGAATATCCCGGACTCGCAGTTCGGGAGGATAAACCCGAAACTGCGCCGAGTCAAGAACCGCTCTGATGAAGAGGAGCTTCTGCGAGGAAATCAGGTGCGACTTCTGCGAGTGATGGAAAACCCCAGTAAGTGCAGGAGGTCGGACATAGTCTGGAGGTGGGAGACGACTGCCCGGGGCGAGCCCGCCTTCAACAACCAGTCGTCGAGATAGGGGAAGACAAACCCCTGATCTGCGCAGATGAGTTACGACCACCGCCATCACCTTCGTGAACACCCGAGGGGCACTGGTAAGGCCAAAGGGGAGCACAGTGAACTGAAAGTGCTCGTGGCCTACAGCGAACCACAGGTAGTACCGGTAGGCTGGCAGGACGGGGATATGAAAATAAGCGTCCTGCAAGTCCAACGCTAGCATCCAGTCTTGCGGATCTAGGGCAGACAAGACCTGAGCAAGTGTGAGCATCTTGAACTTCTCCTTCCGGAGGAAGTGATTGATGTTCCGAAGGTCTTAGATAGGACGCAGGCCCTTGTCCTTCTTTGGAACCAGAAAGTAGTGGGAATTACAACCACGACCTACTTCTGGCGTCAGAACGCGCTCGAAGGCTCCTTTGGCCAAGAGGGCCGCAACTTCCTGCTGGAGAAAAGCCAAGTGATCCCCTGAAATGCAGTGGTACTGAGGAGGCATGGCTGGAGGGGTTGTCTCGAAAGAGAGGGAGTAGCCCCTTCAGACAATTTGTAGCACCCACTTGTCCGAAGTGATGTAGCGCCAGTGGGGGATATGACGGCTTATTCGTCCGCCCACTGGTGTCTGATGGGCCTGAAAGTCAGACTAGGAAGGAATGGCAGTGGATGCTGCGGGGTGGAGGTGGACTGACCCGCCCACTGGCCCCCTGAACCGCCTAGACGGTTCCCACGTCCGCGGCCACGCTGAAGTTGTTGCTGCTGTGGCCCTGCGAACGCTGTGGGGCACCCCTTCCGTGGCCACGAAAGGAGCGAAAAGCAGAAGGTGGTGGAGGCCAAGTGGCTGACAGGCCCAAGGACTTGGCCGAGTCCGGGACTCCTTAAAGCGCTCCATAGCACTGTCCGCTTTAGTGCCAAAAAGGCGAATGCCATCAAAGGGCATGTCCATCACAGTGTTTTGGACATACCCTGAGAAGCCAGTTGTCCTCAACCAGGCGGGGCGCCTAAGCGCCACTGTCGTGGAAATCAATCTGCCCAGTGAGTCGGCGGTGTCCAGCCCACAACATATGGTGAACTTTGCTGCGTCTCTCCTGGCTGCAATAGCCTGGGAAAGGACTGCCTGGGCCTCCTCCGGGCAGTTGGGCAGCACCTGCGCAACCGTGTCCCACAGAGTGGGAATAACAGCACAAGAGGCATGCAGTGTTCACCGACCTCAGCCCTAAACTGCCAGAGGAAGACAGCTTCTTGCCAAGCTGCTCCAGCTTCTTGGATTCCCTACACGGGGGTGCGGAAGGGAATGCGCTCTGGGATGCAGAGGCTTGGACAACCAAGCTCTCAGGGGCGGGGTGTTGGAAGAGGAAGAGGGGGTCGGGCCACGGTCCTATCCACAGGAGCCCCTGTGTTGGGCCTGGACCAGGTGCCCAAAACAACGTCAGACAGTGGTTCATTAAAGGGCAGCGCAAGGGCTCCGAAGAGGTTGCAGCCGGCTGGAGCACTTCTGTCAGAAGGTTAGTCCTGATGGCCACTGTAGGGAGTTCAAGGTGGAGAGTCTTGGCTGCCCTACGCATCCCCACTGCGTACCTGGCTCCCTCCTCTGTAGCCATGGTAGGAGGAGACAGAATGCCAAGGTCAGGAGAGGTGTCAAGACCACTGGCTTCCCCGAAATCCTCTGCCCAGTCCGGATCATAAGCACAGTCCTGTGCTAGAGGGTCCTCAGACCCTTACCAGTCCTCCTCTTCCTCCGAAGTCTATGTAACAGGCTGAAAATAAGGAGGAAAGGACATAGGGCAAAAATGGGCCCATCGCGTATGGTATCGGTCGGCACTGATCCGGCACCGTGTCCAGGTCGGTGCTGAACCAGTGCACAATGTCGTCCAGGGGAGCGGGCGATGTCTGTGGTGGTGCCGGGGAGATCGGCACCAGTGGAGGTGTTAAGAGGTCAACCGGTGTCGACCGGGGTCCAATCCCGGATCCCAGGGGGTCCTGCGGGGACAGAGCCGCTGGCGACACCGGGGCCATGGCAGCAAGAAACTCTTGCACCTAAGCAGGTGCACACGGAAAGGGGGGTAGACTGGCGCCGACGTTGCAGGCTCCCTTGGAGCCACGGGGGTGGCATCACCCGCACCCTCAGCCACGACGGGCGAGGGGTAATCGAAGAGTAATTATGCTTCTTCGACTTCTTTTTGGAATGCTTCGACTTACCTGACCCCGAGTGTGAAGACTTAGATCCAGAAGAATGATGGTGACGGCTCCGCGACCGGTCCATCGCCCACCCACGAGACCGGGACCTCGGGCAGCGCGGAGCGGACTGCCAGACTTCCAGCAACTTTCGGGACCGCTCCCGCAAAGTTTTCAGCGCCATGGCCCAGCAGTCGGGGCACGACTTGGAGTCTGGGTCGCGACCCAGGCAGCAGAGATATACGCGGAGGGGGTCCGTCACCAACATCACGCGGTGACAGTCCTCACAGTTCTTGAAAACGGGCATCCCTATGACACCAGGAGTCAATCGACTCGAAAAAATTAGGCAAAAGGCCTCGAAAAAGCTCAGTCTAAAATTGACACTGGGTACTTGCTCTTCCCAGAGGTGCGCTTGCTGTCGTGGAAAAAGAAAGAACTGACGTCAGCGCACGAGGGTGCGTCTAAATAGCTCCAGCGGCGTCATCCTGGCGCCAACGACGCACGCGGAGCCACACAACGACGCCTACAGAAGCGCGTAGGGTATTGATGATGAAAAACTTTCCAGATCCAGTCTGACGCCTGGGGGTAATTCTAAGGTAAGGAATCTATCTCTACATGTTTCTTTCAGATCAATGTGTATGCCGATTGTGGTGCATATGGTTTATCAAGGAAGAAGGCTTGTAGGTGCATCTTTCGAAAGAAACTGAGCAATTCGAACTGCAATTCCAGGAAATTGGGTTTTACAGTGGGGATGAAGGACAGTCCTTTGCTAAGCAATGCAATTTCTTTTTCCAAAAGTTGGTGGTTGGAGAGGTTACAGATCGGAACGGTAATCTGGTCAGTCATGTGCGTGTTAGTTGCGAGACTCATGTCTGTATCATGTATGGGTGGGGTAACCCTACTCACCACTGATAATATCTCTGCCTCGTCTGTCTCCTGGGGCACTGTACCATCTGGGAGGGCAGTTCGTACCTCTGTTGGTTTGCTGTCTATGGTCTTGGTCTAAAAAAATTGGCATTAGTGATCTTGTTTCTTGAGGTACTTGATCCTTCGCTTGAGTCTGAGTTTTCAATGACTCTGCAGATGTATCTGGGGACCCTACAATGTTTTGTTGTTTGTTGAATCGTCCCCAAGGGCACTACACTCGGTGTGCCGAGTGTGCATGATTTACATAAAAGTCCTCTACCAGCTATGGCTATGTTCTTTCGGTCCTGTAATTTTTAACGTCTCTTTTCACCTTTGTTGTGTGCTTGTTTGGCTCTATCCTGTGAAATTCTGACATGGTTTTATCTACTTTCTCCAACAAAGTCTTTGCTTCTGTGATAGCGATATTTTCCTTTAATTGTTTCTCTATGCTCTCTATTTCTATCTGAAGTTTATTGATTTCTTCTGTTGCTATATTGATACCTAGGACCATCCAGTGTCTCGAGCAAGTTGTCCCAATGTAACTAAAGCCAGTAAGATATTTCTTGCTGTGAGTAAAGACTCTGGGAATGTTACGTACTTGTAAACCAACCGGTATTGTGTCTAAAAACAGACAATACCGGTTGGTTTACAAGTACGTACCATCGAGCATACTCGGCACCCCGAGCATAGCACCCTTGGGGACCATTCAACAAACAACAAAACATAGTAGGGTTCTCAGATACATCTGCAGAGTCATCCGAAAACTCAGACTTGAGCGAAGGACCAAGTACCTCAAGAAACAAGAACACTAACACCAAATTTTCAGACAAAGACCAGGGACGGCAAACAAACTGAGGTACGAACAGCCCTCCCAGATGGTAGTGTGCCCCAGGAGACAGACAGACGAGGCAGAGATATCAGTGGTGAGTAGAGTTACCCCACCCACACATAATACAGACATGAGTCTCGCAACTAACACGCACATGACTGACCAGAATACCATTCCGATCTTTAACCTTCCAACCACCAACTTTCGGAACAAGAAATTGCATTGCTTAGCAAAGGACTGTCCTTCGTACCCATGGTAAAATCCAATTTCCTGGAATTTCAGATCGAATTGCTCCGTTTCTTTCAAAAGGTTCACCTACAAGCCTTCTTCCTTGATAAACCATATGCACCACAATCAGCATACACATCGTTTTGACCACCTTCCACATTCTCCCCACCCCCCAACAGCATACCCACAGAGATACAGACCTTTGAGAAGCTTGTCCTAAAAAAAGTCATGGACTTAGAACAGGAACACAGGTACATTCCATATAACCTCCCCCTACAAGAGAAAAATGCTATATTACATTTCTAAAAAAATGAGGACGTGGTTATTAAACCGGCTGATAAGAGGGGAAAGAATTTTACTTCAGGTCATAAATATATACAAGGCAGAAATCCGGCGACAACTGTCCAATACTGACCACTATGTGAGACTCACGTCTGATCCCACAAGAGATACAGGTCCTTATTCACACCATAACAGAAGAAGGCAAATCAAAGGGGTTCCTTTGAAAAACAAATTTCCATACTTGAATAAGAAAATCCCCAAGAACACCTGTAATTTATACACTGTCAAAGGTACATAAGAATGCTGAAACTCCGCCTGGACTGCCCATTGTATCTGGTTGCGGCTCCATCTTAGAGCCCCTAGGACGGTAGGAAGATCATTTCATTAAGGACTTTGTCCTCAATACACAATGCTATATATAGCACACCATGGCTATGATTAACTTGGTTGAGGAACTTTCATTTGACCCTGTCCAATGCATACTTTGCACTCTGGATGCGGAGTCACTATATACCAATATCCCACAGGATGAGGGGATTTACGTTATTAAAAACATTCTTGACTCAAGACCCCACCCACAATCGGTCCCCACTCCCACTATTTTACACTGTATCAAAATCTGCCTGATGCGAAATTTCGTCACATTTGATGGCAATTTTTACCAACAAATCAAAGGGACCGCCATAGGCGCAGTTTTCACGCCAAACTTCAAAAGTCAGGTTTCCTTTCATACCTATTAATTATATACAAAGGTGACAGGCTCTACGCTACACTCTTCCGATAGTCTACTGAGAAAAACACTTTGCTAGCATACAATAGCCATCAGCCACGTGCCTTGCGAGACTATTTAACCTTTTTGCAATAACTCAGCATAAAACTGAATTGTTTTCTAAAAAGTGACTACTTTAAGGAAGCTAAGACCCTCTTGGAGAAACTGACCAACAGACTTCCCCCCCCCCCGTAAACTTGTGAAGAACTCACTCAAACGAGCCTGGTACTGTCCATGTTAGACACTCCTGACTCCCAAACCCAAAAGCAAAGACAAGCGGATGGTATATGTGACAATATTCTCAACTATTTCTAATGAGGTGAAAAATTGTATCGTAAAACATTGGTCTATACTCAACGCTGGCAAACTGACATTAGAACGCCCACTGTTTGCCTTCAAGAAAAAAAGGGACATAAAGGATCACTTTATCAGGCAGCCTTAGCCCCTAAGATAACTTCACAAACACTCACAGAAATATGGGGCCTGCCACCCACACTGAGCCACTATTGTTGCGGAGGTGGTAGTGTCTGCAACTTGAATATTGAAAGCAAAACGTTTGTTTATGGAAGCATTGAGGTAACCCTAACACATTTTTCCAACTGTAATAGCCATAATGTTGTGTATGCAATTACATGCCCATGCAACCTAATTTATATTGAGAAGACCACACAGAAAATCAGGTTTCCAACATGGGAGCCGACTGCAATGCCAAACAATAAATTCATCTCTGGTGTAACACTTCACAAGCCTAAGGCATACGGAGGACGACTTGAAATGGCAAGTAATTAACGTGATCCACCAACCGCCCCGAAATTCTGACATCAGTGGAATCCTGAACAAGGAGAAACTTAAATGGATTTTACGTACTAACAGTCTCCATACTGGACTGAACGGTATGGAGTATTGGACTAACTTGATTTGAACATTTTATCTCCTTCTCCACCCACATGTATGAATACTTCGCGTTGACTGTGTTTCCGTGTTAAATACCAGTCTAGCACACAACTGACAGTTAGTTACTCAAGAAGTACTTTCTGACCTTGTTTACCAATTTAGAACTTACTTAACCCTGTTTACAAATCACATGTCTAGCTTGTAGATTATGCTTTGCTCTTGCGCTATCTGTGTCTCTCAATACCATACAACTGTGCCACAATTTGATGCCTAAATGTCCTCTCGATTCTGGAACCATATATCAGATTATTTTTTGCTCATGTGCTATCTCTGTCTCTCAATACAATGTAACTATGCCTCATCTCGATTACGAACCATGATATGCCATGCCGGATGGCATGTGCAATTCATGCTTTCGGTCTATGGTCTAACTTGGAGATCTCGCTTGCATGGTCTCCCAATACTATATAACAATGCCACATTTTAACAAACTATGTCATCTTGTTTATGGACACCATAATGTCATGCCATTCGACAGCTTTATTTCTTGCTTCCAATCTATTATCTCCGTTACCTCTACCATACTCCCTCTCAATTGCCAATTCGTACTGTGCATGTCATCCAGCATGGTGCCTATCTCCCCCTGCAATAAGGAAATCCTCACGTTCTAGTCTTCGCCTGGTGGACGCATGCACACCCACAACTTATACTTCCGTAATTTCCTGCTTGCAAGGCACACGCATACGACGCGCCTGCAATCCCAAGAAGCTGCAAGTATTACCACAAGGTAAATAGACGCGTTGGACTTCGTGAACGCACGTTCTCAGCGGATAAACACCCTTGCGTCTGACCATTCCCTTCCTCGTCCCGCAGGTTTCCACTTAATCTCGCTCCATTGGGAGCTTCGTGAAACACAGCCAGGGACGAGGCATTGACCCCCCCTAACATTCTATGGAAGGTAAGCACCGGCTGTAGTTTTCTCAATTAGTGGGCAGGTTCCCCTCAACAAGCAGACCTCCATTTTTTCCACTCTGTTGCAGCATTGTCCTTCACCTCCACGTCCCCGTGCAGACCCGGTTCCACGGGGGGGACATAGTTCTTCTGTTCCTACTGAAATTGTGGTCCCCAGCTTGGACCCACAGTAAGTCCAACTCCTAATTAGTGGACTGCATCAACACTTACTGTAGTACGCGCTTCACATCCTGCACAACACGTATAATTATATGTTCGCAACAATATATTCCTCTTCCCATGGCCAGCATGATCCCACCCACAGATGACCGCTGCCTCATCTTAGTGTCACCAGGGGTGCACTAGTCTGGTTGTAGAGTGTGCGATGTAACACTTCATTCTTTCTTCACCCTTAACTCATTTATCGATTAATTTTTAATCATTGGCATACTCTCTCGTCTTCCCTAACTCTTCTCCATTTTTCTCCTCCCCCCCCACCTGTCGGTCTCTTCGTTCTCCTATCCCAATCCCCTGCCTAATTTAGGCATCCTCTAAGGTATTCAGATTTACTTGTCCTGATGATGATCCCATAATCGCTGTTGGGGATTGAAACGTTGACCAAAACATCTTAACTCCAACTTGTATTTATGACTGTTGTGGAGTACAAGATATTCTTTGTATCGTGACTAATCTTGATATCACTTAAAAGTCACTTTACAGCTATATGCATGAGGTCAGGAAATATTGATTTCCAGAACCCAGTCACTTTCTGCTCACTTTATGGTATTATATGTTGTCTAATGCTTATTGAATATGTAAATAAATACAATACGTTCCATTTGGACAATAACACCCAACGCTGATTGTAGTTTTGTGGTTATGGTTTTATATTTTCGATGATCGGGACCGCTGTCTCTAATAAGATCATCTGAATGAAGCCAAAGGACCTACATGGTCTAAAAAGAAATTTCTTAGCTTGCTCTGACATTGGAGAGTCAGATCTGGAGCTGCTGGTAATTAGTGGCATAAGGGAGATGCAAATAACTCTCTGAATACTGGAAATAGCTGACATGAGCAGGGATCAGTGGTGACTCCCTCACATGACGTGCAGTAGAAAATCCAAGACAGAAGCCTCTGAGAGGAGTGTTCCAGAGGGTAAAACAACCTGATTAATTGAACCTTAGAGTTTAGACTCATTTTTTAAATGAAAAAGATGTTTTTCTGAAGTGAAGGCTTTATGGCCTTCCCAGGCTACGCTTAACATAACACTGCTTTCTAATGGTACAGTAAGACTTCCACTTTGACGAAAGGGAATGATTTAAACAAGCATGTGAATCTATGAAAGATCTAATAAGGAGTCAAGAAAGTCTTACTAATCCTGTCCTGAATCGTTAACCACCAACAACAAGCATTTTAGCATGTTTCTTTGTTTGATGTCTGCTACGATTATGGCAAGTATTGTTAAATAAAAGGATCCCCCTTTGAGACTTGAACAGTCTTAATTGTTCCAGTCTGGTAGTCCTGTAAAATGCCAGTCATATGCTGCTTGTGTTGTCCAACATTTGGACATGTTCTGCTTGATCGAGTACAACTTTGGTAGAAAGTTATTTGTGGGAAGCATGAGAGTGCCGAGACTGGTAAGGAAGTAAAGAGGGCATACGCACTTGTAAAATAGTCTATAACAAGACAGAACAAGTATTGAAAATGCAATAGGTCTCGTCTTTGATTAAGTTAAAGCCATTTGCTTTGTTAATGGAATTGAGCAAAGCAAATGGCTTTAACCTAATGAAAGGCGAGACCTATTGCATTTTTAATGCTTGTTATTATTTGTGAACACATTTTATACTTGACAACAGGCAGTTAAACATTGTACACATCCTACTGTCCATGAAGATGTACACTTGGTGACACTAGTTTCAAAAAACAAATCTTCAACCCCCTCCCCCCCAGCCCCCGTTTTATGGTTTTACTGTAACTGCACTGCATTATTTACTTCATTTATAGAGCAATGTGCCACAAGCAGCAGAAAAGTGGGCAAGGTGGTCAGCGTCATTCAAAACAGTAAACGTGCAATATCAAAACATTTCAAAACGTGTCGGTAAAAGACACAACAACAGTGTTGCAGCTTCTCGTTTCCTCACTTATTTCTATTGTAGACAGACCTTTCACTTCCCTTTTTCACAGTCTGTTTAGAGATGATGGACTCTAGCTTTCTACCGGTATCCACCTCCTCGACTCTTGAGGGGCCTTAAGAAACAACTACACACAAATAACAAGTAGTTGTCCCTCTTAGGTGGGTGAAATATCAAAGAAAGGATCTGGATAGCTCCAGCAGAGGTCTGCCTCAGAGACAGTGTACCTGTTGGTGTTCAGCTTGCCGCTCTCACAGTTCGAGAGAAAGAGATAGTCGGGAAGGAAAAGGGAGCCGGACTCGCTGGTGTTTACCTCTGTGGTTGGAGTGCCAGTCGCCAAACTTTCGGTAGAGTAGGACGGGTCAGTTGAACTCAGGACTCGCTGGTGTTTTCCTCTTTGGTCGGAGTGCCGGTCGCCGAACTGTCGGTCGAGTAGGACGGGTCAGCCGTCTCGACGTAAGAATGGAGATGCCCAGAGGGCGGACAGTGGCTGACTGCAGGCAAGCATGCCGCCATGTTATCTCCAGCGAAGGTCTGTCTCAGAGACAGTGTACCAGTTGGTGTTCAGCTTGCCGCTCTCACAGTCTAAGAGAAAGAGATGGTCGGGAAGGAAAGGGGAGCCAGACTCGCTGACATTTGAATGGAGATGACCAGCGACGGCTGGAGGGAGGAGGTGGGAGTGGAGACATTTTCAATTGAATCTGGTATAGAAGAGTAACAAGCACTGCCATTCTCCCACATTGTTTAGTAAAGAAAATAGTGCTCACACACTTATTAAAGCATCCCGTATAACGCAGCCAGTAAAAGATACAGTCCCCGTGGGTGGGGCCAAAAGTGGAGATGGTAGTAACCAGGAGGGACTAAGAAGCCTCCTTTACCATGAGAAGCCACCTTTTCCCATGCACTATGATGCAAGCAAATAGAAATCACGGGCGGAGCTTCAAGTCCCTTTCCTGAACGTATCGATTTCAAGAAGCTATCGAATGCCGAGAGCAGCGCATGTGCATTGCTATCGCCAGCCGAGACCTAAAAAGTACTCATTAATGTGGAATGAGCGGGCAGTTGAAGTTTCGCCAGTCAATTTCTGAAAACATTTGTTGTATTTGTGTTTCCATTTTTAGAGACTTTTTCATTGGTGAAGTTTCAACTCATTATGTTGGCCTTAAATAAAAAATTTATGGAATTCACTTTAAAAACTGGAACAGTCAAAAAGGAAGCAGTAAAGTTATTATGTTTGTAGGACAAAGAACTGTATAATGTTAAAAAGGACCTACAAGTAGCAGCAATACAGCATTTGTATAGAAAACAGAGTGAAGAAAACATGTTTTAAGTATACATCTTTATTTAACATTTCTATAAGCCATAGTTACATATTTTATAAATGTATGAAGGGTCAATAAAAAACTGCCTGACTGAACTCCATACGGAATTCTCTCTTTTGAAATCATTTATGAAATTTTACAATAATTTATATAAATTATTTTCTCTCCAATATGATTTTTTTTATTCAACACAATTGAGGACATGAATTTACAAACTGTGGCGTACATACAAACTGTAAAACAAAAAAACGACACACGATCATCGCATCTTCCTACGGGTGACTGGCTTTGTAAAAGCGGATAGCAATCTTTTCCTGTTTCTTCGTAGAGTCCTCTTTTCTGTGCCTTCATCAGAAGATGCTTGAGCTTTGCTGCTTGCTTCAGTAGCTGGACTAGGCATGGGTGATATAAGGTTAACCTCCACTGGGGGTGGTGACCAAGGAACTTTGTCTGAAGACCTAGAATACATAAAATAAAAATAAAAATGTTGATTAGTCACAAGATCTGAAATATTCCATAGAAATTGCCAAGTTGGGTGGTTAAATGAGATCTTAGTACATAACAAACAGTACTCACCTTTTAAACTTCTCATGTCACTTCCAGGAAAGCCCTCACAACAGTACATCACAATTTATTATTTTACTGCTGAAGTAATAGTACAGGTATGCATTCTTTAATCACGACTTTTACGAACTCTGCACGTTCACAAAGGGCAGAATTATTTATAAAATGCAAGTTTGACTCCAGGTGAAAGGGTTAGAATCAGCAAATACTGCAGAAATTCTTAAAATTTTAGATACCGGCAGCGCATAGACATTTGAATCAAATTCAATCCTCAATCCACAGGCAAAACACTTTATTTCTCTCTTCTTTAACATGATAGTACTTATTAAATCCTTAAACCCTGCGTTTTCAGTCAACTGTAAATTGTTCAGTAGCCTCCTGTTGCAATAAATACGTTAACAAGTTACTTACCTTTGGTAACGATAAATCTGTAAGAAACATAGGTCCATTATTGATTCCTTACCTTAGAATTACCACCAGGCATCAGACTGGATCCGGAAAGTTTAGTGTTAGCAGTACCCCTGCGCGTCGGAAGGTGGCATTGGTTGACTCTGCGTTACTCATTGGTGTCGTGGTTGCCGGGATGACGTCGCGGTAGATACAAAGACACCGCCCTCGCGCGCTGACGTCAGTTCTGTACACGACTTTCCACGCTAGAAGCACAGAGCCATGCAAGACACTGACCACTGGTGCACAAAACTAGGGCCCTGAAAGGAAGTCCTTAACCCTAGAAGTCAGTTCGCAGAACGGGAAGGATGGGTGGGGCGGTAAGGAATCTATAACTAACCCATGTTTCTTACATATATATCGTTACTGAAGATAAGTAACTTGTGCATCTGAAAGAGACTGTTAGTTGTAGTTTCCTTACCTTAGAATAGCTACCCCAGCATTACCAACCCCGGTGGTGGGTCTGCAAACTAAGTTCACACCAGACCAGGAGAACTGAAAGGTCAAAGAAGCAGTCTCTCCAGACTTGGCTGTGCAGGGATGCCCACGTGGCTGACTGGCAGAGGTCACTGAGGGGGACTCCTCGTCCGAAAGCAGTAGTGGATGCGGTCGTCCTGGCAGAATGGGCGTGCAGTCCTACTGGAGGCTCCTTTTTCGCCAAGGATAACAGATTTTAATGCAAAGGAGGACCTATCAAGAGATGGTCCGTTTTTGCACAGCCCAACCTTTCTTGGCATCCAAATAACCAACAAAGAGTTGATTGTCAATCTGGAATTCGTTTTGTACGATCCAAATAGAATGATAACGCAGGTTTTGGATCCAGACAGTGGAGTCTCTTCTCCTCCTTAGAAGGATGCGGGGGCGGGAAGAAGGTGGGCATATTGTTCGTCTGTCTTATGTGGAAAGAGGTAACCACTTTGGGAAGAAAAGAAGGTTTAGTTCGAAGGACAACTTTGTCCGGATGAACAACCAGGAAAGAAGGTTTAGAAGAAAGAGCCTGCAGTTCACTCTCCCTGTGAGCAGAGGTGATGGCAACCAGAAAAGCAGTCTTAGGAGTCGAGAGGACAATTATGTAATGGCTCGAAAGGAGCACACATGAGGTATGTTAGAACCAGATTCAAGTCCCACTGGGGCATTACGAAGGGAATAGGAGGAAAGAGGTGAGTAATGCCCTTAAGAAATGTATTTACAATAGGGGACTTGAAAAGAGAAGGCTGATCAGGAAGCCGAAGAAAGGCCGAAATGGCCGAAAGATAGCCTTTGAGGGTGCCCAGAGCAGAGCCCTGTTGGGCTAAAGAAAGAATGATGAGGAGACCCTCTGAAAGGGGGGCAGAAAGGGGATCCACAGCCTTTGCCGTGTACCATGCCACAGATCTGTTCCATCTAGAGGCATATACTGTTTTAGTGGAGGGATGCCTGGCTGGCAAGAATACATTAAAGACTTCGGAGGAAAGTCAAAAGCTGTCAACTGTTGCCACCCAAACTCCAAGCAAGGAGGTGGAGGCTGGAGAGGTTTGGATGGAGAACCATCCCCTGCTGCAGGGACAGAAGATCCTCCTAAAGGGGCAGTCTGATCGGAGGGTCGATGGTCATGTGCAATAGCCTGGGATACCAGACTCTTTGTGCCCAATCCGGAACCGCAAGAGTGACTTGGGCCCGGTCTCGCTTGATATACCTTAGCACTCTGGGCAGAAGTGGTATAGGTGGAAAGTGGTATAGGTGGAAAAGCGCATAGTAGACTGCAACTCCACTTGCGATGAAAAGCGTTGCCGAGTGCCGCCTTGGAAATTCCAAAGTGCATAACTGCTGACATTGCGTGTTCTCTTTGGTGGCAAACAGATCTAACAAAGGCTCACCCCACTGGTGAAAAAGACCTTGCATCACCTCTGAGTGAAGATGCCATTCATGATCCATCATGCACCTTTGGCTGAGTTTGTCCGCCCTGGCGTTCAGGGAAGCTGCCAGGTGTTAAACCACCGGAGACATGCCTTGATGTTCAAGCCATGTCCATAAGCAGAGAGCCTCTTGACATAGGGTCCATGACCCCACCCCGCCCTGATTGTTGCAGTATCACATGGCGGTGGTGTTGTCTGTGAACACCTGCACTACTCTTCCTTTGACAGACGGAAGGACTGCCTTCAGTGTAAGACGAATTGCCCGGAGTTCCAGAAGGTTGATGTGGAGCCTCTGATCTCCGCCTGCCCCATCCCTGAAGTGACACATCTGTCTCTACTGTAAAGTCTGATTGGGGAAGGGAGAGGAATCTGCCATTGACCCAATCCTGGTTCATTAGCCACCACTGCAATTGATGTGCAGTGCCCTCCGAGATCTGAGCAGAATCGGAAAGATTCCCCTGATACTGTGCCCACTGGAGCTTCAGGTCCCACTGCAGAGCCCACATGTGCTACCTGGCATGACCCACCAGCAGGATGAAGGAGGCCATGAGGGCCAGCAGCCTCAGGCCCATACTCACCAAAACCCTGGATAGAGGCTGAAACATTGAAATCATAGCCAGAAAATCCAGGACTTCCTGCTCGGCAGGATAAGCCCGAAACTCCGCTGTATCCAAAACCGCTCAAATGAAAAGGAGCTTCTGAGAGGGAATCAGGTGGGACTTCGGCACGTTGATAGTGAACCGAGTGAGTGCAGGAGTTCTGCTGTAGTCTAGAGGTGGGAGATGACGGCCTGGGGCGAGCCCGCCTTCAACAGCCAGTCGTCGAGATAGGGGAAGGATGGAACGCCTGATCTGCGCAGAGGAGCTGCGACCACCACCATCACTTTTGTGAACACCCGAGCAGCGCTGATAGGGGAGCAAGGTAAACTGAAAATGCTCATGGCCTACCGTGAACCGTTGGTAACACAGATGGGCAGGCAGGACGGGGAAGTGAAAATAGGCGTCCTGCAAGTCCAACGAGAGCAGATAGGACCTGAGCTAATGTTAACATTTTGAACTTCTCCTTCCGTAGAAAGCAGTTGACATCCCTGAGATCCAAGACAGGGCGCAGGCTTTGTCCTTCTTGGGTACCAGGAAGTAGTGGTAATAACAACCACGACCGTCCTTCTGGCACAGAACCACGCTCTATAGCTCCCTTGGCCAAGAGAGCCGTAACTTCCTGATGGAGAAGGGCCAAATGATCCTCCGAAATGCAATGGAATGTGGGTGGCATGGAGGGTGGGGTAGTCTCAAAAGGAAGCGAGTAGCCCTTTCGGACTATCTGCAGACACCCACCTGTCGACGTGACGTTATGCCAGTGGGGGAGGTGATTGCGAATCCTTGGGCCCACTGGCATCTGATGGGCCTGAAAGGTCGGACTATGAAGGTTTGGAAGCTCCTGCAGAGGGGGGAGCAGGTGGACTAGCAACACCTTCTGGCCCCCAGAGCCACAACGCTTGGTCCCACATCCCTGGCCGAGCAGAGCCTGGGTAGCTTGCGCAGGCCTGTCTCTCTGGGTGGAACGTGGTGAGGCACCTCTTCTGTAGCCACGAAAGCAGCGAAAAGCAGACTGTGCAGGGCGAGAGGTGGTAGCGAGGCCCATGGATCTGTCCGTAGCCCTAGAATCCTTACATCGCTTGAGCGCGAGCACCCAAAGGGCATGTCCAAAAGTATAGATTGGACATCACCCGAGAAGCCAGTAAATCTCAGCCAGGCATAGCGTCTCAGGGCTACAGACCTTGCAATCGTCCTGCCTAGCGAGTCGGCGGTGTCCAGCCCACATCGTATGGCGAATTTCTCTGCATCTCTACACTCAGACATTGCACAGGAGAGAAAGGCATGGGTCTCCTCTGAGCACTGTATCAGCACCTGAGCAACCGTATCCCACACAGAGTGGGTGTAATGGTCCAAGAGACTTGCGCTGTTCACCGACCTCAGTCCTAAGCTGGTGGAAGAAAACATCATCCCAAGATGATCCAGCCACTTGGATTCCCTATCTAGTAGAGCAGTAGGGAATTTGCCTTTGGAATTTATTTGAGGCTTGGACCACCAAGCTCTCAGGGGTAGGGTGTTGGGAGAGGAAAATAGGGTCGCCCGGGGCCAGGCGGTGGCGTCGGGAATCATCCTATCCACAGGAGCCCCTGTGCTTGGCTTGGGACAAGTGCCAGAAGGATGTCTGTGAGGGCCTTATTGAACGTCAGCAGGGGCTCCGAAGAGGCTACTGCCGGTTGAAGCACCTCGGTCAGGAGATTGGTCCTGACTGCCACTGTAGAAACCTCAAGGTTCAAAGCCTCAGCCACCCTACGCAACAGCACAGCGTTAAGAGGTTCCCTCCTCATAGCCAAGGTAGGGGGAGAAGGCATGCCAAGGTCTGGAGAGGTGTCCAGACCACTGGCCTCACCAAACTCCTCTCTCCAGTAAGGTTCTTGCAACAGGTCTGTCAAAGAGTCAACAGACCCCTCCCAGTCCTCCTCACCTTGCCACTCAGGGCAATAGGGAACACCAGGGTAGAACACTGCTACAAAAGTACCGGCCGGCGCTGGTCGACGCCGGTCACTCTGAGTCTAAGTCAAGGAGGAGGCCGGGTCAACGCTGGCTGGGGACACAACCGGTATCAGAGGTGTCGACTAGCGCCTATCCTGATCCAGGCCTGGATCATTGGGGACCCTGTGGCGCCGGGGCTTAAGCCACCATCTAATGCCTAGAACCCCCAGCTGAGTCCGCGGGGCCCGAAGTAGCGCCAGCGGAGTCTGGCTGCCTAAAGATGGAGTGGAGGGCCTTGTGAAAACAACAAAGTTGGGCAGGGGTTGCTCCAGCTCCCGGGAGGGAGGGAAGCTCAGAGCCGACCCAGTAGGCTCAGTGGAAGGAGCCGAAGGACGACGACCTTCCGCATCCTGCGTCGCGTCGGCCGACGGACAGGGAGAACGCGAAGAGCGACATTGCTTCTTCGCCTTCTTTTTGTGCTTCAACTCACCCGAAGACAAATACTTCAAAGAGGACTGTTGGTGGTGACTCTGTGACTGGTCCCGTGACCTCCCTCTCGACCGGGACCTCGAGCGGCACGGAGCTGACTGCCCGACCTCCAGAAGCTTTCAGGACTGCTCACGCAAAAACTTTGGGTACATGACCAGGCAGTCGGAGCACAACTTCGGGTCGTGGTTGCACTCCAAGCACCACAGGCACACATGGTGCGGATCCGTAACCAACATCATTTGTGACAGGAGTCACATGGTTTGAAGCCGGTCCGCCTATGTGACACCCCTGTGCACCAGGAGTCGAACAAATCAAAAACGATGTTGAAAAAAGTCATAAAATGACTGTCAAAGAGTGACTAGAAGTACAGCTCGCTCCGGATCTGCGCTGGCTGGCACGGAAAAAGAAAGAACTAAAATAAGCGCGCAGGGCGGTGTCTAAGTAGACACCATGACGTCATCCCAGAGCTCACGATGCCAACGTTGAACGCGGAGTCGACAGACGCCACCTACCGACGCGTAGGAGTACTGCTCCGAAAAAATGTCTCCGTATCCAGTCTGACATCTGCGGGTAATTCTAAGGTAAGGAATCTATATCTAATAGTCTCTTTCAGATAAATATTCTCCCATTCCCGCTGTGTAAAGGAGTGACCTAGTTCGGATTCCCACCTTCTCTGGCCCAAGAATTTATTAATGGGCAGGGGAGGGCGAAGGAGGCAGTATATATCGGATATAAGGTGAAAATCCGAAGTTTTGGATAGCAGACACCCCTCAATGGCGTTGAGCATATGGTCGAATCGTGGGGTGCCTCACCCAGTTTCTGATCCGATGCTACCAGTATCGTTCGAATTCAGGGATGCCTTGTTGTAAGCAGAAGTCCTGCAATGACAGAGGACCAGCTTCATCGAAGAAATGCCCGATAGATTTACAGCCCTCCTGTCTTCACTGAGTGAGGGCCCCAGAGTGAAATCAGGATTGCCAGCTATGGGCATCAGGAGTGATGAGAATGAAGTAATGCCCCTCCTCTCAGCGATTTTGTCCCATGCCGCAAGAGGGGCCTGCATGATGGGAAACAAGTATATGCTTTTGGGGAGGAAGGGAATCTCCCACAGGGATTGTCCCACCACAACCCGATCCATGGAAAGCCAGTTTTTTTCAGATACAGGACACAAACTCAACAAAATCCTAAGGTGCACAGCCCAGTAATACCAATGCAGATTCTGCACCCTCTGACCTTTATCTTTTGGGGCCTGTAACAGATGTCTCCATGCACGCCAGGCCTCTTATCCGCCTATACAAAGCTATCGATCTCCTATTGTAGAGTGCAGAGAGACCCGGGTGGGTGAGGGGGGGTTCCACCAGGAGGTGCATCTTTGGTAGAATATAGCTATCTTTACCGCCACAACTAGGTCCAGCCAAGAAAGGGTGTGTGGTCTCCAGCGGTGCAGGTCCGCTTGTATTTGCTGAAGTAGGTCTGTATAATTAAGGGACACGAGTTTTGAGTGTTCGCTGTAACTCGAGATAGGGGACTGAGGCTCATTGAAAAAGGTAAGAGCGTTGTAACTCGGAGAGCGTGGAGGCCCAGAGTGATAAATTGAGAGTTTGGGATTTATGGACGTTGACCTTAAATCTTGCCGCCTGGACGAACAGCTTGAGTTCAGCCATGAATGCCGGGAGGGAGATTAAGGGAGCCTTCAACCTGGCCACGACGTCATCCGCATATAGACTGAGCGTATGCTTGTCCCCCACAAAACAAACCCCAGATATAAGGGGGTCGTTGCGTATCCTATATACCATGGGCTCCATATACAAGGCAAATAAGAGGGGAAACAGCAGACAGCCCTACCTCACACCTCCTTCCCAATCTGTAGAGGTTCAACAGTTCACTCGCACCGTAGCCGAGGGCAGTGTGTAACTGCTCAGGACCCACTGGATAAACCGATTTGAAAATCTAAAGTGTCAAAGGATTTCTCTCAGGTAGGGCCAATGAATCCTATTAAACCCCTTTTTTGCGTCAATAGATAGAAGCATGCATTCTGCATCAAGTCGTTGTGCCTTCTCAATAAGGTGGAGCAGCCTTTTCATATTGTCACCGCATTGGCGATTGGGGACAAACCCCCTTGGTCCCGATCTATCAAGCCAGGCAGGAGAGGGTTCAATCGCGAGGCCAAGATCCCACTGAACAGCTTAAGGTCGACGTTCAATAAGGAAACTGGCCTATAAGAGGCGTAGTGGCGCTTGTCGTTGCAAGGTTTGGGCATACCCAAACCTTGCAACGACCCCCAGCATGGTTGGTGCGAGTGCGGAGGAAACCCAGACAGTATTGCAGATTCTGATGAGTATGGGGGCAGGATGATCAGAATGTCTTATAAGAACAAGCATTTACAATGCAACGGTTTCGCCTTTGCAAAAGTTAGAGCTATTGGCATTGTAAATGACAACATTTTTATTTATGTGTTGGTTTTAAAAACAGATAAATAAAAGGCATTGTCATTTACAATGCCAATAGCTTAATCTCTCGCAAATGCCACACACACACACCCACAGAGAGTCCTCCACACAGAGCCCTCCCCACACAGAGCCCCCCCACACACAGAGCCCCCCCACACACACAGAGCCCCCACACACACACACAGAGCCCCCCACACACACACCCACACAGAGCCCCCCACACACCTGCACAGAGCCACCCCACACACAGCGAGCCCCCCCACACACTGCGAGCCCCCCACACAGAGCCCCCACACACTGCGAGCCTCCCCCACACACTGCGAGCCTCCCCCACACACTGCGAGCCCCCCCCACACACTGCGAGCCCCCCCACACACTGCGAGCCCCCCCACACACTGCGAGCCCCCCCCCACACACTGCGAGCCCCCCACACACACTGCGAGCCCCCCCCACACACTGCGAGCCCCCCCCACACACTGCGAGCCCCCCCACACACTGCGAGCCCCCCCACACACTGCGAGCCCCCCCACACACTGCGAGCCCCCCCACACACTGCGAGCCCCCCCACACACTGCTGCTGTTTACAAGGAGGGGCCACATGTAAAGGTCAAGTTGGACGCAAGCGGCCCCATGGGCCGTACATTGAGTATCACGGATTTAAAGTATACTCGCAGCAAGTTAGAACGGTAGCCGGGCCCTAAAGCAGCAAACCCATTACTTTCAATTAAAAAACGGGAAGTAATTATCACCGTGACCACTTCGAAATGAAGCAGTTTTTTCCACCATGCATCTTCAGCAACAAAAACAAAAGACAATGGCACTTAACCATCAACCACCGCGCTTTTAACAATTTCACTTTTCTCACAGACTTTACCTACCTCCACTAGGCTGACCTGTGCTGAAAAAAATGCAGTTTTGTTAGTAACAAGCACCCCTACATCTGATTAAACTAATATACTTGATGCTCCACGATCAGTATTGTTGTTCAATCCACATCCTCATAAAAATAGATTAAATTTACAATGAGCATGAACTAGGTAATCAGATGTAACTAGGGCGGATGGCGTTTATGTTCAATAAACTTGTGAGGCAGGGGTTGCATTGGTTTTAGATCTTAAAGGCCTTTCTTAAAATATTGACTTAAAACCAGCCTAATTCTGCTCGACCTTTCGTCTGCATTCGACACAGTAAACCATGCCAAAATACTAGAACGACTGGAGGAAAGGATGTAGTGGGCACAGTCCAAGAGTGGTTTAGATCCTTCTTAGAGAACAGATCGCAAGAATTTGCAGTGAACAAACCACTATCAGCATCATCCCCAAATCTTATTGGAGTACCACAGGGATCAACACTATTCTCTGCTCTATTCAATCTATATGTAGAACCACTAACAGAAATTTTACAGCAGGCAAATATTTCCTTCCACATGTATGTTTTACTGTTCGCAATCGCTGTTTGCGTGCTCGGGAGAAATATCTCGAAACATGCATTTGAGAACGCGAACAAGCAAAAAATTCACGAAGTTGCGGAACGCAGAAATTTGGGCAATTTTGCATTCTCCGCAGAACGCGAGATTACCCAGATTCCGCAAATTCCGCTAGCGGAATGGAATTTACCGCCCAGGCATAGTCTGTATACAAGTATGTTTCATTTTTGTTTCTTTTTTAAAACTGGTGAGGTTCAGGTAGCTTCTACAACAATAACAATTTGCTAAATCCATGCCAAACCTGAAGAATGACTGACACACAGGCTTTGCCAATGTTTTTTTGTATTATGCACTCCATACTACCAGCTGCCTCCCTTGCGTACTTCTGTCCTATGGCATTATTTGTTGCTCTCTGTAATCAGTTTGTTTCACTCCATCTCTCTATAGGTTGCGTTCGCCCTTGTGTACTTTCCCCCCAAGGGCTTCTCCACTGCCCGAACATGTTGGCCTCATTCGCCCATTTGCTTCCCCTCAGCACTCTACTCTACTCTCTCTGTGTTGCCTGATCTCCCCCTCAACCATGCTCTCCAAGTTACTACCCACCACTTGCATTGCAGTATTGCTACCACCCCTGTTGCTTCAACCACACAGTTTATATAATAGTAATTAAAAAAAACTTTTGTACTCTTCTTTTTTTTTTTAACCGATCCAACACGGATCAGTAACTACAAAGAGAAAACAAGAAACTGCGTCATTTTATGTGCTGCACAGGCGCAGTGACAGCCTACAAAGTGACGTGAATGGCCAAATCAAAGGGGTATTTGTTTTGTTTTTTAATTTGTAGCCCTGTAGACCAGCATCCGGGATCCTGTGCAGCAATTCTTAAAACCATCAGAGAAGCCAATTGGCCCCTAAGGTGAGACCTGTTGGGTCTGCTAATGCTTTGTGCTTGTTGCCTTGTGTGGAAGTACCTTCCTCTTCGATGTTTGCCCCTGCCCTTGAGCATAGACACTTTACTTGTAGTTTTCCACAGCTTACTTTTCGGGGACTACATTTTTCTTATTGGTAAGCAGTCCATGAGAGTGACCGAGTTTTCCAGCTGTCTCCCTTGTGCATTTCTTTTCACCCCTTCTACCAAGCTTCATGTTGCTTTCTCTTGCCAGTATGCCCCATCGGTATTGCGCTCGCCCTTGTGTGCTTCGTCCCCCTCATTGCATCCTCACGCATGTGCCTCTCTCACAAATGCTGCTTTTGCCCACCCCAAGCTTCCTTTGCTCACCCCTCCCACTCCATGTTGCTGGCCCTCCCCACACCTGCAACCTTTTGTGGATAAATAAAAATAAAAATATGACACCAATGTCATATTGTAGATGCACATTCATAATAGAGTATGCACATTTACAAAATGGCAGCTTGTGTCATTGTTTTTTTTTTTTTTTACCAGTGTGCACAGCATCTTGCAGATGCACTGTCCCCTTTACCCTCGCTACATGTAATAAATAATCTACTGTGACTGAAATGTATGAAATCGTGAACCTACTGTTTAGCAAAATGTATGGTTGATGATACAAGATCATAAAGAAAATCATAAAAAGATGTTTAACCAAATAAATAGAAATGAGGACAGTGGAGGAGGAGGACAGGGAAGGTAAGTCGTCAAAAATATCAAAAGGTATCGAGAAAGTTGGATGAGCAAATGGGGAAAGCAGCAAAGAGGACAGGAGTGGGGAAGTAGTATACATGGCCGGAGAGGTGAAGGATATCCGTTAATTACATTTGAAATGTATATAGTCTATATAAAATTCCTAACCACTTCATGAATTTTTCTCTACACATCCATTGCACCCCTGACACACTCCAAGTGTCCTACAGTACTGCAGATGCCAGATTATTCAGAGTGACATTTCTTGGAAAGACAGACTTACAGGAATAGATGGTTTGAAATGCAGGGTAATGGAGAGGAGAAAGGTAGACAAATGACAAGCAGCAACAATCTGTAAGACAACAAAGAGAACCACAGAAGCAAAGCTGTCCAATCAAGTCAAGATCACAGGGAGAAACTCAAAAAGAGTAGTCCATGGTATCACTGTCACATAGGACACAGGATTTACAGTCAGTGTCATTAAGTTTCAAAGAGCAGGCCCCGGTTTTAGTGTCACAGATAAGACGCACAGAGGACACCAGAACCACAGTCAATGTCACAGGGAGTGACTCAAAGAGGAAGACCTAGTGTGAACGTCACAGGGGAGAGAGACAGTACACAGACTCTAAAATGTCCGAGGGAGAGACTCCAAAAGCAGGACCGTGTGTCAATATCACTGAAAGAGGCAGAGGAACCAGGATTTGAAGTCAATGACACAGGGAGAAACTGGTGTGATTGTCACAGAGGAGGTATACATAAAGAGGCCACTGGATCCACAGTCAATGTCACAGGAAGACACTCCAAAGGGTGGGCTGTGTGCCGGTGTAACAGTGGTCCCAAAGCGGCAACGCTGTGCTGCCAGTGTAACAGGGGGGAAAGAACTGGCAGGTAGCGTGTTACAGAGAGTGACCCAAGCAGAGAGGCAAAGCCTTGGGAGTGGAATGGCATGGGAGAGATGTGGTCTGAGCAAGGCCAGCCCCAAATCGGATTTACCGGGCTGCGCCATGGGCGGCAAGAAAACGTGGTGTTTCTTGTGGATACGGGGTGGGGAGGATCATTGTAATGTGACGGCAGGATGTGTAAGGAAGATGGGAGGAGGGCAGGGGATTGATGAGGTGCTAACAATTACGCGGGGGAGGTATATTAAGGGATGATTACAAAGTCTTTAAAAGGACCCAATTAAGATTAAGTGGGATGGACGAGCTGCTGGTTGCATAACATTAAGTCAGGCGTCTCCCTGCGAGCCTCCCCCCCCTTCTTCTCCCCACAGGGCTCGGGCCCAGCTCGCCCACGCCCAAGGCAGGCCTTGGTCTTTGTGGCAATGCCCTGCAGAATGACATGGGAGAGCCCTGAACAAAGAGGCAGGGCCGCCTAGCTGGAGAGACAAAGCAGATACCTGGTCCTAGAGACAAGGCCATGCTGGAGAGTGACATACAGAGTAACCATGTTCTTAAGAGATCACAGAAGAGACACAGTGCAAGGGGTAAGGTCCTCCGAGTGGAACAATATGGGAGAGACCCGGTCTGAGAGGCGAGGCCCTGCAGTCGGGAAACAGGTATTGGAGGGAATCAGCATACGAGGGATAGAGGGGAAAAAACACCACATGCACTCTCATGGAGTGCTGAAAGAAAAAAACCAAAGTAAAAACAGTGGAAGGATGCACGTTATGTGTTAAAAGGGTGGCAAAAAAGCTATGCTCTAGTGGAGCAGCAACCACATGAAGATGAAGAAAGTATCTGAATAAGAAGCAAGCAAAAGAAAGTGATAAGAAAGCTAAGCAACGGTAAACAATGTGTGCTTCAAATCCCACTGTATGTTATGGTATGGTCTACAATAGGTATTTTTAAACAGACTGAACAAACACGTACAGAGCCAACAGGTATTGCCTTTATGATGGGAGTGCCCAGCTATTGGCTTTGCCAATGCTCATCTGTAAAGCAGTGCTTAAACAAGAGAAAGAAAAAAAAACATTTCAAAATACTGGAACAAAAGTTAAAACAAAAAAAACTTCGTGTATTTTTCAATCTTTATAAAATGGCATACTCCATTTTTCAAATACTTTTTAACTCCGGAAACTGAACATAATTTATAAATTACAGGGAAGTGTCCGACAGACTTTCTTTAGGATACAGAAGTGAAACATACTCCAGGCATTTGGTTCTCTGAAGTAAGCCTAGGGAGCAGATTTGTTAACCTCCAGGTACTGATATATCACCTTTTTTAGTCGTGCTAAGTACACAATATGCCTCAAATGCTGGGCTTATTGATCACAGCATCCAGTCCCTCTCCCAGCACCATTAAATCCTTTGTGTGCCAAGCATTTACATTCAGGCAATAGGTGGAGTGGGGATAAAAGAAAACAACCCTCGAAGTGTGCTCTTTAGTCATACCCTGGGAAAATAAAAGTTTCTGAACTTTCACAGACAAAGTGGAAGGGGGGGGGCACTGTGCTTAATTTGTGCCTGTGTTTGCCAGCGCTCTGCACAGACACTTATTTCGTAACACCTTCACATATTTATGAAAGTCTAACACGTGGTGACACTGTCAGTCTATTTACAACAACAAAAACAAGCATTTACAATGCAATGGTTTCGCCTTTGGAAAAGTTAGAGCTATTGGCATTGCTCATGACATTTCTTTTTATTTTTTTTACTTATAAATAAATGGCATTGTTATTTACATTGCACACAGCTCACAGCCCACACAGCTCTCTCAGCCCACACAGCTCTCACAGCTCTCACAGCCCACACAGCCCACACAGCCCACACAGCTCTCACAGCCCACACAGCTCTCACAGCCCACACAGCTCTCACAGCCCACACAGCCCACACAGCCCACACAGCCCTCACAGCCCACACAGCTCTCACAGCCCACACAGCTCTCACAGCCCACACAGCTCTCTCAGCCCTCTCAGCTCTCTCAGCCCACACAGCTCTCTCAGCCCACACAGCTCTCTCAGCCCACACAGCTCTCTCAGCCCACACAGCTCTCTCAGCCCACACAGCTCTCTCAGCCCACACAGCTCTCTCAGCCCACACAGCTCTCTCAGCTCTCACAGCCCACACAGCCCACACAGCTCTCACAGCCCACACAGCCCACACAGCCCACACAGCTCTCACAGCCCACACAGCTCTCACAGCCCACACAGCCCACACAGCCCACACAGCTCTCACAGCTCTCACAGCTCTCACAGCCCACACAGCCCACACAGCCCACACAGCCCACACAGCCCACACAGCCCTCACAGCCCACACAGCCCACACAGCTCACACAGCTCACACAGCTCACACAGCCCACACAGCCCACACAGCCCACAAAGCTCACACAGCCCACACAGCTCTCACAGCCCACACAGCTCTCTCAGCTCTCACAGCCCACACAGCCCACACAGCTCTCACAGCCCACACAGCTCTCACAGCCCACACAGCTCTCACAGCCCACACAGCTCTCACAGCCCACACAGCTCTCACAGCTCTCACAGCCCACACAGCTCTCACAGCCCACACAGCTCTCACAGCCCACACAGCTCTCACAGCCCACACAGCTCTCACAGCTCTCACAGCCCACACAGCTCTCACAGCCCACACAGCTCTCACAGCCCACACAGCTCTCACAGCCCACACAGCTCTCACAGCTCTCACAGCCCACACAGCTCTCACAGCCCTCACAGCCCACACAGCTCTCACAGCTCTCACAGCCCTCACAGCTCTCACAGCCCACACAGCTCTCACAGCCCACACACTAGTAGGTCTTTTCTTGCTACTATTCTTAACATAAGCGCAGCAGTGGTGTCGTTACCCTTACCTCCCACGTAAACCCACTGTACGTCACTTCTGAGTGTCCAACTGGCTAACAGGGCACTGGCACTTCAATTACGACGAATCGAATTACGAAATGACACAAAGTCAATACCCTGGACGGCCGTCTCGTAAGAGAGGTTCGGCTGTCTTTTGGCAGCTGCCTGAGCTCAAACACTTTCTCGCCCAGCTAAGCAACAGCGTAATAAACAAGTATGTAAACAATACATGCCCTTTACCTGAGGTATGTTTAGAAAGGTTAGCGGAAAGAGCTTAAGACAAACGGACTGTTGGACAGAAGTGTGAGAAAATATTTTAAAGATGTAAAATAAATTAACTGAGGAACGAGTGAGTGTGTGTGTGTATATATAGCGTAACTTACAATCCAGTGTGTGCCTCGCAAGAGGAAAGGGGCGGAGCTCGTATTGATTTTGGGCCCTGATAGTTTGGGTTCCTGTCTAGAGGCTGGAAGTCCTCGGCTCGACATGTCGTGGCACGCCGCCTCCCACTTCAAACACACGCTGCCCGCTCTGCCCTGCGGCTGCCTGTCCCAGCACAACAATTACAGCACGAGCCGACACTCACCAGCAGCCACTGATGAAGAAACTAGCTGACAAGTGATAAGAGCCAACCAGTGGTAAGTAATTGGTGGGCTTTAAAAAACAATGTAAGTACCCAAAAGGTCATGTGTGGTCTCGTAGGGGGGGATGAAAACAAGCATTTGCAATGTAATAGGTCTCTCATTTACTAGAGTTTGAGCCATTCATATTGTAAATGACAATGCCTTTTATTTATGTGTTGTTTTAAAAACAGAGACTGATAACGCTTGCCAAGCCCGATAAGCAAATGTGAGATCTGTTGCATTGTAAATGTGTGCTGTTAAAAATAAAAAGCATTGGGCGAGAGCATGCTGCTGCAGGTAGGAGAAAGCTACTTGAGAAAATAGTGCTCGGAAGCTATAAATAAAGCCTACGGAGCAACAACACAAGAAACGGGGTGTTGCCATGGGAGGTTACAAAATGACACGGCGGTACTAAAAAGGGAGTACTAAGCTTTTTGACCAATAAACAGCCACAGATTATAGTGGACAATGACAAGCCAATTAAAAATGTGTGCGGGGAGTGGGCAGAGCTTCAAGTCCCCACCTCAATATAGCATGCCTCACAACACAGGAGTAAGTCCTGGCACAAACACGGAGGAAAAAAAACTTTGGTGCTACCACATCACTCATCACTGTTTGCAGGGGTTTCCTGGTAAGACCCGTGCCTGGCCCTCAACTAGGCCCGTGCCTGGCCCTCGACTAGAGATCCATACCTGGGTCAGAAGGTACAACCACTAGCATTCCAGTATTCCTGAATGAGTTGGTGTTGCAGACATCAACAAAAACGTTTACCTAAGCCCCAACAGATCTTTGCCTGCGCCCCCAACATAACCTTGGTCCCTCCACATTCCCTTGCTTTGCCTGCCAAGAGACCCGTGGTGCCCAAAATGTCCTACGGGTGTCCCACAGAGGCAATGCTGTAACCCCTGAACGACCTTAGATGAGCACCGCCCACCCATGCAGAGTGCAATTTGGCCCCAATCAACGCCTCATATTTAATGTGTCGAACCTTGTCATTGCCTCCCAAAAGCCTGTTTCCTTAACCTCAAAAATCTCCATCTCGCGATTTCTCTTTTGCTCTCGCGCTCTCTCTACCTTACCCTATGTCTCTGCTCCCTCACCCTGTGTAAACAGAGCACTGGACCCTGTAGGGTCCCCCACCCCCAACAACTCATCATAACTTACTCACCTGGTATGAGGGGAAGTTGGTGATGTGCCTCTACTTCCAGGAGTGGTTGTATTTTCATGGTTGGCGGTTTGTGGGTCAGCCCACTCCCCTGAGAACTCTGTGGGAGACCTGTACAGTACAATGGCAGCTGGCACCACTCATATACTTCTATTTAGCGAGCTGGGCCCCCTTTGTGAAGCTTGGCTGCAAGCTGAAGTTAGATTCACTCCTGTGTTCTCTCAGCTCTCTTTTGCCTAGTGGCAGATTATGGAAATTGATAATCTAATGAGTTTTGATTTCAATTGATGATTACGTTTATACCAGACTCCCCCTCGCTTCCACCCCCCCCTTGCCCCCAGTATTATCAAAGCCAAGAGAATAACCCGAGTCGCTGCAGCTGCCTGCCTCTTTGTTCTGTTTTAGCAAGATGTGCCGGGCTGATAAGGGCTGGGAGCGGATTCTGCAGAGATGGGGCCAGAACACTTTCATTAACTTCAATCATGAGAGTAATGTGGAACTTGTTCAGCCATTACAGTGGGCTCCGCCAGATAAGGGGGGCAGTTCCTGGTTGCAGCTCTGATGCGGGAACCATACTTTACACCCTATGCCCCCACCCCCTTACTACATCTATAGATCATCTATGTTCATATCCAAGCAATTCAGCGGTAACATTTTTATACATGGACATTTTAAAGCAGCAAACAGGCCCAGAAGGCGTTGGAACGATGTGCATGAGTTGGAATATTTTGTGATTAGGAAAGTTTGGCAGAATGGTAATTAATTTAAAAGTCGAATCTAAAACATAGTGATGAGTGATGGTAAATTACCACCCAGCGCAATTACATGTTTTACCGAATACAAATTTGCACCTGGTAACATCTTTCACTTTTCAGCACACATTTGGAACATATCTGTAAGATGTCTGCAGAAAATGACCAATGGTGGTGTCAATTGGTGCACGAAGGGCCCATTAATTCTGGGACATGCCTGTTATTTCCTATTCTAGCCCAAAAACGTATGATGGGTGTTTACTGGGGTTTCGGTACTGTCTCCAGGCGGTACCACTGGACTGTTACTACCACCTCATGTTATCAGTCTTGTTATAATGTGGATTATGGGTGGTGCCCCTTTGGAATTGAATCTATGGCTACGGTGATTTTTGCACGATTATGGATTTGGCGCATTTGCCACATAATCCATCACCTGCTGCATAATTTGAAAATGTTAACAAAAAGATTGTTTCAAGCTCAAACAGATCAAGTTACAAAAAATGCGGCGACGCTTGTTGCTGTGCAGGGGATGGCAGTTCGCAGAAGTTGACTGTTAACCCATCAGTTTCATATGCCTTTCAGTTGCATATTGCTGTTTTTGGGTGTTAAACTAGTACTAATACGGTGAAGCCTTTGTCCATTGTTAACGTGCAAAATAATGAACTGATACTATGGCAAAATGTGCCGCACCATGCCGAATAATTTGCATTTTCGTTCTGCGTCAGTCATCCCTGCCGATTAACTTGGTCCTCCCATGTCGCATTATTCCAGTAGCCCCGACCATAGGGATGTGTCGTCATGCAACCACATCCACACACGGATCACTTAGGATGCCTCAAATCACACCTGGGCCCCCAGCCCAGTACCACGCTTCGGCGGTTCCTGTTGTTCCTCCACACACATGAACACAGGCAAACTTGAGTTGGAAAGTGGAGGTAGTCTCGGGAGCCGGGCTGCCCGCTCATCCTCTGCTGTTCTCTCTGCTAGATGGCAGCAGCTGATAAGTGGCGGGACCTGATCCCCAGTCTGATAACGCTTGCCAAGCCCGATAAGCGACGCTTATCTCTCCCCGGCAGGCCAGCGCTGGATTCCCTTACAATAACAAACACTGCCGATGACAACGCACAGGGCTCCCAACAATCTCTCCCACCGCTAATGTGATTAAAGCTGGCGCTTTTTTTTTTCTTCTTTGGTGGGATGGGTAGTGGGGTCAGGGCCGGGAGGGGCTGCTTACATTTGCACTTTTTTGCACATGAAAGCACTCAGAAAAATGTCACCGGGTGTGAGAAAAAATATTCTCTCGTCTTTCTCAGCGGCCCTGGCTGACTGCCAAAGAAGAAAAAGAAAAGCAAAATGTGAAAAACGTGCAACATAAATAAAATGAAGACTGTGCGCTCTCTCTCTAGCGTACTAGCATACATCTGTCGGGGGGTTACACAAATGGAGGAAAGCATGCTAAAATGTTTCTTCTGTTAAACAAGTCACCCTCTCTCGCTCCAGGAGCCGTTTTTGCTCATGAATATACACATTTCGGATGCCGTTCGTAAGAAATGTAAAAATGTGCAATGTATAACGTAAAATGTTCTAACATGTGAACATTATTTGGTATGTTTTCGCTGCAGTTTCCAGCGTTTCAGGAGAGGGTTTCCAATAAGGCAAAACGAGTCCCAGCTGAATATACCAGTCTGTCTTCCTCGCCTCTATAAAACAAGCCCAGTTTAACTACCATAGGGTTGAGCACGCATGTTTGCTGGCATAGCGCTTAGTGTCGAGCATGTCCAGTCTCGAAGCGCCGCGCCGGAAGGAGATGCCAAGCCTGTCCGTGCGTTTTGCGGCCCAGAGCACTCCGCCTCAGGCGGGAGACGGGCACGGGGCCCTCTCCAGGCACTGCCCAGGGCCCCCACCGAGAGGAGCCAGGCTGTGTCAACACAGCCCGCGGCCCGGGCCAGAGAATTCAGGAGGGGGGTTTTACTGAGGGGAAGAAACCACAGAGGGATGGACGCACGCCTGTGGTCACGACCAGTGCTAGACTGCTCTCCGTGAACGAATATTGAGTTGGGGAGGGGGCGGAACGGACAGCGGGAGGGGGGGGGGCGGGAAGGCAACAATTAAAAAGAAACAATGGCACAAAAGGGGGGCAGAGGCTTACCTAAAAGCCTCGGTAGACGCTGCTCGGAAAGCACAGCGTCCTGTAGGGATTCGGGGGCGTGCTCTCCCCTTCCCATTGGCTGGAAGGTAAAATTCCAGCCAATGGGAAGAGGAGAGGGCGTGACTTAAAAAAAGACACGGAAACGCCCCCGAATCGTGTCAAGGCGGGCCCTGAACTCAGTGACGCTCCTCTCCTCCAATGGCTGGCCAGCATTTACGAGGCCAGTCAATGGAGAAGAGGGGCCTGTTCAGGCCCCCATACTACTAACAAAAGATTTCGGCTCCGCCCACCCACTGCTTACGCAGTGGGACGGTAGCCGAAACCTAAAAAAGCGCAGGGAACCTGTCGGGCCAGGGGATTTAAGTTTTTTCTGGGAGATAGTAGACACTACTTCCTCAACCCGAACTGGGGAGTCCAGAATCGCAGTTTGGTTGAGTGTTTGCCTGGCAGTCGCGACTTCCAGAAGGTAACAGGTCGAACATCTGTGGGGAGTGCAACGAATTGGCGGAATGTCTCCGCTATATGTTATGCAGGTCCTCAGTCTGTTCCATCCCAGATATATCAACTGTATACGATACCCCGGACAACTGTTGCTATGCCCGCATGTTGGATATTTATAAAACAACAGTGATCCTTAAAACATTTTGTAAAAAATTTCAATGAAGTATAGCCAACAATACGTGCTATAGAAAAAAAAAAGTGTCCAGCCGGACACGGAATTGTAATCAATGCGGTGTATGAAGGAATTTTTCAAGAACAAACAATACAGCGGGATACACTCCTGTATCCAATACAAGAAAACAAACAAATAAAAGAGTTTTTCAGGCAACGGCGGCAAGGATGCTTTAGGTCAATGATAATACATAACTGAGCTATCCAAAATAGTTGGCACACACGAATAGAACACAATGGTAAACTGTTTAACTATATAAGTGGTCGACGGCGTATCGATCCTTAAGAAACAGATCATAGGATCATCATCAGGACTGCATTTATCACATGCCTGAACATTTACAGCAAGCCTGTGGAGAAATTAGGGGAGAAAAGGCAAGGATGACTTTAGAAGGAGGAAACATCCAGCATCATTTTATCATAATTAAAAGTAGACCACGCAGAGTAGGACATCTTGAGAAGTTTTAAAGTTTTAAAACTGTGCTTAATGAAAAAGGAAGAGAGGGAAGAGAATTGAGGAACTGAAGTGATCGGTAGGACTCATAAACGACTTTCCTTGAGGAGGTGATGCTAAGCCTTCCACTTGAAATTGCAAGGAGGTATATTGTGTGGCAATTAGAGAGCCAAGTGTGCGTATGTGCATAGAAAAGACCAGATGATGGGCAGTACTGCCAGGCAGAATAGGTGAATAAGACCTACGTAATAAGTAGACAAACGGTGAATATCTCGGTCCAAAGAGAGTGAAGTGAACATAACCAATGTGAGCAGTGATAATGCCGGTAAAAGCATGGAGGCGATATGTGAATGGAAGCCAATAGGAGCAAGTAGAACGCCCGTGTGCGCAGGCAAATTGGGAGAATGTCACAGCTAACCTGTGGGATAACGGTAGGCATACGGGGTGCGAACTAACCATGAAGGTAATGCTTGTGGAGCCACACAGAGTCGAAAACCGCACAGTGTGGGCTTGTGGAGTCACACAATCGTTTCGCCGTGTGATGCAGGTTGGGTGGCTTAAAGGGGGCTGCAATATGTGCAGGCGCAATTATTACCTAGAGGGGGTAGGTATCCATCAGTTAGGGCCAGTGGGAGTAAGTAGTAAACAGTGCGTGCGTGCTGCGCAAAACTAAAGGTTACCTTTTATAGTGGACTGGACAATGCCGGTACGAAATGAAAAGCTGCGGGATAGGTAATCCTTGTCGGTCTTCGTCTGGGGAGGTCGGTGCCTGTCGGAGGGAGTGGGTCTTGGGTTAGAACGTGCTACGGGGACACAAATTGAATGTAGTCGGTATAGGGAAGGAACTCTTACCTTCCAACCAGCAGGCGTGTGTCCGGAATCTGCTAGACGCGATGGTGTGAGCAGAAGGTTACGCCTTGAGGGGCGGGTCGGGGGCTTTATGTACACATGCGAGTGAGAACGGACTAAGGCGGCCATCTTGGGTGAGGGAGTGTAGAGCCGGATGTACGTCCTACGATGGATGTTTTGCGGGTAGAACCGGCAAGGAGAAATTAAGGTGAATAGGAAAGTGTAGTTCAAAGGAGGTGCCAAGGGTGAATGTATCTGCTAGTGTGAAGATTATGACAGCTAGAGAGCGAAGTGAAAGAAGAGATTCAGACAACAGAAGCAACATATAGGGTTTGAAAACAATTGGTATTGTGGACAATTCAAGGCAACAATAAGTATTACAGAATAATGCAGTGAGGAACATTGTTAACAGCCCCTGTACAGGGATGAGTGTTAGCGTGAAAATGAATGACAATTGTCAATTGGTCAGTTGAGAAACCTGTTCAAAAATTCAGTAATTACGAAAAGTAGTCCAACTGGGACACATTAAAGGAGAGAGGTCCAGTCCTCTGTCCGATTCAATCCAGTTCTGATACTGTCCATGAGAATTACCATTTTGAGTTCTTCCTTGTTCAAAAGAAGCAACATGTTACCGCCTCGTGGGGGCAGTTTGAGAGCGTTTAGTACTGTCCACTTAATGTCATCTTCATTATGGCCAGCCTGTATGAAATGTTCCACAAGTGGCGCATTGGGGGTTTCGCATCGCACCCTGCTCCTGTGTTGTCCAATCCGGGTCTTTATCGTCTGGGTCGTCTGGCCAATGTACACTTTGGGGCAGGGACATTGAATCAAATAATAACATTGCATGTATTGCAATTCGAAAAAGTACGACAGTTTACTTTGACATTATTGAAGGTGAAGGACTTGCCTTCCATAGTGAAATCACATACACTGCATGTACCACATTTAGAATGACCAACTAAAGGGACCAGTCCCCAATGGGCATCAAGGGTAGAACGTTGAACTGGGTTGGGAAGTGCCGCTCTTACTAAATGGTCTTTTAAATTGGCACTTTTGCAAAATGCAAATATAGGACATTCGATATTGAGAACTCCAGCGTTGAGTAGTGGCCAATGTTTAAGTATTGATTTGCGAAGAGGGTGGGAAATGGGAGAGAATGTGGTAACACATGCAATTCTGTTAACCTGGTCTTTGGGTTTAGGGCTAAGTAGTACCTCTCTCGGGCAGTACCATGCTCTTTTAAGGGCATTGCGTACAAGTCTTTTAGGGTACCCTCGGTCTTTCAATTTCATGGATAATGTAGTAGCTTCTCTAAAATAGTCATCCTTAGCATAACAATTACGTCTGAGTCTCAGAAATTGGGAATATGGCAGTGAATCCCTAAGAGCCCTTGGGTGATTGCTGCTATAGCTCAACAGAGTGTTACGTTCGGTGGGTTTGCGGTACAATTTAGTGCGTAGTGTGCCATCAGAATGATAAATGGTAAGACCTAAAAAAGCAATGGCCGATTTATCAGTGGTGATGGTGAATGTCAGGCCCGAACAATTACTGTTAAGCCAGTGGAGAAACTGGTTGAGAGTGTCTAGGTTGTTGCACCAGGTAAGGAATATATCATCGATATATCTTCGCCATATCGATATCTCTGTGCAAAAAGGGTTAGAGGGAGAGAGTATGATGTTAGTTTCCAGATAATCCATGAAGAGTATAGCCAGGTTGGGGGCAAAAACAGCCCCCATAGACGTACCCTTCACCCGTTGGTAGTACTGGTTTTCAAAAGCAAAAAAATTCCTTGTCAAACATAACTCCAACAACTGGAGAATGAAGATGGTGGGTACCGGGTGAGGGAGTGGTCTGGAGTCAAGTATTTCTTGAATGACCAGCAGGGCGCTAGTTTGAGTAATATTCGTATACAACGATTCTACAGCCAGTGAACACAGTAGATCAGTATCCTCATTGAAAGGGTGGTGTTTAATTAGATTAATCATCGCCATGCTATCTCTCCAATAGCATGCGGTAGATGGAACAAATTCTTTTATAAAGAAATCAACGTACTGGCCTAAGGGCTCCAAAATTGAGCCGCAACCAGAAACTTTTTATTCCTCAATGTTAAATCACCTAGGACACCTGTAATTTATACTCTTCCCAAAGTTCACAAAAACCTTACCAGCCCACCCGGTAGACCCATAGTTTCTGGTTGAGGCTCAATTTTGGAGCCCCTAGGCCAGTACGTTGAAGGCAGTACTGCCCATCATCTGGTCTTTTCTATGCACATATGCACACTTGGCTCTCTAATTGCCACACAACATACCTCCTTGCAATTTCAAGTGGAAGGCTTAGCACCACCTCCTCAAGGAGAGTCATTTATGGGTCCTACCGATCACTTCTGTTCCTCATTTGTCTTCCCTCTCTTCCTTTTTCATTAAGCACAGTTTTAAAACTTTAAAACTTCTCAAGAAGTCCTACTCTGCATGGTCTACTTTTAATTATGATAAAACGATACTGGATGTTTCCTCCTTCTAAAGTCATCCTTGCCTTTTCTCCCCTAATTTCTCCAAAGGCTTGCTATAAATATTTAGGCATGTTATACATGCAGTCCTGATGATGATCCCATTTTCTGTTTTTTTAGGGATCGAAACGCCGTCGACCACTTATATAGTTACACACAGTTTACCATTGTGTTCTATTCGTGTGTCAACTATTTTGGATAGCTCAGTTATGTATTATCATTTACCTAAAGCATCCTTGCCGTAAAAACTCTTTTGTTTATTTGTTTTTGTTTGTTATGTTTTCTTGTATTGGATACAGGAGTGCATCCCAGTGTATTGTTTGTTCTTGAAAAACTCCTTCATACATCGCATTGATTAAAAATCCGTGTCCGGCTGGACACTTTTTTTGAATATAGCACATATTGTTGGCTATACTTTATTGAAATGTTTTTACAAAATGTGTTAAGGACCACTGTTCTCCTTCCACCCTTCTTTCTCTATCTCCCTGAACGGGTGGTGGGGTTGATACCCTAGGTCCTTAATTACCTATTGGGTTCCCTTGTCTCCTTCAGACTAAGCAGCATGTTGGATAGCAGCCGTCCACATCTGTTACCCCCAACATAGAAGGTATATCGCAACTAGAGTGCTCCATGTTTTGCCCAGTCCAAATCAAAGTCGGACAGCTGATTGTGCGCTGCCTCAAGCGGTCGCCAGATCCGGGTGCACCTGTCAGTTCATGGATACGCTACAGCTCCTGGACTTGTCGTGAGAGTTGGTCCTGCTTGTCCCTGCATGTCTTATTATCCGCTGAGGCAATCACGATAAACTTCCCCCTAATCACCGCTTTCAGAGCTTACCAGATAGTGGTGACTGAGGTCTTGGGGTAGGCGTTCATATCAAGGAAGTCCATAGAGCTGTGGTAATCTGCTGAACCACAGCGTGGCGATGTAAGAGTGAATCCTGGAGATGCCAAGCCTTAGGAGGGGGGGCAAGTGGATGGAATATAAAGCATGAGAGCGACAGCTGCGTGGTCCAACAATGAACGTGGCATTATTTCGGCAGCTTGCGTGTAAGATACAATACCAGAGGTGCCCAGGAATTAATCTATCCTCGCCCAGGCCTTATGGGAGTGGGAGTAGAAAGTGTAACCCCGGTCGTGGGGAAGGAGAGCCCTCCAAATAGCTATCAGGCCCACCTCCTCAAGGCAATGTGTCCTTCGGATAAGAGAGCACTGGACTACCCCTGACGTAGGGCTGAGCGGTCCACTGCGTTGTCAAAGACTATGTTAACGTTGCCCCCATCAGCAACAGCTGATCTGTCGACCTTGTCACCCCTGTCCGATGCGAAAAGTTCTCCTGACCATCGTTTGGGGTATACACTGATCCCACTGTAAAGTTGTGTGAGCCTAGCAAGAGTAAGATAATACCCTGTCCCTGATTTTTCTAAGGGGGGGGGGGGGTTGATGGCACAAGATAGAGACCCTGACATCATGAAGCAAGTGGCACAATGGTGTGTCGGTAAAGGGAACCGCTCAGAGGAACCTAGGGGTGGAGGGAGACCAATCACCCAGAAAGAAACCCAACAAATATTCAACACAACAAAATAAAGACAATCAATGTCCTGGGCAAGAAGCCCTATGAGAGAGTGGTGAAAGAGGCCAGTGGACCTATGAGTGGAGCTGGTGTTCTTCCCACCTGAGAGCAAGGGTTGTCCCCAAGAGTAGGGAACTACGATGGAGTGGAGGTGGGATGTAATTGGACGATATGGCCTTTGTTTTTGAAGAGTGGATGCGGCAATGTAAAGGAAGAAAGTAGGTTTGTGTACCCGGCCCGTTTAAGGATGCGCTTCTTCAGCTGAAAATCAAGGGCACAGGTGAGGATGTCTGCAAGGGGTGCTGGTGGAGGCCTTATCGGACCAACGCGATTGTCAAGCTTGATCTCAAGATCAAAGGGGGCCTCTACAATCACTCGGAAGAGGTCACCCCCCAAAAAGGCGATATTCGGGCTCTCTGCTCTGTTTGGGATCCCCTGAGGCTAATGTTATTATGGCGCGAGTGGTTCTCTAAATCTTCAGCCGTGCCAGAAGGTCCAAGTGCTGGTCTCGGAGGCAGAGTATCTCCTGCTGGAGTGGTTTGATCTCTGTGTCCCTACTCGTGCACAGCTCCTCCAGTTTCCACCCTGTCCTCCAATGCGTCCACATGCCGCCTCCTCTCTCGGAGATGCTGGGAGAGCTCCTTCTTCATGGATTGTAGGTCTTCCTAGAGGGAAACGAAGAGCATTCCTATGAAGGAATGTGTACATAGAGTTTCGGAGTCCAAGGACACAGATGGGTCAGGCACCGGTGGAGAGCCCTCAGCATGAGAGCTGGTGTGCTTGAGGAGCAAAGCTTTTACTGAGCAGTCCTCCTTTCTCTTGCTCGCTGCCATGTGGGAGGAGAATAGAGTGAAGCAATGGAAAGGGTGTGCAGTGGCAGCTAGGAGTCCCTGGTTATGCACACTGTGGGGGCCCACTGCTGTCGATAGGTAGTGACCACTCATTGTCAAGTGGCAGAGACGGCTCCCAAGCTGGCGCTAAGCCAAAGGAGCAGGCCAAGGAGTCATGTTGCACCCCCAGCAAGATGCTAGGTATGGCGTGGAAAAGCAATGGTGGTGGGGGCCGTCAGACCCCAGCAGCTCATAGCGAGTCGCATCGGACTTGCAGGCGGGCCCCCAAGGTACTCTGGTCGGGGCAGGATCCAACCTCAATGGTACGCAAAGTCAAAGGCTGCAGGCCCGGCACCACCTCCGGGCGCCAGGGGACTGGAGCAGCACCAGGAGTACAGCGCTGCCTCCCAAGAGGCAGGTCTCTGCATCTGGTGGAGATGCTTGTAGGTCCAACAGCCTGGGGCTGTAGGCGTGGCGTCCTAGGCAGGAGGTCAAGACGCGCAGGCTGTAGTGCTGAGTCATCGGCCCTGCTTGCTTCCCCAGTGGCATGTCCTTCCAAGCAGTGCAGCGAAGGAGAGTCTAAAAGATGAGGGATATGATACCCAGGTCCCAGTAGGAGTTGCGGCCTACGGGGGCAATACACCATTGCACTGGCACAGCGGGCAGGGAGTGAAGGGAAGCGTGGGAGGGCACACTGTTCATCCTGGTGAAATCAGGAACCACTAGTCAGTGGGGAGGTGGGGTGGGGAAGGGGGGCACCCCAGATCAGCATTGGTGGGCTGCCTGCCTGCCCAGGGACACAGAGCAGAGAGGAACAGCCTCAAACGTACTCAGCCCTGCTCCGAGAGGGTCCAAAGCCACAGGCTCTGCCTACATCCTCTCTCTCCTCCTTTAAAATCAGCTCCAGCAGCAGGCGCTCCAGTCGTAGGGGCAGCGGGAGCTGCTACACTCGAGCAGCTTCCTCATGCGGCTTCGTGGACAGACTGGACACACAAAGGAGGCTCAGGGGGTGGACACAGTCTGACACAGCCTTGCCTACTCAGAGGACAAAGCACCGCCCAGGCCGGGGATTGCAGGCCCCATGCAGGCCAATTGGTACAGTGCTTGGCCCGGCTTGCCTGCTCAGTCAGTCTGCTATCTCCTTGGGTTTTCGCCATACCAGGCAGCTTCTAGGTGCAACGGCCGAAGTTGTAGGTCAGGTGTAGCGTCATGGAGGTTCCCTGGTCCATCTACTGAAGGCGTGGCAGATGTGCCCTGTCAGTGGGACGAAAAGACGAGAAGGCACGTCTTACCCATTCGCCATCTTAACCACTGTCTCCTACATTATATATATATATATATATATATATATAAAGGCATTGTATTGCAGTATATAAAGGTTCTACTCCTGTGTGGGACACTAAAGAACAAGTTACTTACCTTCGGTAACGATATATCTGTAAGAAACATTAGTAGTGATAGATTCCTTACCTTAGAATTACCCCAGGCGTCAGACTGGATCCGGAAAGTTTTTTCGTCAGCAGTACCCCTGCGCGTCCGAAGGTGGCGTCGTGCGACTCCGCGTCCGTCGTTGGCAACGTGGTCACTGAGATGACATGGTGGCAGCTACGTTGACGCTACCCTCGCACGTTGACATCAGTTCTGTACACTACTTTCTGCACCAGGAACACAGAGCCATGCAAGATACTGACCACTGGAGCCTTGAAACTAAGGCCCTGAAAGGGATGACAGTAACCCTAGAAATCAGTTCGCAGAACGGGGAGGATGGGTGGGGCAGTAAGGGATCTATAACTACTACTGTTTCTTACAGCTATATTGTTACCGAAGTTAAGTAACTTGTTCATCTGAAAGAAACACGTAGTGATAGATTCCTTACCTTGGAATAGATACCCCTGCAATACCAACCACGGTGGTGGGTCTGCGAACCATGGTCACACCAGGTAGTCCCGGAGAGCAGAACAGCTAAAGCAGCAGTCTCTCTGGACTTGGCTGTCCAGGGAGTAAAGCTTAGTAAAAGTGTGCAGCGAGGCCCATGTAGCTGCCTGACAGAAGGTCATGTAAGGGGACACCACGTCCCAACGCCGTAGTAGCAGTGTCGCCCTGGTGGAATTGGCGCGCAGCCACAACGGAGGCTCCTTCTTTGCCTGGGAATAAAAGGCTTTGATACACAAGACGACCCATCAGGAGACAGTCCGCTTGTGTACGGCTCGACCTTTCTTGGCGCCAACAAAGAGCTGGTCATCCACCCGGAACTGTTGTGATTCAGGTAAAAGGAGAGCGCACATTTTGGGTCCAGATGGGGGAGCCTCTCTTCAATCTCTGGAAGGATGCGGAGGTGGAAAGAAGGTGGGCAAAGTGGTTGTCGGCCCGATGTGAATAGCAGTGACAACTTTTGGCAGAAAGTATGGACGGGTTCTGAGCACAACCTTGTCTGGATGGACAGACAGAAAAGGAGGTTTACAAGAAAGAGCCTGGAGCCCACTCACTCTCCTAGTGGAGGTGATGGCAACAAGGAAAGCATTCTTAGGAGTTGAGAGACGTAGAGGACAGTTGTGAAGAGGCTCAAAGGGAGCACACATCAAATATGTGAGAACCAGATTCAAGTCCCACTGTGGCATCACAAAGGGAATAGGAGTGAAAAGGTAAGCAATGCCTTTGAGGAATCAATTTACAACAAGGAACTTGCAGAAAGGTAGCCCTTGAGAGTGCCCAGAGCAGAGCCCTGCTGGGCCAAAGAAAGAAGGAACAAAAGGACTTCTGAAAGAGGGGCAGAAAGGGGATCCACATCCTTTGCTGAGCACCATGCCACAAATATGTTCTACCTGCAGGCGTATACCAACTTAGTGCAGGGCCGCCTGGCCGCCAGAATGACATTACAAACTTCAGGAGGCAAGTCAAAAGGAATCAACTGCAGCTGATAAGTCTCCACGCAAGGAGGTGGAGATTGGACAGGTTAGGGCAGAGGACCCTCCCCTGCTGCTGCGACAGAGGTCCTACCGAAGAGGCAGTCGGATCCGGGGATCGATGGTCATACTGAGTAGCTCCGGATACAATACTCTTCGAGCCCAGTCCGGAGCCACAATATTGACTTGTGCCCAGTCGCACCTTATCTTCTTCAGCACTTAGGGGAGAAGTGGTATAGGCAGAAAGGCATACCACAAACCGCAACTCCATTCGCAACAAAAAGCGTCGCCGTGCGAGTGCCGCTTTGGAAATTCCAACGAGCAGAACTGCTGACATTGCAAGTTCTCTTGGTTGGCGAATAGATCTAACCAAGGCTCCCAAACTGTTGAAAGAGACCTTGCGCCATGTCCGAGTGAAGGCGCCATTCGTGATCCATCATGCACCTGCGGCTGAGTTCATCCGCCCTGGTGTTCAATTAACCTGCCAGGTGTTGAACCACCAGGGAAATGTCCTGATGTTCCAGCCGTGTCCAGAGGCGCAGAGCCTCCTGACATAGGGTCCACGACCCCGCCCTGTTTGTTGCAGTACCACATGGCGGTGGTGTTGTCCGTGAACACCTGCACTACTCTTCCTCGGACAGAGGGAAGGAATATCTTCAGTGCAAGTCGGGTCGCCCAAAGCTCCAGAAGGTTGATATGGAGCCGGGACTTCGCCGGAGACCAGAGGCCTCTGATCTCCGCCTCTCCCATGTGACCGTCCCATCCCAGGAGGGACGCATCCATCACCACTGTGTGCTCCGGTTGGGGAAGGGAGAGGGATCTGCCATGGACCCAATGCCAGTTCGTGAGCCATCACTGCAACTGTCGTGCAGCGCCCTCCGAGACCTGGACGAGATCAGACAGGTTCCCCTGATGCTGAGCCCACTGGAACTTCAGGTCCCACTGCAGAGCCCGCATATGCCATCTGGCATGATCACCCAGCAGGATGCAGGAGGCCATGAGGCCCACCAGCCTCAGGGTCAGCCTGACCAAAACCTAAGAAAAAAGCTGAAAGATTGGAATCAGAGACTGAATATCCTGGACTCGAAGATCGGGAGGATAAACCCGAAAGAGCGTCGTATTCAGAACCGCTCCGATGAAGAGGAGCTTCTGAGAGGGAATCAGGTGCGACTTCGGCTCATTGATGGAGAACCCCAGCAAATGCAGGAGGTCAGCCATAGTCTGGAGGTGTGAGACGACTGCCTGAAGCCCATCCCGCCTTCAGCAGCCAGTCGTCGAGATAGGGGAAGACTGGAACCCCTGATCTGCGCAGATGAGCTGCGACCCCCGCCATCACTTTCGTGAACACCCGAAGGGCGCTGGTAAGGCCAAAGGGAAGCACGGTAAACTGAAAGTGCTTGTGGCATACCATATACCGCAGGAAATGACGGTGGGCTGGTAGGAAGGGAATATGGAAATATGTGTCCTGCAGATCCAACGCTACCATCCAGTCTCCAGGGTCGAGGGCAGACAAGACCGGAGCTACAGTTAACATCTTGAACTTCTCCTTACGGAGGAAACGATTGACATTCCAGGGGTGTAAGATAGGACGCAGGCCCTTGTCCTTCTTGGGCACCAGAGAGTAATGAGAATAACAACCACAACCTACTTCTGGTGCAGAAACGAGCTTGATGGCCCCCTTGGCCAAGAGTGCCACAACTTCCTGTTGAAGAAGTGCCAAGTGATCCCCCAACATGCGGTGGTACTGGGGTGGCATTGCTGGAAGGGCAGTCTCGAAAGGGAGGGAGTAGCTCCTTCGGACTATTTGTAAAACCCACCTGTCCGTAGTGATGGTGCGCCAGTGGGGGAGGTGATGGTGAATCCTGCCGCCCACTGGCTTTTGATGGGCCTGAAAAATCGTACTAGGAAGGTTTGAAGACATTGGTGGCTGGGGTGGAGGTGGCGGTGGACTGACCCGCACGCTGGCTCCCTGACCCAGCTCGGCGGATCCCACGTCCGTGCTGGGACTGTTGCTGCACAGGCCTGTGGCTCTGAAGCGAACGTGTTGGGCGCCCCTTCCGTGGGCCGAAAGGCAGAACCGGAGGAGGGCGAGTGGCCGAAAGGCCCAAGGACTTGGCCGTAGCCCATGAGTCCTTAAAACGCTCCAACGCACTATCCGCCTTGTAGCCAGAAAGACAAACGCCATCAAAGGGCATGTCCATGAAAGTGTTCTGGACATCCCCAAGAAGCCAGTAGTCCTCTGCCAGGCGTGGCGACAGAGCGCCACTGTCGTGGAAATCGCTCTGCCCAGCGAGTTGGCGGTATCAAGGCCACATCAAATTGTGAACTTGGCTGCATCTCTCCCTTCAGCAATAGTCTGAGAGAGCACTGTTCGCGCCTCCTCCGGACACTGAGGCAGCACTTGGCCACCGTATCCCAGACAGAGTGGGAATAATGGCCCAAGAGGAATGCGGTGTTCACAGACCACAGCCCTGAACTGGGGAAAGAAAAGAACAAGTTACTTAGCTTCGGTAACGATGTATCTGGTAGAGATAAGTCTAGCTGCAGATTCCTTAACTTAGAATATCCCCAGGCTTCAGACTGGTCCAGAAAAGTTTGCGCAGCAGCACCTCGCGCCGGGGGGTGGAACCGTACGGCTCTGCCCTGACGTCGTCCATGGACATGTCGTCAGCGGAGCCATATATGTCCCGCACCGGCGCGACAACATAAGTTTTCTTCAGAAGAATTTTCCGTGTCAGAACGCGAAGCCATCACCAAAAAACTGAAAATATGGGAACAGTGTGCAGAAAAAGAAAAAACAAGGTATGGTGAATAAACATCACCATAGAAGGACAGTGCCAAGCACTGTATACTGTAAACTGAGGGAGGGAAAGTACAGAGCACCACTCTGGCAGGAACCCCCGCAAGTGTAAAGTCCCAACCTCCCCCGGAGGCAAAAGAAGATGCAGAGCATGGGCAGAATAGAAACTTTGGCCTGTGTGAGCCTGTGCCACCAGAGGCACAAGACCCACCATTGAGCCCTAGCTCCTCGGTGAACCATCACAGCAGCCTGGCAGCAAGGCTGCAACCATAAGAAATGACAGTTAGGGACAACCAGTCCAACATCCAGGAGCAAGGACAAACCACTATAAAGCGTCACCTAAAAGGAGGCGTCAAATCCAAATAATGGATCTGCCGAAGGCAGCCTTGTCAGAGACTGCAACCGCTAGAGTATAGGGAAGGCAAGAGACCGCAAGCGGTTGAAGAAGACAGAATGGAGAGGGAGACTCACATCGGACAACCCAGGGTAAGGATTGTAAAGGACACATGTCATATGAGTATACCGTCCAAACACAAGAATGGGCAGAACAAAGCCACAAAACAGAATGTAGCCTCGGGAGTTGGAATGAAGAGAAGACATCCGTCCGCAGAGGAATAAAGCCACCCAGAGTGAGGTGAAGGCAAGAAGCCCAACCTGAAGAGGTTGTCACAGAACGGGGAGGATGGGTGGGCGTTAAGGAATCTGCGGCTAGACTATTTCTCTACCAGAAACATCGTTACCGAAGGTAAGTAACTTGTTCATCTGATAGAGACGTCTAGGCGCAGATTCCTTCACTTAAAATAGATACCAAAGCCTTATCCATAGAGGAGGCGGGACTGCAACTAAACCCCACCAAGGTCCAGAAGAACCTAGTAGTCAATAACATGACTAAAGGAGTGTCGTCTACCAAGGACGAAACACAGTGGGGACAAAGTGACAGTGCAGCCACCACCATACCCCTGTGCCCTGAAGAGAGCAGGAATCAAGGGAAGGCTAGGGCACTACAGCCCATCCAGAATAACACGAAAACCCCCACATGTAGAGGGGATGAAGAAGAAAAACACCAAGCCAGAACGCTTGCACCTGAGCGAAACAAAATGCCGAACCTCGAAAGAGGCATGAAGGATCCCCAGGATCCAAGGTGTGGACAAGAAGCCAGGGCTAGCCCAGCTAAATCACTCAAACAGCGTAAAACATTGTGAAACCTGCTCCCGTACAGATACGAAAGCAGCAGGTCACTGGCCCCTGCTCAGCACAGGGCGACATGGCAGAAAAACACGCCTAGTAAGAAACTGACATGGAAAGAAAGTGCAGCATCTCGCAGGAGTAGAACTGAACCTTATGGCGTGAAGGAACCGCAGGATGCGGCAGTCGCCAAAACCAACCCAAAGGACCGGATAAGTGGTATGGTGGAGAGAACGTGTAGCACCCCCACGTGTACCACAGAGGAAGAGCACTTCAGAGACCCTCACCAGACAGAGATGTGGACAGCATTGAAAGAATACCCATACATAGGCCGAATGACGCTCATACACGGGAAGACGTAACACCAGGAAGCAAGACAGCAGGAACAGCCGAGATGCGCTCAATAGCAAGAAGCAACGGGCCGCACAAGCCATGACACATAACAGCCTCAAGAAGATGCTGAAACCCGTCCAAACCCAGCCACTCGGGTTCACTGAAAAGTACCTGCAGCTTATACAGAAAGTGGTACTAGACCAGGCTAAGCGGCGCCTGCCGTCAGTCCGGAAGAGAGAGCAGTCCTCTCGCAGGACAATTTAGAAAAAAAGACGAGCCTAACAAAGGAGTACTTAGGACCAACTCGCGGGTCCTAGACGCCAGGAAGAGCGGAGTACAAGGAGAACCGGCTCCACGAGTCTGCCACATTTAAAAATGCCAGTGGAACATAGAAAACCCTGCGCAAAAGCAGCGGGGATGTGGAGAAAACTGCTGGGGAACAAGCCAAGGGCCATAACAACCCACAACAGAGGTCCCTGGCAACTCCCTACTGGGGAGAACAACCCAGGCGGGGCTGGCACTAAAAGAAAATCTACCTAGACCCGGGGTCTAAGCATTACAGACAATAGGGTGATGCGACCCCGCGGGACACAGTACAAGGAGGCACCTAAGCCCCAGACGGATACCTACAATGAAAACTCCACAGGCGCTTACGAAGGCAAAGGCAGATACCTGCCACCAGCCAATACCCCACATAGGGCAAGGGTTAACCACTGGCAAGGAGGGGTGGGGGGTTTCCCAGACAGTTAGAGGACTTGAAAACAAAAACAGCCCAGACGTACGGCTATACCGACAATATAGAGGCACCAATCTGCCTCTGATAAAAAAAAACTTGCCATAAAGGAAGACCGCAACCGAGAAGAAAAAAGTCAGCCAGTCCGTGGCGCTGCATAATTATGGTAGCCCTGACAGAAGCCGGGAGACGGCAGAGTCAGTGTGGGACTCAAAAAGGTCTATTCCGTCAAATGGCATGTCCTGGAGGCTGTCCCGGATGTTATCAGGGAAGCGGCTGTCACGCATCTAGGCATGACGGCGCAAAGCCACCAACCGTGCAAGGGCACGGCCCACAGAGTCCGTGGCATCCAGGGAGGCGCGTATAGTAAAATGAGCCATTTCCTTTCCGCGAAGGACAAGACGGAGGAACTCCGAGCGCAATTCCTCGAGAAGAGAAGGAAGCAAGGTAGCCACAGAGTCCCAGAATGCGGAGGACGCACGTGCAAACACGCATGTAGTGTTTAAAGGGCGGATGGCAGCACTAGAAGAAGCAAATAGCTGTCTGCCATATGCATCCAGCCACCGGGTTCCCCAGGTGGGAGGAAACAAAGGCAAAGAAGAGGAGTCTTGTAAAGCAAAATCTGCGTGAATTACCAGGCCCTGAGCAGCAGGATGGAGGGACAGACAGAGTAGATCCCCCAGGGCAGGATGGTGCCTACCTGCAATGGCCCAAGCAACCGGGGCTCCCTGAGAGAGGGCCGTGTCATTGTGCCACGCCGGACTTCCAATAGAGCACCCCAAAAGGGTAGCAAGGGTTCCACTAAAATGGGCTTGTGATTAAGCAGATCCGTTAAGAGATCGGTAATAAGGGGTAACCACAGGAGGCTGAAAGCCAAGGATAGCAGCTGCCCGGTAATGGTCCGCGCGTAGGCAGCCCTCAACTCAGTAATCACCCTAGGAGGGGACAAGAGGCCATCTGTATGAGACAGTTGGAGGCTAATTCTCCCAGTCGCCATAAAGAGCGGGGCTGGGGAACGAACCGAAGGCCATGCCACACAAGGAACATGCACCAGTGGCTCCAGACCAGGGGAAGCAACAGCATCGGAGCAAACCCAGGCATGGGCACCGGCGTTGATGAAAGGATGAGCACCGGCGGCGATGGATGTGTCGACAGTGGCGTCCGTGGGCACCGTGTCGGAGTCGACAGGACGTCGACGGCCTCCATGAGGGATGTACCCTCGATGCCGAACGGTGTCCGAGTAAGTGAGCTGGGCGTGGACTTGGACGATGAGCCCGGCTTTGGGTCCGACAGAGCCTAGCTCCAAGCTCGGCGTCATTGACCCCGCCCTCCGCTCAGGAAGCCGCACAGGGCTATGCGTTGACGGGCAGTGAGAGCCTGGCGTTGCCGGCATCGAACCCACCTCAGTCGTCCGCGCAGGAAGCCTCACAGGGTTATGCTCTGACTGACGGGGAGAGCCCGGCATCGCACCCGGCGTAGCCGGCATCGCCGTCGACGCTTCCGCCGTCCGCGCAGGAAGACGCACAGGGCTATGCGCTGACTGGCGGGGTGTGCTAGAGCGACAAGGACAGTCTGGGCCACGGCCCAACATCGTCGCCTCCGGAGTCGGTGCTCACAACCCTGGCCGGGGAAGGATCCGCCGACGAGGGCCCGGCCTGAGTCCCCTCTGCCTCTGTGGGGCCCGAAGGCGCGCCAGGGAGAGCGGGGAACTCAAAGTAGGCCTGAAGAACCCAGGAGTAGGACTCCATTTGGGCACACGTCGCTCCAACTCCTGGGAAAGGAGGATAAGGAGGAGGTGACCTCCGGGCGCCGTACGAGAGGAGTGGGCGCCAGCAGCACGCCTACGTGAGGTGGACCTCAGTGGACGCTTGTGGCTCCCCTTACCTTTTTTTGGGCGCCCGTCGCGGGAGCGGCCTCGGGAGAAAGCCCCTCTTTGGAGAGGGAAAGCGGCGACAAGAAGAAACTGGTCCGGACAGTCACGCGGCCAACAGCTTCATACTGCGTTCCCGAAGGGACTTCGGCTTCATCTGTTGACAGTCGCCGCATTGCTTGGAATTGTGGTGCACACCAAGGCACCACATGGAAATAAGGTATGGGTCAGTGCCAGACATCTGACACGCACAGGCCTCACAGGCTTTGAATCCAGAGGGCATTGCTCACTGTTCCGGTATGACACCAACGGTGTCGAGAAGGCCCAAAAGTAGGCCAGGAACTGCTGGTTTCCCGATTCCGCGCTGTGATGCGGAAAAGAAGAAAACAACGTCAGGGCTGCGCAAAATGTTCCGGACCAGTCTGATGCTTGGGGATATTCTAAGTTAATGAATCTGCGGCTAGACGTCTCTATCAGATAATCATCTTCCCAAACTGTTCCAGTCTTTTTGATTCCCTATTAGAGGGTGCGGTAGGGAAGGTGCTTTGGAACGTGGAGGCTTGGACAACCAAGCTCACAGGGGTGGGGTGTTGGGAGAGGAAAATGGGGTCGCCCGGGGCCGGTCGATGGCGTTGGGCCACGTTCCTATCCACAGGAGCTCCTGGGTTGGGCCTGGACCAGGTGCCCAAAAGAACATCAGAAAGTGTCTCATTAAAAGGCAGCAGTGGCTCCGCAGAGGTAGCCGCCGGCTGAAGCACTTCAGTCAGGCGGTGAGTCCTGACAGCCTCTGTAAGGAGTTGGAGGTGGAGTGCCTCGGCTGCCCTACACAACGCACAAGTTACTACTTGTGTAACGATATATCTGTAAGAGACATTAGTTAGTATTAGATTCCTTACCTTAGAATATCCCCAGGCGTCAGACTGGATCCGGAAATTTTTGCGTAGCAGTACCCTTGCGCGTCGGTAGGCATCGTCTGCGGCTCCGCGTCTGTCGTCGGCGCCGTGATGACGTCGTCGGAGTACTTAGACGCCGCCTCCGCGTGCTGCCGTCAGTTCTTAGACACAGCTTTTCCGTGCCAGAAACGCAGAGCCATGTTAAAAACCAACACTGGTGCCATGGAAACTAGGGCCCTGAAAGGGGATAACCCTAACCCTAGATATCGGTTCGCAGAACGGGGAGGATGGGTGGGTCGGTAAGGAATCTAATACTAACTAATGTCTCTTACAGATATATCGTTACACAAGGAGTAACTTGTGCATCTGAAAGAGACACGTTAGTATTAGATTCCTTACCTTAGAATAGATACCCCAGCAATACCAATCCCGGTGGTGGGTCTGCGAACCAATAATCACACCAGAAAGTCCTGGAGGACGGAACGGCCAAAGAAGCCATCCCTCCGCACTTGGCTGTCCAGGCAGTAGTGTCTTGCAAACGTGTGCAGCGATGCCCACGTAGCTGCCTGACAGATGTCTTGTAAGGGCACCCCCCGGCCCAGGGCAGTTGTAGTCGCCGTGGCTCGGGTGGACTGAGCCCGTAATCCAACAGGGGGCTCCTTTCTAGCCAAGGAGTAGCATGCCTGGATACACAAGATGATCCACCGGGAGATGGTCCGCTTGTGCACCGCTTTCCCCTTCTTAGCGCCCATGTAACCAACAAAGAGTTGGTCATCCACCCGGAACTGGCGTGTGCGGTCCAAGTAAAATGAGAGCGCACGTTTTCGGTCCAGACGGTGGAGCCGCTCTTCCTCTTTAGAGGGATGCGGTGGCGGGAAGAAGTTTGGCAAGGTGATAGACTGGCCGATGTGGAAGGCCGTGACAACCTTGGGCAGGAAAGATGGCTTGGTACGCAACACCACTTTGTCCGGATGGACAGAAAGGAAAGGTGGAGTACAAGAAAGGGCCTGGAGCTCACTCACTCTCCTGGCAGAGGTGATGGCAACCAGGAAAGCAGTCTTCAAAGTAAGAAGGCGAAGAGGACAGTTGTGAAGTGGCTCAAAGGGAGCGCACATCAGAAACGTAAGAACCAGGTTCAAGTCCCACTGAGGCATCACAAACGGAACAGGAGGGAATGTGTGAGTGATGCCCTTTAGAAATCTATTTACAATAGGGGACTTGAACAAAGAAGGTTGATCAGGCAGCCTTAGAAAGGCTGAAAGGGCAGAAAGGTAGCCCTTGATAGTGCCCAGAGCAGAGCCCTGCTGGGCAAGAGAAAGAAGGAAGAGAAGAACCTCAGAAAGAGGGGCAGCAAGAGGATCCACAGCCTTTGCTGTGCACCATGCCACAAATCTGTTCCACCTTCAGGCGTATACCGACTTTGTGGAGGGACGCCTGGCTGCCAGAATGACGTTACAGACTTCAGGAGGCAAGTCAAATGGCCTCAACTGTCGCCGCTCAATCTCCAAGCATGGAGGTGGAGACTGGACAGGACCGTCCCCTGCTGCTGCGACAGAAGGTCCTCCTGAAGAGGCAGACGAACCGGGGGATCGACTGACATACTGAGTAGCTCTGGATACCAGTACCTTCGAGCCCAGTCCGGAGCCACAAGGATGACTTGGGCCCGGTCGCGCTTGATCTTCTTCAGCACTCTGGGCAGAAGTGGTATAGGCGGAAAGGCGTACAGTAGACCGCAACTCCACTCGCGACGAAAAGGGTCTCCGAGCGAGTGCCGCCTTGGAAATTCCAACGCGCAGAACTGATGACATTGCGCGTTCTCTTCGGTGGCAAATAGATCTAACCAAGGCTCTCCCCATTGCTGAAAGAGGCCTTGCGCGCCACGTCCGAGTTCAGACGCCATTCGTGATCCATCATGCACCAACGGCTGAGCTCGTCCGCCCTAGCGTTCAGAGAACCCGCCAGGTGTTGAGCCACCAGGGTCACGCCCTGGCGTTCCAGCCATTGCCAGAGGCGCAGAGCCTCCTGGCAAAGGGTCCACGACCCCACCCCGCCCTGTTTGTTGCAGTACCACATGGTGGTGGTGTTGTCCGTGAACACCTGCACTACACTCCCCCGGACAGAGGGGAGGAATGCCTTCAGTGCTAGACGAATCGCCCGTAACTCGAACAGGTTGATGTGGAGTCGGGTCTCCGCCGGAGACCAGAGGCCTCTGATCTCCGCCTCTCCCATGTGGCCTCCCCAGCCCTGGAGGGATGCGTCCGTCACAACTACGTGCTCCGGTTGGGGAAGGGAGCGGGATCTGCCGCTGACCCAATCGCGGTCCGTGAGCCACCACTGCAGCTGTCTCACAGTGCCCTCCGAGATCAGGACGTGGTCGGATAGGTTGCCCTGATGCTGGGCCCACTGAAACTTCAGATCCCACTGCAGAGCCCGCATCCGCCACCTGGGGTGATGCACTAGCAGGATGCAGGAGGCCATCAGCCCCAGAAGCCGCAGCGTCAACCTGACCGAGACCCGGGATAACGGCTGAAAGATGGGAATCAGAGCCTGAATATCCCGGACCCGCTGTTCGGGTGGATAAACCCGAAACCGCGCCGAGTCGAGAACCGCTCCGATGAAAAGGAGCTTCTGAGAGGGGCACAGGTGTGACTTCGGCACATTGATGGAAAACCCCAGTTGGTGCAGGACGTCTGCCATAGTCTGGAGGTGGTGGACGACTGTCTGGGGCGAGCCCGCCTTCAACAACCAGTCGTCGAGATAGGGGAAGACTGAAACCCCTAACCTGCGCAGGTGAGCTGTGACCACCGCCACCACCTTTGTGAACACCCGTGGGGCGCTGGTAAGGCCGAAGGGGAGCACGGTATACTGAAAGTGCTCGTGGCCAACCGTGAACCGCAGGTAGCGCCGGTGGGCCGGCAGGACGGGGATGTGGAAATAAGCGTCCTGCAAGTCCAACACTACCATCCAGTCTCCTGGGTCCAGGGCAGCTAGGACCTGAGCCAGTGTCAGCATCTTGAACTTCTCCTTCCGGAGGAAGCCGTTGACGTTCCGTAGGTCCAAGATAGGGCGTAGGCCCCCTTTGCCCTTCTTGGGTACCAGAAAGTAGTGGGAGTAGCAACCACACCCTACTTTTTGGCCCAGGAACGCGCTCGATGGCCCCCTTTGCCAAGAGGGCCGTAACTTCCTCCTGCAGAAGTCGCAAAGGATCCCCCGATACACGGTGGTTCTGCGGTGGCATGGCTGGAGGAGTCGCCTCGAAGGGGAGGGAGTAGCCCCTTCGGACGATCTGCAGCACCCACCTGTCCGAAGTGACGGTGCGCCAGTGGAGGTGGTGATGGCGAACCCGCCCCCCACTGGCGTCACATGGGCCTGAAAGCACGGACTAGGAGGGTTTTGAGGCGGATAATGCGGGGGAAGGTGTGGACTGACCTCGCCGTTGTCCCCGACAGCCAGGACAGCGGTTCCCACGGCCGCCACCGCGTTGGGTATTACCCTGCGGAGCGTGGCTGGCAGCACGTGTGGGTACACCCCTTCCGTGGCCACGAAAGGAATGAAAGGCAGCCGATTGCATGCGCGGGGCCGAGAGGCCCAAGGACTTGGCCATAGCCCTGGAGTCCTTAAAGCGCTCGAGCGCATGGTCTGCCTTGTCGCCAAAGAGGCGACGGCCATCGAACGGCATGTCCATCAAGGTGTTCTGGACATCGGCCGAAAAGTTGGCGGACCTCAACCAGGCGTGGCGTCTGACCGCCACCGTCGTTGCCATCGCTCTACCCAGTGAGTCGGTGGTATCCAGCCCACACCGTATGGAATATTTGGCTGCATCCAGGCCCTCCACAAGGGCTTGGCCGAGTTTGGCCCGTACCTCCAACGGACACTCTGGCAGCACTTCCGCGACCGTATCCCACAGAGAGTGGGTGTAGCGGCCCAAGAGGCATGCGGTGTTGGAAGACCGCAGTCCCAGACTAAGGGACGAGAAGATCTTTTTGCCGTACTGCTCGTACCTCTTGGATTCCCTGTCCGGCGGCGCCGACGGGAAGGCGGTCTGGGAATTGGAGGCCTGGATGACCAGGCTCTCGGGGGTAGGGTGGGTGGACAGGAAACATGGGTCGCCCGGTGCCGGGCGGTGGCGTCTGGCCACGTTCCTATCTACGGGCGAACCCGTAGCGGGCTTGGACCAAGTGCCCAGAAGAACGTCGGTCAAGGCCTCATTAAAGGGCAGCAGAGGCTCGGCCGAGCTTGACTGCGGTTTAAGGACCTCAGTGAGGAGATTAGTCCTCACGGCCGCGACGGGGAGCTCAAGGCCCAAGGCCTTGGCAGCCCTCATCAACACCACACTGTCGGGTTGCCCCCTCCTCCGAAGCCACGGTAGGAGGGGAGACAAAACCAGTGTCTGGAGAGGTGTCCAGGCCACTGGCCTCCCCAAGGTCTCCTGCCCAGTCCTCATGAGACTGACACTCCCGGGTCAGAGGGTCCTCAGACCCCTCCCAATCCTCTTCATCACGCATCTCCTGAAACTCAGGGTTCTCAACTAATGGGTCCTGCTCATAGAAGTGAAACTCCCCAAACGACGTCTGGAGCGGCGTCCATCGGGCCGTCCCGATGTCGGAACAGGAATGAAGGGGGCATCGGGGACGGCGCCGCCCGAGGACGGAGCCGGAGGCGACACCTGATGGTCCGACGCCGGGGAGGTCGTAAGGTCCACCGGCGACGATCCAGATCCCGAAGAAGGTCTAGCGGCGTCCCGCGGCCGGAAGGCGCCGGGACAACTGGACCCCGCGGCTCCGGGCCCAAAGGTGCCGGCGGCGTCGGGATGTCGGGATAGCGGGAACCTGCGGCGCCGGGCCCGAAGGCATCGGCGGGGCCGAAACCCCCGACCCGCTAGGGGCCCCAGACCGGTCCGCTGGGCCGAAGGCGCCGCGGAGCCCGTCGGAGGAGAGAGTTTCCTCATGGCCATGAGGAAGCGCTCGATCTCCTCCTGCGTCGCGTGTAGCCCAGGGACCGGAGGGCGTGGAGCTGTATGCGGCGCCCGCGACTCCGACGGAGCCGCGTGGGTGGTGTCACCCGAACCCCCGGCCGCATCGCGCGAGCGTCGGGGGGAGTCTGCAGAGCGATGACGCCTCTTGGACTTCTTGTGCTTCTTACCGGACGACGACTTCGACCCGGAGGAGTGCGGCCTACTCTCGGAGCTGTGGTGGCTCCGAGCCCGCGACCTGTCCCTCGACCTCCTGTGGGACCGAGACCTCTCGCGGCGCAGGACCGGAGCAGGCCTTATCGTCGTGATCGACGCCTAGACAAGTTAAACACAGGTGGTGAGGATCCGTGACCGACATCAGGCGGTCGCAATCCTCGCAGTGCTTAAAGCCGGGCATCCCTACGGCACCAATCGGAGTCGGAAAGACTTCGAGAAATGATCAAAAATCGATCAAAAAGTTAGACAAAAAGTGACTAGGTTACTGCTTTTTCCAGATCTGCGCTTGCTGGCGCGGAAAAAAGAAAAACTGACGTCAGCACGCGGAGGTGGCGTCTCAGTACTCTGACGACGTCATCACGGCGCCCACGACGCCGACGACGGACGCGGAGCCGCAGACGACGCCTACCGACGCGCAAGGGTACTGCTACGCAAAAATTTCCGGATCCAGTCTGACGCCTGGGGATATTCTAAGGTAAGGAATCTAATACTAACGTGTCTCTTTCAGATACCACTGCATAACTTGCACCCTCCTCCGTAGCCACGGTAGGAGGAGTGAGCATGCCAATGTCAGGAGAGGTGTCAATACCACTGTCATCCCCCAGTTCCTCTGCCCAGTCCGGGTCATACTCACACTGAGCTGTGTGAGGGTCCTCAGACCCCTCCCTTCCTCCTAAGGCTGATGAACAGGCCTAAAATAAGGAGGCAAGACATAGGGATAGAAATCCCCCGTACCGGCTCTGTGTCCACATCTGGGCTGAGACTGGGGGAGACGTCATCCGGTGCCACGGGCGATGTCGGAGGTGGTGCCGGTGGGGTCGACGTCGGTGGAAGTGTCACGAGGTCAACCAGCATCGACCGGGATCCAGGCCTGGATCCTTGGGGGGCCTGCGGTGCCATGGCCGAATCGGACAACGATGCCGGAGCTGCCGACAGTTAAGGGGGAGGACCCCCCAGTCGGGCCTGCAGGCCAGCCTGCCCAAAGAGGCGAGCCATGGCAACCAGAAATTCCTGCAGCTGGGCCGTAGTCGCTGACGGACACAGGAAGGGTGGGTAGGCCGACGGCAACACTGGAGGCTCTGCTGGAGCCGCGGGGGAGGCACCACTTGGAGAAGTATTACTGGATTGAAAACGCGGTGCCTGTAATCATGTGGCAGTCACGATTTAGTCATTGTAATCGTCATGGGCACATTTGTCGAACATTTTTTTTTCACTTTTAGATTAATTAGTTCAGGGTGCTGAGTTTAGTAACTTCCACAGATAAGTCTGTTTGGTGTGTATAATGAAGGTGTATGAAGCCACATTAGTATTTCGTTAGGACTGAATTTGCTCTTGTGTTATGTCATTTCTAGAGACCCCTGATGAAGGGTCATCTTCGACCCGAAATGCACTGGGCACTGATAAAGTGTTTGGATTCCATTATACAAATGAAGGATGATTCAATGTAAAGAAATGAAAAAATATCAATAAATTGTTGATGGAATCAGAAGAAAACTTCACCAAAGTGTCATTTGTGATTAGAAGGTCATATAACATTTTTAATGAGAAACTAGCCAGTTTCAAAGATAAGGTACACTCATCAAGCAGGGATTGGTTTTCCAAACCTGATACTTGTGATACAATACGTTTTGCAGCACTGACAGACACAGTGCCAACGATGGAGTAGCACAAACTTTAACCATGGGAGAAAAGATAGGAGAAAAATTTAATTGATAACACAGTACTACTTATTTAGTAGACCCCACCTGAAACTCATGAGTGGTGGAGGTTTATCAGGTCCAATCCGCTCCACTGCCCATTGGTTTAGGGCACAAGGGGTACTCTTTAAAAAAAATAAAAAAATAAAACCCCATAATTCCATGGATTGTGTTTAAGAACAGAGCTCTTAACACCATGAGAGCCAACTAGAATCAAGACAACAGAGAAGGCCCTAGCTGGTATGCTTGCAATCACGAATACACCATCAACGCTATCTACTTGAAAAGCAACACTTTGTGGGTAAAGCAGAACGAGCTAGCTTGGTACCATGTTTGACATTGTGAACACGGCATTTAGGCAGAAGTGAGCTGCCTCTGCTTTTTTCAATAAAACCTCCCTGCATCTGGGTAAGAGGATGGGGTGGAGAGAGCAGGTGCAAAAAATCAACCTCCAACCTGAGGGCAAGGCTGGGCTATACAACTCCCGCTCCCTTAAGCAAAGTGAGAGGGAGAGAAATATTCACACTATACCCTTGGGTTGAGTTGGGATAGGAGAGATTCAAAACAAAAAACTGCTTACTCTTAGGCAAGGGAAGCAGGACCCTGTAGACCCCCACCCCCCCGTCCTGGCCGAGAGGTGTAGCAGGAGCTAACACATCTTGCCTTTGGTCAAGATAGGGGTTGGGGGATGGTAAGAATCAAATACTGGCATGTAGGTCACTTTACCATGTCCTTAACCTCCCGTGGGCAAAGTGGCTGGTCGAACACAATCCTTCTCAGCAGCTTGGCAATGCTAGGTATGAATATGTTCACCCCCTGACAAACGAGTTACTTACCTTTGGTAACGATGTATCTGGTAGAGACGATTCTAGTCGCAGATTCCTTCATGTAGAACTATTCCCAGGCGTGAGACTGGATCTGGAAACTTTTTGCCACAGCATCCCTGCACGCCGGGGGCAAGGCGAGTCCACCCATGCGTCGTCCGCGTAAGTGACATTAGCGAGGTCACATAAGCCCCACCCCGGCGTGCCTACGTCAGTTTTCGCGAAGCCACCAGGCAAAACTGTGGGAGTAAGGGAACAGTGTGCGAAGAGTAGACAAAAGAGAATGGAGGCAAGTGCACCATAAGGAACAGCGCAACACTGCAGCATCCAAAGGCAGAATAAAGAACAGAGCCGAGCCAGAGCAGCCACCCTGCCAGTATGTAAACAGCCTGCACCTCCCCTCCCCTCCTTCCTGCCCGGATAGAAACAGGGAACATATGTAAAAAGTCATGATACCTGCAGCAGGCCAACAACCCACACCCAGAAACAGGCAAGGGGACCCAGCCCCGAGACAGACAGGAACAACCAAACTCCAAGCCACCCCAGCACAGAGGGCAACCATCCCCCAAGGAAACAAAGGCAAGGCATGGCTTGATGACCCCAACATAGGGGTCAGCAGAGGGGCAGGACCGCTAGCAGCAAGAGGGTGGGATGGGAGGGCAGAGAGTGAAGACAACCCCCCCAACCCTGGATCAGCCACAGTAGCGGGGCACAGGAGCACTATAACCCCACCCTCCGGTGAACCAAAGAGGAGGAAGAAACAGCAACAAGACGGAGCAACCTTTGGATGGTGGAGTCCGCCGGGGCATGGAATAGCAGGCTGCCATCAAACAGAAGATCAATCAGCCACTCCCGAATGTTTTCAGGGAACACGTCGTCCCGAAGCCAAGCAGGGCGAGGGAGGGCGACTGAGTAAGCCATGGCCCAGCACCTCTGAGATGTCCAGAGCGGAGCAGAGAACAAAACGTCGCTAGCTCCCGGCCATCCAACGCATAATGCCATAAGTCCATGTGAACAGTCTCCTGGGAAGCTGTGGACCCCAAGGACTCAGCAGAGTCCCACAAACAAGAGGAGGCCCTAGCCAACACACATAAGGTCTTAAGGACCCGCAGGGCAGCGCTGGTCGAGGCAAACATGTTGCGCCCCCAAGAGTCCAGCCAGCGGGCCTCCCGGGATGGCGGAGGCAACAGCAGCAGCAAGGAAGGAAAAGCAGTCCGCAAAAGTGGACTTGAGGCAGAGGGATGGAGGGAAAGACATGCCTGGTCATGAGGCGCTGGAAGGTGCCGGTGCAGAAGGTGTTGGTGCACCGGAGCCCCTGAGGCGGGGCGCCTCCAAGCCCCCATCAGGGAGGAAAGGAGCAAACCCTCAAAGGGAATCTACAGCTCCCTCCCACCAGAGCCCTGGTGGAGAACCTCCAAGAGATGGTCCGTCGGGAAATGAGCTACCAGGTCACCCATGCGCAGGATACCCACAGCCATGGCACTGCGTGAGCGAAGGCCGCACCCGCCTCCGTAGGGCCCCGCGGTGGAGACAGCAGCTCCTCCGTGGGCAACGGCAGGAAACGAACGACGCAGACTCTACCTCCGGCGAAGCAGCCGCCTGCGTGGAGGAACGAGAGGGACCTGGGGAGTGAATCGAAGCCCTCCACCAGCCTCGTCCCAGGATGTGACTGAGGTGGCCCGGTGACCTATGCGGCGGCGCGTAAGGGACGATTCAACCTCCGACGAGGCCGCCGTCTGGAGGGGGGGGGGGAGGGGTCCCTGCCCAACCTTGACTCAGAGCGGGACAAGGAGGGCCCACTGAGCCCTGTGGCGCCGCCCGGACCAGCAGGTGCCGGCGCCGTGGCGGTGTCAGCTCAGCCGTGGACAAGGCCTCCGCCTCCCCAGAGAGCCGAGCAGGGCTCGGGGATGCGACCCGAGCCCTGGCGGCCTCCCGCGACACCACAGGGACTCCTGCTGGAGTTTGCGGCGAAGCAGAAGCGCCGTGGTCCAAAGGAGGGGCCCCTGAGGAGCCGCACCCCAACAGCACCTCATCCTCCAAGCCTGGATCTGAACCAGTCGGCGCCGGGGCCGGAGCCACCACCGGCGCCGCGGAGGGCCCCGCGCAAGGCAAGGGGTCCGCCGACACCCCAGGAGGGGAAGGAGGAGGAGACGTCAGCGAGGCCTGAAAAGCCGATGCGTATGTCTCCATCTGGACTCTTGACGCCCACTCACCGGGAAACGTTGGATAGGAGGACGACACACACAGGGCCGCATCACCCGCGGAGAGCCCACGGCCCGACAGGCCGAACACCAGAAGCCAACCTGGAGAGACGCGCTGAGATTAGTTTCATCCGGCGCTCCTGCCGCGATTTCAGATTCAACTGCTGGCATGCCTCACAATCAGTGGTGCCGGGATCTTCCCCCAAACACCACATGCAAATGAGGTGAGGGTCCGTCGCCTACATAAGACGCCCACACGCCATGCAGGTCTTGAAGCCCAAAGGCATTCGCACACTGTTCCACCAAAAATAGATACAATGAGATAAGAAAAAAGTGCCCCAAAACAGGCCCGAGCAAGACTGGATCCGCTTTGCACATGGAAAAGGAAAAAACTGACTTAGGGCGCTGGGGTGGGGCTTATGTGACCTCGCTGATGTCACGTACGCGGAGGACGGCTGGGCGGAGTCGAGTGGTGTCGCCCCGCACCCGGCGCACAAGGATGCTGTGGCAACAAGTTTCCGGATCCAGTCTCCCGTCTGGGGATAATTCTATGTGAAGCAATCTGCGGCTAGTAGTCTCTATCAAATCCTGGGGTAAAGCAAGGGTGTATTACCCTTGTTTAGCCTTTAAATCCAAGCACCCCAGAAGGCCGTTTTCATTTTTTTTAATCTCTCTCCAGATGCTCCCAGAGACTGGGGAGACGCACCGGAGCGGATGTACCTGAGCGGGTCGTTCCGAAGCACATCTACTTCTGCACAAATAATGAATTAAGCAATGTGCTGCAATTTAGCCAAGCTGAAATCTCTAAGAAGGCGTCGTTCATTTGCCTTCTTAGCCCCGTCCCTGTGGAACTCTCTTCCTCTTCGAAAGGAATCTAACCATCTTACGTTCCGCAGGGATCTTAAAACCTGGCTTTTCAATCAATAAACGAGTCTGCTAGCACACTCCCTTTGCCTTTGGTTTAGCGCCGGGAAACCTTCGGGTAGCTGCGCGCTTTATAAGATTAAATATAAATAAATAAATATAAATCCTTCGTAACACATTGTGGGATTTTCTAGCACATTACAGCTTTTTGGAAATAGGCATTGCGGTTGCTCATTTTTAAAGAGAGTGGCAATGTCTGCAACCAATAAATGAAATATACATAACCCACACATGCCTAAGGGTGACTAAGATTTTTGCTTATGCTTTCCAAACTGCTCAGCGAAGAACACCAAGACCTGTTATACATAGAGCTATATCCTGGCAGGATTATGTGAAGGAAGTGTCAATGACAATATATAAAGATACTTTCCAAGGACTTAAAACATGCTCTGTCTTGCTTTGTGGACGTATAAATTGCTTAAGAGAATACAATGAATTATTTAAAAAAACAAATCTAACCAAAATAATGTGACATGCCTACCTGCCGCCTTTTGTTTTGGATTTGGGTGGCCTGCCTCTTCTCTTAACAGCCGGCTCATCGGAAACCTCTGTTTCCTGAATGAGTATATCCTACAGAAGAAAAAAATAAAATAATTAATTCAACATAATTCAAGTCAATGAAAAACAGACACTATCATGTGTGTAATGTAATGTCTAGAGTCTTACCAATATGGCGATTCAGTGACCTTTCTATTAGGTCTCACCTGAGCCAGCACATGCGCTGCTCTGGCAAGACATTTAGTAGCAGTGTCAAAAGTGCTACCTTGCCGGCCACCAGCTTGCCACTTTATCCCGTTGCGCGCGCGCACCACTCACGTTTTTTTAATATTTCATTTTTGGGAGCACAGAGCGCGTCATTGCGATCGCAATCGCTTTCACTGTGATCGCGTTACTTTTACGGTCACGCAGCCAATGCTTGTTTAATATATTGATGAGTTTACCTTACAAATGAGTCAAAATGCCATTTTAAAGCAAGTGGTACATTGGCTAGTGCATTTAAACAGGAGAATGTTCAAACCGTTAAGTAAATGTTTTGCCCTGCATGTTATAATTGTGAGTACAACCGAGCAAGCCTTACAGAGGGTAAGGACTGTCCCTAGGCACTCTTAAATGCACAAAAGTGCGTGGTTGAATGTATACTAGTACTCCAGAGGTGATTAGAATGATGAACAAGTTACTTACCTTTGGTAACGATATATCTGTAAGAAACAGTAGTTTGTGGAAAAGTAAATTTTGTTATGTTCTATGTCCCTACGTGTCATCCATCATATGTTATGTGTGCATGACCAATATGCATATGTTATTCCCCATGTCCGATTAATGACGCAATTACAGTTGTGTCCACCTCTAGTATGCTAGTTTCCAGTCCTCGTGAATACTACGAATATCAGGCCTATGTAAAGCTACGTTGCCACGTTTCTCAGTGTGCACGTTATTTTATTATCAAGCCCCCGTTTCTAGGCCTCAGAAGGGCCTGGACACCAGATTCAGCTCCTGTCTCCGGAAGCCTCGCTGAGGAGCGATCCAGCCCCCACCTGTATCCTCGACCCTTCACTTACTTCCTGCCTCGCAGTGCCCGGTCCAGCCTGGCTCTGCCTCTGAGTCTGCCAAAAGTATGTTATAGTTCCAGTTATCAGTTTAGTCCTCCTTCCCTGCATTCCTAAAGCTACTGAATCGCATCAATAGTTTCCGTCATTGTCTAGCCTTCACGTCTCCACGTTAGAGAAATACTGCATTTAATGGTCATTTAATATTCTTCAACACGCACTACATGTAGAATAATGCATGGTCCAGTCTTAGAATCAAGTTAGCCTTTCCCCTCCTGACTTCTAGTTTATATCAACATGTTCTCTAAACATCAGATACTAGATACTGTTTAGGTACATGTCGCTCCGACCCTCCAGACTTTAGTCTCTGCTCCTAGCACAGAGTTCATAGCCCCCAGCTTCTCCTAGTGATACGTCATTGCCAGTTTGCGCGCACCACCAGGTTAGAGGTCCCGGCTCCTTAGGTAGCCCCCTCCATGGTTTCCGCCCCATTCATGACATATCCTGTTACGTCTGCATCACATGTCTATGTATACGCCCAGTTACACCTCTTTTTACCCTTATCTTTCGCGACTGCTACGCGTCACGCCTTCTGCTCCACCCACTGCTACGCCTACTGCAATGTAATGCTATGTGTTTGCGTTATGTATATATGCTCATGTATTGTTATTAAAAGTCAGCGCGCTCATCCCAGACCGAGCCCCAGCAGCTGCTGGGCCCTGCCATCCTATTCCTATGCAGGTTGTCCTGTTCCTGTCCTTATGCTGTATTAAACCTGCAAAACTCCTACTACCTCGAATCTTGACTCTTATTTATTGAGCTATCTGTTATGATATATGTCTAGTCAAAAATAGGGTATTATTTATTTATTTACCACATAATGGCGCCCGAACAGGGACTTGCCCTTTCCCCACGCGTCGGTGAAGCCACGCCGACCCCCTGACCCTCTGCAGTCGTGACGGAACTCTTCTGCGCAGTGGCAGATATTTCTGCTCAAGTATCCCTCAGGCCCACGGAGGAGACGGAGGAGGCGGTCCAGCATCCAGACGAGACGGTGGAGGAACGCGGCGAGTCCCGACCAGAGCCCAAGCCAAGAGTCCAAGGTCCGAGGTATCCGGAGGTCCACCCGTAACTGAAGTCCGAAGTCCGAAGTTCGTCGTCATCGTCGTAGCAGTGTAGTCCAGTCCGAGGCCTTCCGTTCTTGCTGCCCGGTGAGTACCGTTACTGGGGTGGTATCTAGACAGGGTCAATTTAAATTGACTCTGGTCTGTGGGTTGGTGGTACACAGTCCCACAAACGAAGTGTCCACTTCGGTGGATGCGGGTCCTGACGTGTCTCTTTAAGAGACCGGTAAGTTTCGTACTGTTTCAGCAGTGCATCTAGTTTCTGTTCTAGTCAGTTCTGTTCTCGAGAAATTTCAAGTGTTCTGTTCTCAGTATTTCCAGGTAGTATTCTGTTCGAACTGTTATTTTTAAATGTTTTTCATGTATTTCAATGTCGTGGTATGAATGGGGATTAAGTATCGTGTTTATTGTGTATTGTATTGTGTCTAGATTACAGTCCAGTCATGCCCATATTTTCCAAGTTACGTCAGTTAAAAACTAGAAAGGGTCTGCTGGAAGCAGCAGTTCCCGTCCCGCCCAGGGACAGTCCAGGTCACTTTATGTATCAGAAACATGGCATAAGTGCCATATTGTATCTAGATTTATGGGTAGAGTATACCAAGCAGTTAGAAGAAAAGTATAGATGGCCCGTATCGGGTACATGGGATGCCGAATGCATCATGCGAGTAGAAGAAGCATTATGGAAAAAGAAAGCCAGACAATCACAGAAAGATGCCATTGAGTTATGGCGCAAAGAAGCTCATAAAAGAACCGAAAAAGAAATCAGAAAGTCAGAACTAAGTAGAGAATCCCAAGAACGAGCCCAAGAAAAAGAATTAATCGAGATAGGTGAACAAGTCAAAACTGAACAGAAAGACAGACAGAGGAATGCCCTTATTAAGGGTATGTATCCTCTTCTTGCCGAGGGCTTGCCAAAAGCGACCCCGGAGGCATCCAGTAATTTCCCGCCACCGTTAGTTCCGACCAAGCTACGTCACAAACCGACCGCAGCTGATATTTTTATTTCGTCCTATTTGGGCGACACAGTCCCTGAATATGCAAATCCTGTCCGCGCTCCGCCAGTCCCTGTAAATCAGGTAATTCCTACTCCCCCAGACACCGGGGTGCCCTTAACAGCCCCCCCGGGTCAGCCCGCCATACAAGTCCAGCCCACGTTACAATTACCCACCATGCCAGGACGAAAAGCATCAGTCGACGATTCTAGTCTAGGGGCCGCAGGAGGAGGTCTTCCTCAAACCCCGCCGCCATACAAGCGTTTATCAGCACTCGAATTACATGCTCAAGCATCACAGCGTACTCCCAAAAGTAATAAGTCTGTTGCAGAGATCAGGCAAACCCTTGGCGAATGTGTCTATGACCCAGTTCCAGGCGAGTTTAATATGGTTTTATATTCCGTACGCGTAAGGAGAGTGACCGAGTATCTAGTCACCCTACCCAATATGAAAGAAGATCTAGACAGAATATATCGTTTCATCCGTACAGGGGATGATCCAGAAAGTATTAGGGATGCCATGTCTCAAAGGAAAGCTGAGATCCAGCGTATGATATTAAAGTTTTTAATTAACTGTCTAATAAGAGAACAAGATTATCCGTCTAAAGACCCGGAAGAAATGAAAACTCTAACAAAGTGGAGTGATAATATAGCCGAAGGAAAGCACAATACCATTGGTGCCATGGAAAGTATGTACAAGAAAATCCGTAGAGAGATAATAAAGATACACGAACAGCGTAAAGCAGCACAAGTAAGCGAGAAAGAAAGTACCTCTGATCCTGAAGAGGAAGAGGACGAGAATACCGCCAGAATAGCGTATGTAGGAAAATCTAGATTTCCAGATCGCCATTTACGTCTAGAACACAAGTCAATTTCCCATCATTCAGCACCAGAACAAGGTTCCCTAGAACAAGTATTCCAAGCTACCGATCACATTCTGAAATCACGAATCGGTTATAGTGAGTTAAGTACCATGCATGAACAAGAAATAGTTCGGTCAGCAGTCCGATGGATTACTGATTCTACCACTTTTCCAGACGAAATAGTGGCACAAATGTTTCTGAAAATGCCCCCAGCCGAGCAGCGACTGGTGGGTATGTATATGATTCAGCACCTCATTACTCTGTATGAGGGTCAACATTCTGATCCAGGCCCGTTACATGATATCCTGAACGAGTTACTCCAGTATAGATGGAGAGGTCTAGGTACCGATTTAATTAGTGTCATTCTAGAACAGCGCCACAAATATAGAACGTTTCTGAACCCGCATTTTGTTCATGTCTCACCCCCAGAAGGTAAACCATTTTACATGGAAAGACAGAACCCGTTACGAGAAGTGCATCCAGTTAAGTCAGAGGAGCGGGTGGCGAAATGCAGCGAGTGTTTGTATACACTCCGATCACAAAGATGGAACTTCTAGAGATGAAGAAATTAATTCCCTGTCATGACAAAGATCCAGCAGGGTACCATAGAGAATTAAAAGATATGCTCCGTATGGGAGAATACACTTACCCAGATATCATTAAAATGTTAAAGGTCCTGTTGCCCGCCGGGGTGTATGAAAAGCTAAAGGAAAAAGAATGGGAGGTGGGAGAGAAAAAGATAGATTGGACAGTTCTAGAAGCTGAAGACAAGGCACGTGTACCAGGTACCGGTCTAGGAGAGAAATGTAAAGAATTACCAGAATTATTGATTCAAGTTTTACCCAGACTATTAACAACGAAAAAAGAAGACTGGGATGCAATCTCAGCCTGTAAACAGAAACAAGATGAAGATATTAGTGATTTTTATTCTAGATTTGAAAAATGTTTCAGTATCAACAGTGGTCTCAAGACAAGTAGTGAGTCGTACCCTCACCTTTTCGTTACTAAATTAGTCGAGAATTCAAGTCCACCAATTAAAAACCGAGTTCTGAAAGTCGAAAGTACCTGGCAAGCTAATACTCCGTCCCAGATGCTCCAGATGCTCCAGTACCACCAGAATAGAATCAGAGAAGAGCAAGAACACGAAAGAAAACGTATGAAAGACACGAAAATGAAAGTACTAGTTGCACAATCTGTTCCTCAAGACAGTCAGAAGAGGGGTCCGAATCAAACCAGTCATCCTGCAGCTCCCGTTAAAGGGAATTGCAATTATTGTAAACAGCCAGGTCATTTCATAAACGAGTGTGCAGTCCTGAAACACAACATAGCTACCGGTAAGACTAAAGAAAGACCACGTCCGCCTAGACAAGAACAAGTTTCACAGATTCCTCAGCCACAGAATGCACCACAGACAGTTACCGCGCCGCAGCCTATTGCGGCAACACAGCACGTTACATCGCAGATGTACCAGTATGCACAGTCTGAATATCCAGAGTATCAGCAGTATTCATGAAACAGCCTAGAGAGGGAGGTAGGCTTGCCTCTCATCGAGATACCTGTAGATCAAGAAGGTCCCTATGTTCACAGTCAAGTATTAGGGAAAGACAGAAAGTTTTTGATTGATACAGGGGCAAGTAGGACCACAATTAGTCACGCCGAAGTTCCAGGGGCTCCGCTCTCAGGCTCTAGAAATGTTTCCCTTGGATTTTCAGGAAAGCCTATCGTAAATGAGATTTCAAAGCCAGTTACTCTAGAAGTAGGTCCATTGTCCCGCACTACTGATCTGTTACTTACTAAGTCATGTCCAGAAAATCTGTTAGGCATTAAGACATTGAAAGAGTTAGGTGCAGTTATATGTTGTTCCCCCGAGGGAATACGATTGTTCCTACGTGACTTTAAGGGTCACTATGTATTACGAGATTTTGATTCAAGACTGTCTAATGTCCCGCAGCATTTATGGGCGCAAGGTCCAACTGATGTAGGTTATATGCAAATCACACCCCATCGTGTGACTCTCAAACCAGGTGTAGTGTTACCACGAATCAGACAGTATAGATTGCCACCTGAGGCTGTAGCAGCCTTATCCAAAATTATAGACGAGCTCATCGCTCAAGGAGTAGTTGTAGAAACTGACTCCAATGTATGTAATTCTCCGATCATTCCAGTCATGAAACGTACTGATCCAAATGCACCCCCAGTATATCGATTAGTGATCGACCTACGAGAGCTTAATAAATGTATTATTCCTCAGTACCCAGTTGTCCCAGACATCTCTTCCCTATTAACAGCCATTGATTCCGAAGCCACGTTCTTTACAGTAATCGACCTCAAGAATGCATTTTTTAGTGTCCCAATTCATCCAGACAGCCAGTTCCTTTTCGGATTTTGTTTAAATGGAAGGAGCTATATGTTTACACGAGCTCCTCAAGGTTTCACAGAAAGTCCTAGTATTTACAGTCAAGCACTTAAGAGACAACTAGACAACATTCACATGCCAACTGAAACTGCCCTGCTCCAGTATGTCGATGATCTACTGATCACAGCCCGTTCCGAACGTGACTGCGAGCGAGCGTCACTGACGGTTCTGTATTTCCTAGCCGAGATGGGGCACAAGGTGTCCCCTTCGAAGCTTCAATTCTGTGTCCAGCAAGTGGTATACTTAGGACACTTGCTGTCCAAGAGGGGTAGGCAGTTGACACCAGACCGTATCCAGTTAATAGCGAGTCTACCTCAGCCCAAGACCCAGAAGGAGGTACGTGCTTTTATCGGCCTTACTTCTTACTGCAGACAATGGATTCCTCAGTATGCGTTTCTAGCCAAGCCACTGATACAGTTAACGACACAGGAGGCAGCCGTATCGACTGTCCTCCCTTGGACATCTGAACATACACTTAGTTTCAACGAGTTAAAGAAAGCTTTATGCCAAGCTCCAGTTCTAGCTACACCTAACTACAGTAAGCCTTTTACACTTTTCGTCACAGAACGTGAAGGTACAGCATTATCTGTTCTCACACAAGATCAAGCAGGACAATACAAGCCGTGTGCTTATTTTTCGAGCACATTAGATCCAGTCGCCCAGGCTTTGCCTGCGTGCCTCAAGTCAGTTGCAGCCACAGCACTAGCTATCAGACAAAGTGATTCCATAGTCTTAGGACATACCTTGACAGTACAAGTTCCACATTCCGTGGAAGTTCTTTTAAATAGAACACAAACACAGCACTTGACAATTGCACGTTTAACGGGTTATGAATTGACACTGTTCCAGCCACACATAGAAATCAGACGCTGCAACACCCTGAACCCTGCTACACTGTTACCATCAGCTAATTCAAATTCTGCCGCACACAATTGTGTGGAAGTAGTTAACATTACGACAAAGCCAAGACAAGACCTGACAGACATTCCGTTACTAGATCCCGACCTGACACTTTATGTGGATGGTTCATGTATGAGAACTAGTACAGGAGAACTAGTCGCCGCGTATGCAGTGACTACTGACACTGAAGTTATTGAAACACACCGTATTGACACCCTGTCCGCTCAAGCAGCAGAGCTAGTTGCTCTGACACAAGCCTGTAAACACGCCAAGAACTTGAAAGTTAACGTTTACACAGATTCACGCTACGCATTCGGAGTTGTACACGACTTTGGAGTGCTCTGGCAGGAGAGAGGTTTCATGACTTCTCATGGAACCAAGATTCAGCATGGTCTCCTTATTCAAGCTCTGTTAGATGCAATACATTTACCGACATCCATTGCCATCATGAAGTGCAAGGCACACACGAAAGTCACTGACATTATTTCCCAGGGTAACGATCTAGCAGATCGCACAGCCAAGCTTACAGCACAGACTCCAGACATTCCAGTTAACATGACACATACTCCAGATCCAATTACATGCATGACAGTTAAGGACCCTACACAAGATGTCATAGATATCCAGTTACATGCTACTCCCGAAGAAATCAAGAAATGGTCTGAACAAGGAGGGGTCCAGACAGATCAAGGATGGGTAACGAAGGGTAGAACCACATGGTTTCTCCCCGACTCTATGGTTCAAGTCATCATTAATACCGCACATAGTCCAGCACATTTAGGAGAAAAAGCAATGTTAGACAGTATCCAGAACATTTGGTTCAACAAGCATTTACGAGCTGCAGCCAAGCAGAAAGTCCGTACCTGTATGATATGTTGTCAGTTTAATCCAGGTAAAAGTGTCCCGGTGGAACAAGGTGGTTTCCAGCCTCCTGACCACCCTTTTGAGGTCCTCCAGATGGATTATATTCAGATGGAGCGATGTCGAGGTTTCAAGTATGTTCTTGTAGTTGTATGCGCTTTGTCCAGATGGACAGAAGCATATCCAGTCCCAGATTACACAGCCGCGACCACTGCCAAGCAGTTGGTTCGTGAGTTTTTCCCTCGATATGGACTCCCTAGAGTCGTATATTCTGATAACGGTCAGCCATTCTCATCTGAGTTGATGAAGCACGTTTCCCTGTTGTTAGGGTACCAGTGGAAGTTTCATTGTGTACGCCATCCTGAAGCAGCTGGTCTCGTCGAGAGACATAATCAGACTCTGAAAATCCGAATTGCCAAAATATGTAAAGAGAAAGGTGTGGACTGGCTAGTAGCTCTGCCAGTTGCTTTGTTTTATATGCGCATGGTCGCACATTCCAGATCAGGTCTGTCCCCGTATGAGGTCGTATTCGGCCACCCCCCTAACATGTGGGGTACTCCTAGACCCCGAAGTATTACTGATGTTTCATGTAATATGCTGACAGATTACCTAGCTTCCTTGATGTCTGCCCTCAACTCATGTCGTTCACAGGTTGCCGCCGCATTTCCAGACAATACCGAGGTGGCCCCGCATGAAATCGTTCCAGGTTCAATGGTCCTCGTACGTAACTTCGACAGATCAAGTCCGCTGGAGCCACGTTGGAAGGAGCCCCGTCAGGTCCTCCTCACCACCCGTACAGCCGTGAAATTGGAAGGACGCCGCGGCTGGGTACACCTTTCGCACGTCAAGAAATTCTACGGATTAAAGCCGGTCTCCAAGAACATTTCCCAGGATTTAAAAACTTGTCAAAACATTGTTCCTAAGGACTGTCCCGCAAATGACATTGACACAACCCCTCCCCTGTTAGAGAAAACTCCGCAGCAGGAGTATAAGCAAAAGCTACGGTCTAGTAAAATAAGTCAGTCAGTTTGATTGTCTAAGTCCTCCCCTAGGTGAAACGGTTAGACTGTTTCTGACATGTATAAAATAGACCCCCATAGTGAGAGAGTTAGTCAAAACTCAATCCGATGTATCGTTTTTCTATGTTTCATATTGTTTTCCAGCCTTATGATTTCCTGCACCAGTTATGCATTTTACCTGTGTTTCCCAGTTTCACATGTAAATAAGTCTGCTAATGCTACAGTAGAGCACACGTTTAGTGATCTGCCTCCTCACGAGCTGTCCTACCGCCTCGCTATGCGTAATAACTCATTTATCCGTATGTTACATTACTCACACCAGACCAGCAATGCCACTAATTGTTGGGTGTGTGGTCGACTCCCCCCTTTCCAGACATCGAAAGGAGTTCTGCCACTCTTTCCTTATCCTTTTTCACATAATGGTTCGTGTGGAGCATGGTCCACGTTAACGTCATCCTCAACAGATATGTCTTTTCTTAACAGTGCATGTTTCCCAGACAAGCATGGTCTCCCCCACAGAACAGGTTTAGATCTAGAAAATGAAGTGTACAATTTAGGTAACTATTCGTCGAACTTTATGGTCCTGAATGTTCAGTCTGATACTACTCCAGACTCACCTGCTATTTCAGTACTACCAGTCAAAGGCGAATTATGTGTCCGAAATAAGGGTTCCGTACATGTAGGACATAGTGATTGTACTACTATTGTCAAGTATAGTGACAGTGGGAAATCTATTTTTAAAGCTTCACGTCATTCTTATTTTGTTTGTGGTCAAACTGCATATGTTCGTCTGCCCCTCGATTGGGAGGGAACCTGTTACATTGCCTTCCTACTGCCACCTGTTTTTTTAGCCCCACCTGACTACCATAGGAATTCCTACCTAGTACATACTAGACACAAGAGAAATCTCCCGATTGTCGACTATACTGAAACTGCTGCAGAGCAATTCATTGATATTGATAAAGGTGTTTTCCCTTATTTAGGCACAGTTGTAAATAGTAAGCTAATTCGTAGGTTAACAAGAACCCTTGAAGCTGTAGTAGATGAGACTGCCTCCGCTCTAGGTAACTTAACCGAAGAGCAATCCTTTATGAGAATTGTTGTGCTCCAGAATCGTCTCGTCCTTGACGTCATATTGGCCGATAGGGGCGGGGCTTGTAGAGTCATCGGATCTAGTTGCTGCATTTTCATTCCAAATAACGCGCCGTCTGTTTATTCAGCTATAACCAGACTCCATAAAATTGCCCATCTGATACACCAAGATCCAGGCACCTGGACATGGTCCGGTTGGTTCTGGAATATAATTTCCGCATGGGGATGGAAAATATTGTCCTTCCTAGGTATCGCAGTAGCGATCATATTCAGCTGCTGCCTCTGTATACAATGTGGCCCTGCGATTTGCGGCATTTGTGCTACCTCTTGTATTCCTAGTCCCAAGCCCCGTTCTAAATCCCGTTCCAGGATAATTCGAGACGAGCAAATGATACTGTATGAAATGATAGATGGTATCATGAATATTGATGTTTCCTGATGGAAACGTAGTGACAAGGAGGGAATGTGGAAAAGTAAATTTTGTTATGTTCTATGTCCCTACGTGTCATCCATCATATGTTATGTGTGCATGACCAATATGCATATGTTATTCCCCATGTCCGATTAATGACGCAATTACAGTTGTGTCCACCTCTAGTATGCTAGTTTCCAGTCCTCGTGAATACTACGAATATCAGGCCTATGTAAAGCTACGTTGCCACGTTTCTCAGTGTGCACGTTATTTTATTATCAAGCCCCCGTTTCTAGGCCTCAGAAGGGCCTGGACACCAGATTCAGCTCCTGTCTCCGGAAGCCTCGCTGAGGAGCGATCCAGCCCCCACCTGTATCCTCGACCCTTCACTTACTTCCTGCCTCGCAGTGCCCGGTCCAGCCTGGCTCTGCCTCTGAGTCTGCCAAAAGTATGTTATAGTTCCAGTTATCAGTTTAGTCCTCCTTCCCTGCATTCCTAAAGCTACTGAATCGCATCAATAGTTTCCGTCATTGTCTAGCCTTCACGTCTCCACGTTAGAGAAATACTGCATTTAATGGTCATTTAATATTCTTCAACACGCACTACATGTAGAATAATGCATGGTCCAGTCTTAGAATCAAGTTAGCCTTTCCCCTCCTGACTTCTAGTTTATATCAACATGTTCTCTAAACATCAGATACTAGATACTGTTTAGGTACATGTCGCTCCGACCCTCCAGACTTTAGTCTCTGCTCCTAGCACAGAGTTCATAGCCCCCAGCTTCTCCTAGTGATACGTCATTGCCAGTTTGCGCGCACCACCAGGTTAGAGGTCCCGGCTCCTTAGGTAGCCCCCTCCATGGTTTCCGCCCCATTCATGACATATCCTGTTAAGTCTGCATCACATGTCTATGTATACGCCCAGTTACACCTCTTTTTACCCTTATCTTTCGCGACTGCTACGCGTCACGCCTTCTGCTCCACCCACTGCTACGCCTACTGCAATGTAATGCTATGTGTTTGCGTTATGTATATATGCTCATGTATTGTTATTAAAAGTCAGCGCGCTCATCCCAGACCGAGCCCCAGCAGCTGCTGGGCCCTGCCATCCTATTCCTATGCAGGTTGTCCTGTTCCTGTCCTTATGCTGTATTAAACCTGCAAAACTCCTACTACCTCGAATCTTGACTCTTATTTATTGAGCTATCTGTTATGATATATGTCTAGTCAAAAATAGGGTATTATTTATTTATTTACCACAAGTTAGTATTAGATTCCTCACCTTAGAATATCCCCAGGCGTCAGTCTGGATCCGGAAACTTTTACGTAGCAGTACCCCTGCGCGTCGGTAGGCGTCGTCTGCAGGCGTCCCCTGCGGCTCCGCGTCCGTCGTCGGCGTCGTGATGACGTCGCCGGAGTATATAGACGCCGCCTCCGCGCGATGACGTCAGTTCTTTGTACATAGCTTTTCCGCGCCAGAACACGCAGAGCCATGCGAGAACCAACACTGGTGCCATTTGAAACAAGGGTCCTGAAAGGGATGTCCTTAACCCTAGGTATCAGTTCGCAGAACGGGGAGGATGGGTGGGGCGGTAAGGAATCTAATACTAACTACTGTTTCTTACAGATATATCGTTACCGAAGGTAAGTAACTTGTTCATCTGAAAGAAACAGGTTAGTATTAGATTCCTCACCTTAGAATAGATACCCCAGCAATACCAACCCCGGTGGTGGGTCTGCGAACCAATACAATCCTACACCAGAAAGTCCTGGAGGACCGAACGGCCAAAGAAGCCATCCCTCCGGACTTGACTGTCCAGGCAGTAGTGCCTCGCAAAGGTGTGCAGCGAGGCCCACGTAGCCGCCTGGCAAATGTCCTGCAAAGGGACTCCCCGGCCCAGGGCAGTAGTAGCCGCCGTGGCCCGAGTGGAATGGGCCCTCAGCCCAACAGGAGGCTCCTTCCGAGCCAAAGAGTAGCACGCTTTGATGCACAGAACAACCCACCGAGAGATGGTCCGTTTATGTACCACCCGTCCTTTCTTCGCACCCACGTAGCCAACAAACAGTTGGTCATCCACCCAGAACTGGCATGTGCGATCCATATAAAATGAAAGCGCACGTTTTGGGTCCAGACGATGGAGCCGCTCTTCATCCTTTGAAGGATGCGGAGGCGGGAAGAAGGAGGGTAAGGTGATGGACTGCCCGATGTGAAAAGCAGAGACTACTTTGGGCAGGAAAGAAGGTCTAGTTCTCAGAACCACCTTGTCTGGATGAATTGACATGAAAGGAGGTTTGACAGAAAGAGCCTGGAGCTCACTCACCCTCCTGGCAGAGGTGATGGCAACCAGGAAGGCCGTCTTTAAAGTCGGGAGACGGAGAGGACAGGAATGAAGTGGCTCAAAGGGAGCGCACATCAAGAAAATCAGAACCAGGTTCAAGTCCCACTGAGGCATCACGAACGGAACAGGTGGATACATGTGCGTGATGCCCTTCAAGAATCTTGTTACAATAGGGGACCTGAACAAAGAAGGTTGATCAGGCAGCCTTAGAAAGGCCGAAAGGGCAGAAAGGTAGCCCTTGATAGTGCCCAGAGCAGAGCCCTGCTGGGCAAGAGAGAGAAGAAAGAGGAGAACCTCGGAAAGAGGGGCAGAGAGAGGGTCCACAGCCTTTGCTGTGCACCATGCCACAAATCTGTTCCACCGGCAGGCGTATACCGACTTCGTGGAGGGACGCCTGGCTGCCAGAATCACATCACAAACCTCAGGAGGCAAGTCAAATGGCCTCAACTGTCGCCGCTCAATCTCCACGCATGGAGGTGGAGACTGGACAGGTTCGGGTGGAGGACCGTCCCCTGCTGCTGTGACAGAAGGTCCTCCTGAAGGGGCAGGCGGATCGAGGGACCGACTGACATGCTGAGTAGCTCGGGATACCAGTACCTGCGAGCCCAGTCCGGAGCCACAAGGATAACTTGGGCCCGGTCGCGCCTGATCTTCAGCACTCTGGGCAGAAGTGGTATAGGCGGAAAGGCGTACAATAGACCGCAACTCCACTCGCGCCAAAAGGCGTCGCCGAGCGAGTGCCGTCTTGGAAACTCCAACGCGCAGAACTGATGACATTGCGCGTTCTCTTCTGTGGCGAATAGATCTAACCAAGGCTCTCCCCATTGCAGAAAGAGGCCTTTCGCCACGTCCGAGTTCAGACGCCATTCGTGATCCACCGAGCACCGAAGGCTGAGTTCGTCCGCCCTGGCGTTCAGAGAACCTGCCAGGTGTTGAACCGTCAGAGTCACGCTCTGACGTTCCAGCCATTGCCAGAGACGCAGAGCCTCCTGGCAAAGGGTCCACGACCCCACTCCGCCCTGCTTGTTGCAGTACCACATGGCGGTGGTGTTGTCCGTGAACACCTGCACTACACTCCCGTTGACAAAGGGGAGGAATGCCTTCAGTGCTAGGCGAATCGCCCGCAGCTCCAACATGTTGATATGGAGCCGGGACTCCGCCGGAGACCAGATGCCTCTGATCTCCGCCTCTCCCAAGTGGCCTCCCCAGCCCTGGAGGGACGCGTCCGTCACAACTACGTGCTCCGGTTGGGGAAGGGAGAGGGATCTGCCTCTGACCCAATCACGGTCCGTAAGCCACCACTGCAACTGTCTCGCAGTGCCCTCCGAGATCAGGACATGGTCGGATAGGTTGCCTTGATGCTGGGCCCACTGAAACTTCAGGTCCCACTGCAGAGACCGCATCCGCCACCGGGCGTGATGCACCAGAAGGATGCAGGAAGCCATCAGCCCCAGCAGCCGCAGCGTCAACCTGACCGAAACCCGGGATAACGGCTGAAAGATTGGAATCAGAGCCTGAATATCCCGGACCCGCCGTTCCGGAGGATAAACCCGAAACTGCGCCGAGTCGAGAACTGCTCCGATGAAAAGGAGCTTTTGAGAGGGACACAGGTGTGATTTCGGCACATTGATGGAAAACCCCAGCTCGTGCAGGAGGTCTGCCGTCATCTGAAGGTGGTGGACGACTGTCTGGGGCGAGCCCGCCTTCAACAACCAGTTGTCGAGGTAGGGGAAGACTGAAACCCCTAACCGGCGCAGATGAGCTGCGACCACCACCATCACTTTCGTGAACACCCGTGGGGCGCTGGTAAGGCCGAATGGGAGCACGATAAACTGAAAGTGCTCGTGGCCTACCGTGAACCGCAGGTAACGTCGGTGGGCCGGCAGGACGGGGATGTGAAAATACGCGTCCTGCAAGTCCAACGCCACCATCCAGTCTTGTGGGTCCAGAGCAGCCAAGACCTGAGCCAAAGTCAACATCTTGAACTTCTCCTTCCGGAGGAAGCCGTTGACGTTCCGTAGATCCAAGATAGGACGTAGGCCCCCCTTGTCCTTCTTGGGTACCAGAAAGTAGTGGGAATAGCAACCACACCCTACTTCTGGCCCAGGAACGCGCTCGATGGCCCCCTTGGCCAAGAGGGCCGTAACTTCCTCCTGCAGAAGTGTCAAGTGGTCCCCCGATACACGGTGGTTCTGCGGTGGCATGGCTGGAGGAGTGCTCTCGAAGGGGAGGGAGTAGCCCCTTCGGACGAGCTGCAGCACCCACCTGTCCGATGTGATGGTGCGCCAGCGGGAGTGGTGATGGCGAACCCTGCCCCCCACTGGCGTCACATGGGCCTGAAAGCTCGGACTAGGAGGATTTGGAGGCTGATGCTGCGGGGGGAGGTGTGGTCTGACCTCGCCGTTGTCCCCGACCGCCTCCACGGCGGAAGCCACGGCCGCCACCGCGTTGAGAAGTGTTCTGCGGTGCGTGGCTGGCAGCACGTGTGGGACCGCCCCTTCCGTGGCCACGAAAGGAGCGAAACGAACCCGTTTGCTGGCGCTGGGTCGAGAGACCCAAGGACTTGGCCGTGACCCTGGAGTCCTTGAAGCGCTCCAGCGCGTGGTCCGCTTTGTCGCCAAACAGGCGACTGCCATCGAACGGCATGTCCATCAAAGTATTTTGGACATCCGGCGAAAAGTTGGCGGATCTCAGCCAGGCGTGGCGACGAATCGCCACCGTCGTGGACATCGCTCTGCCTAGCGAGTCGGTCGTATCGAGACCACACCTGATGGAATATCGTGCTGCGTCTCGGCCTTCAATCATAGCCTGACCGAGCTTTGCCCGTACCTCCTGCGGGCATTGTGGCAGACACTCCGCGACCGTATCCCACAGAGAGTGGGTGTAGCGGCCCACGAGGCATGCTGTGTTGCAAGACCGCAGTCCCAGACTCAGGGACGAAAAGACCTTCTTCCCATACTGGTCGTACCTCTTAGATTCCCGGTCGGGCGGGGCCGACGGGAATGCGGTTTGGGAAGTCGAGGTCTGGATCACCAGACTCTCAGGGGTGGGATGGGTGGACAGGAACTTGGGGTCATCCGGACACGGACGGTGGCGTCTGGCCACGTTCCTATCAACAGGCGAACCTGAAGCGGGCCTGGACCACGTGCCCAAAAGAACGTCTGTCAAGGCTTCGTTGAACGGCAGCAGAGGCTCCTGTGGGCATGACTGCGGTTTGAAGACCTCAGTGAGGATATTAGGCCTCACGACCGCGACGGGGAGCTCAAGGCGCAAGGCCTTGGCAGCCCTCATCAACACCACTGAATAAGCAGCCCCAGCCTCCGAGGCCACAGTAGGAGGCGAGACAAAACCAGGGTTAGGAGAATCGTCCAGACCACTGGCATCACCCAAGTCACCTGTCCAGTCCACGTCGTACTGACACTCGCGTGACAGAGGGTCCTCAGACCCCTCCCAACCCTCTCCATAATCTGCATCCTCACCATATTCGGAGTCAATGATGTAGACCGGCTCCTCGGGGTCAATGGGCCCCATCGGCGCCGGACTCGGCGTCGGACGACGCCGGTCCGACTCCGCGTCCGGAGTAGGAGAGGGAATGGGGGTGGCGCCGCCCGGAGCCGGAGCCCCGACGCCGGCCGGCGTCGGAGTCCCGGCGCCGCGCGGAGGCGGCACCATGGGTTGCCCCGATGGAATCGGCGCCGGAGAGGCCGGTGGACCAGCCGGCGTCAACCCTAAAGGGCCCAGCGGCGCCGGGGCCGGAGCCGCCGGCGGCGTCGGGGCCGGAGCACCCGACGGCGTCGGGGCAGGAGCACCCGAACCGCTCGGGCCCCCGGACGGGACCACCGGGCCCGCAGGCGCCGTCGGAGGAGACAGCGCCCTCATGGCCATGAGGAACTCCTCTATCTCCTCTCGCGACGCGCCTTGCCCAGGGACCGTCGGGTATGGAGCAGGCAGCGTCGGCGACCCACGCGGAGCCGCGGGGGTGGGGCCACCCGAACCCCCGGCCGCATCGCGCGAGCGTCGGGGGTACGATGACGACGCCCCGACTTCTTGTGCCTCTTACCTGAGGAACCAGAGGAATGGTGACGACTTCCGGAGCGCTCGTGGTGGCTCCGCGACCGCTCCCTCGACCTCCGGTCGGACTGGGACCGCTCCTGACGCTGGGCCGACACCCGGAGCTCGAGTAGCTTGCGGGACCGCTCCCGTCTAGCCTTACTCGTCAAGGCCCGGCAGTCGACGCAGGACTCCACGTCGTGGTCCGCGCCCAGGCACCGGAGGCAGAGTCGGTGGTAGTCCGTGACCGACATCGTGCGGTCACACCCGTCACAATTCTTAAACCCGGGCATCCTATCGGCACCTTAGAGTTAGAAAGTTAATCAAAAAACGTTGGTCAAAAGACCGGAGTACTGCTCTTCGGATCTGCGCTAACTGGCGCGGAAAAAAAAGAAGAACTGACGTCAGCGCGCGGAGGCGGCGTCTATATACTCCGGCGACGTCATCACGGCGCACGACGCCGACGGACGCGGAGCCGCAGGGGACGCCTGCAGACGACGCCTACCGACGCGCAGGGGTACTGCTACGCAAAAGTTTCCGGATCCAGACTGACGCCTGGGGATATTCTAAGGTGAGGAATCTAATACTAACCTGTTTCTTTCAGATAGTAGTTTTTAATCAGTTCGATTTTAAGTTTTTTTGCAAAAAGTTCACATTTCAATCATATTACGTCATATGATGGTACAATTTTGAACGTGAGTTTCAATCCCAAATCCAATGATCATACAAAATATATACTCCAAAGGTGTAATAATCCCCGATGCATTTCGTGCAAGGTTGCACTTCTTCAGGGGGAATCTGTGTGAAAAAGAAAAGTAGCTGTAGGAAGCTAAACAATACAGGAGCCAGAGATTCAGTGAGACCACAATCGAGTTTGTGAAGTTAATACCTATAAAGTGTGCCAAAAAGGAAAAGAAAACAGAAACAGGTACGCCAAAATTAAAATTTTAAAAATTAAAAAAACGTGCAGATTCCGACGTTTTTAGAGATTTGATTACGAAGTATTCAGAGAAACAAGAACAGAATATATGGTGAATGACATGCAGGAAGAGTTAGTGCGGTGTCAAAACGAAGCATGAGAGTAACCCATTTGATGTCAACTCCAGTGGTCCAAGAGTGTTTAAAACGGAATACTTATCGTGCAAGAATGGGAATGACGGGTGATTGATGATATTATGATTGGTGTAAAAGTGTATGAAAAGAAATCATGCATTTATAGGGAACGATTAAAAACTAATAAGTGCAAAGAAACTAGTGGCTGGGCCACTTACCGGCCATAGGAGCAAGGATTAAGCAGGCAGTGTCCCAACGGTAAAGGCCGGTCCGTGTAGACGGCAACCCGGAAGACGGCGAGCATGCGTACATGCTCCTTGATATTGGGTAAGGGGTGTGAACATAGAAAGCGGACTGTGATAAACAAAGCAACTATGAGAGTAACCGGTGACGCGGTCGTGAAAGATCGTGAAAAATGTTAATCAGGCAAAAATAGATCAAGTGAAAAATAGAGTGCTGCAGAACACCATAAACCAACAATGTAAAGCGTGTAGTGGAAGGATGAGGTATTAACTTCACAAACTCGATTGTGGTCTCACTGAATCTCTGGCTCCTGTATTGTTTAGCGTCCTACAGCTACTTTTCTTTTTCACACAGATTCCCCCTGAAGAAGTGCAACCTTGCACGAAATGCATCGGGGATTATTACACCTTTGGAGTATATATTCTTTATGATCATTGGATTTGTGATTGAAACTCACGTTCAAAATTGTACCATCATATGACGTAATATGATTGAACATGTGAACTTTTTGCCAAAAACTTACAATCGAACTGATTAAAAACTACTATCATTCTAATCACCTCTGGAGTACTAGTATACATTTACCACGCACTTTTGTGCATTAAAGAGTGCCTAGGGACAGTCCTTACCCTCTGTAAGGCTTGCTCGATTCTACTATTTAACAGCACCTTTCTGAACCAGGAGGTGATCTCCCTAAGCACCTATAAATACTGCATCAATTTACCCTTGCAGTTTACATTGATTCACCTTGGAGTGCAGCGGTTTCAATCCAATTATAATTGTGAGTACCAAAGGTATAAAAAATAGCTCCGGATTGCAGCCATGTATAGCCGGCAGCCCCCTTTAAAAATGCTGAACACTCTTTCATGCCGTGTGACTTGCAGGCGCCGGGCATTATGGGCAATGCGTGAGCCTCACGCACGTTCAGAGTGTAAGGCAGGGGTCTTCAAAGTGTGGGGCGCGACCCCCAGGGGGGCCGTGGAGTGATGGAAAGGGGGTCGCGCAATCCTGGTCACACTTCTGCCCAGGCCAAGGAATTCAGCCCCCCTCCTCCCCCGTAGTGCGTCTCAACTGGAGCTGCTGTGGGCTCCGCTGGGCTGTGTCTGCACTCTTATCTCCAGCACAGCCCAGCACCCCTGAGTTTTTCACAGGTCGTTAAAGCACATTTGCATGTTTACATTCCTTTTGTAAACTGGTTACTGAGGCTTCGTTTTTCCCACAAGGGAAACAGGCTCAGGCCCCCTCCTCTCTCCCCTCTCCCCCTGCTGCCTTCTCCTCAAATTAAAAAAAAAAAAGGATCAATTTAAGCTACATCTATTTCCCCCATCCTGTAAATGAAGGCACACCCTCAGTTCAGCAGCAGGGATGTTAAATTCTTCTGGCTTGAGAGGAAACTCGAGAAGGCAACCCACACAAGATGCCAGCCACATTCACGCAGACACACCTATGCATAACGAGAGGGCCATGAGCACGTCAGGAGGCCCGAGTGCTGAAAGCCAGGGAAGTCGCTCTCCTGTCCAGACTGGGGGATGGGCGCTGCTTTTAAGAACAGGAAGAAGGACCCTCTGATGCCATAGATCTGAACCCGGAGGGCAGCAAGGGTGGGCTCAGACATCTCATCTTAGACTTGGAGCTACTTGAACAATAATAGTTGTAATTTTAACGTGCATCGTACATTTAAATGCACCAATGTTTCCTTTTGCCTGTTGCAATTCGCGGATAATTCCTTCTGTCCACGATAATTCCTTCTTTACACTAGTTTGTACTCAGGGAAAGTGAAACATATCTCAATCTCTTCACAAGCTGGAGGTTTAAAGCTTTTTTGAGGCTTTTTCTTAACATCCTCACATTGAAGGTAAGGGAGAGCCCTGAGGAAGGACAGAATGAAAATGCTCAGGTGGAAATGGGTGGACGGATGAAGGATGGATGGATGGAAGGATAAAGGGTGGATGGATGAAGGATGGGCGTATGGATGGATAAAAGGTTGCATGGATGAATGATGCATGGATGGATGTGTGAAAAGGTGGGGGTGAATGATGCGTGGATGGATGGATGTATGGATGAAAGGGTGGGTGGATGAAGGATGGATGTATGGATGACAGAGTGGATGGATGAAGTATGGATGTATGGATGGAAGGATGAAAGGGTGTATGGATGAAGGATGAGTGGATGGATGGATGGATGAAAGGGTGGATGAATGATGGGTGAATGGATGGATGAAAGGGTGGATGGATGAAGGATGGATGTATGGATGGAAGGATGAAAGGGTGGATGGATGTATGGATGGAAGGATGTATGGATGGAAGGATGAAAGGGTGGACGGATGAAGGATGGATGGATGGATGAAAGGGTGGATGGATTGTGGATGGATGGATGGATGAATGGGTGGATGACTGATGGGTGAATGGATGGATGGATGAAAGGGGGGATGGATGTTTAGATGGAAGGATGAAAGGGTGGATGGATGAAGGATGGATGTATAGATGGAAAGATGAAAGGGTGGATGGATGAAAGGATGAAAGGGTGGATGGATGAAGGATAGATGTATGGATGGATAAAAGGCTGCATGGGTGAATGATGCATGGATGGATGTGTGAAAAGGTGGGTGTATGAATGATGGGTGGATGTGTGAAAAGGTGGATGGATAGATGGAAGGGTGGATGGGTAAAGGATGGATGTAAGGATGGGAGGATGAAAGGGTGGATGGATGAAGGATGGATGGATGGATGGAAGGATGAAAGGGTGGATGGATGAAGGGTGGATGGATGAAGGATGGATGGATGGAAGGATGAAAGGGTGGATGGATGAAGGATAAGTGGATGGATGGATGGATGAATGGGTGGATGAATGATGGGTGAATGGATTGATGGATGAAAGGGTGGACGGATGAAGGATGGATGTATAGATGGAAGGATGAAAGGGTGGATGGATGAAGGATGGATGGATGGATGAAAGGATGAAAGGGTGGATGGATGAAGGATAGATGTATGGATGGATAAAAGGCTGCATGGATGAACGATGCATGGATGGATGTGTGAAAAGGTGGGGGTGAATGATGGGTGGATGGATGGATGAAAGGGTGGGTGGATGAAGGACGGATGTATGGATGAAAGGGTGGATGGATGAAGGGTGGATGTATGGGTGGAAGGATGAAGCATGGATGGATAAAAGGTTGCATGGATGAATGATGGATGGATGTGTGAAAAGGTGGGTGTATGAATGATGGGTGGATGTGTGAAAAGGTGGATGGATAGATGGAAGGGTGGATGGGTAAAGGATGGATGTATGGATGGAAGGATGAAAGGGTGGATGGATGAAGGATGGATGTATGGATGGATGGATGAAAGGGTGGATGGATGAAGGATGGATGGATGGATAGATGTGTGAAAGTGTGGGTGGATGAATGATGGATGGATGGATGTGATGAGGTCCAACAGGCGCATTTATGGTTGTCGATAGTTGTTGATGATGAGGAGTACCAGTTTCTAGAAACTTTTGTTGGAAGGGGGGTCCTTACGCCTAAAAAGGTTTTACAAGGGGGTCTCGGCATCAAAAAGTTTGAAGACCTCTGGTGTAAGGTGAACGGCCCTGAGCCAGCCAATGGACACCAATAAATTATTAGTGGGACACGTTCCACAAGCCGTTCTATCCTGGTGCCTGTGACGCACTATTCATACCTGCTCGGTCCAATAGTGGATTAGCAGCGAAAAGCTGTAGTTGACTTAACTTTCTTTGACATGCCAGGGTTCCACCAGCAGGGGGAGCAGTACATCAAGACAAAGGCAACGTCTCAGCGATGTGCATCGAGAACACTAACCCGCTACTTTGTGGTATGCCAGTCACATCTTTTCATTCCCTTTCTTTTGCAGACATTAGAGCAGCGCTTCTCTGCAAAGGCCTGCCTGGCATGCAGAAGCAGCCTGTGCAGATGGTATAGAGTCACACTCCAACGAGTAGGAAGAGGCAGGGATAATGAGTGGTGACCAGGCAGCCAGCTGCAGGAGCCCTCTCCTTCGTATGTGGCACGTGCTCAGACAGAAAAGCTGCAGACAGTGCATTGGTGTAGAGGGCGGGGATGCAAGCAGGTATCTTGGCCACTTAAGTAGCAGAATGCAAGCATGAAGGTACATCGCGGGATACCCAAAAGTTAATCAGGCAGCGTGCTCTCCCCCCTCCCCCCTCCTCCCCTCCCCTCCCCCACCGCAGACCGCGTCTCGGGCTGCACGTCTTGTTCAGGTAGGAGCGGATCAGTGTCTTCATTACATGTCCTTTTCACCGCCCTATTGTGTCAGAAACCCTTTTTTCCTGACTGCTATTCCCTCCATTTGTTAGTTATGGTCCCTACCACTGTCCGCTAGACCCTCCTTTTGCGTCTGCTCCCTTGTCTGCCGATAACGTGTTGCTGTTATTGGTGAACCCCCCCTGTTGGGTCACTCTCTGGTATTTAGTTGCTCTTTGTTATAAGTTCACTGTTTGCTATAGCTCTTTAACTATCGGGGGCTCTCTTCCTCTCCTGCAGAACTTTTTCCTATGAAGGGTCATTTACTCTCCATGATCCCTTTCCTTTGCTAGAAGTACCCCTCTCGTTAGTGTGATGTTGCCCATTCGATGCAGCTCATCACCGGTCCAAATGTCCCTCTTATAGTTAATGTGAACTTAACTCCCCTTGGTTCTTTTTCCCATTAGGCTACATTAACTCTCCCTTCTCTCCCGTGAGTTCTTCAGTTGCACTGAGTCTCTACCCATAAGCTTCTCCCAAATCTCAGGTTCCTTGCTACCTACAAAGATATATCTTAGGGCCCATCGGGTCGTTTTACAGGTCCTAGTTTGGCTCTCTACCTACCTGTGCAGGCATTTACCATATTATTGGGTCGTTTCCTCACTTACTTTTTCTTTACTTGCCCCAGAGTGCTTTCTTATCAACTCTGTTCAGCTCTCTACAATGAGCTCTTAACTATTTTATACTCCATTCAATTATTTGTATGCCAGTCATGCCCGATTCTCACCAATGTGCTTTCTTTCTAAAAAATTCCTTCCTCTCTCTCATTCTTTGGGTTACCGAGTCATACCCGGGGCCACTTCAATTATGCAGCAGGAAAGGGCCAAATTATGCGGCAGGATTGAGAAAATTATGCAGCAAAAAAATGCTAATTATGCTGCATATTTTGTAATAGTATTGCTTCATTATCACAATTGCATAATTCCAGTGGGCCTGGTCATACCCACTTCTCACCAGTGTGCCTCTATCCTAAAATTCTTTCGTCTACAGAGAGCTCCCCGAGATCTCTTGGCAACTTTCATTTGTACAACTCTGAGCCCTTTGCCTGTCCCTGGTTCACTACCTCGCTATCACAGCCTCACTGGTGGACTGAGGGAACCTCCCTGCTATTTGTTCTCTCAGCCTCCCAAAATGTTTTCTTTTCCCTCTACGCTTAGTTCCCTTCCTCATTTCACCATGCTGATTTTGCTCAGCTGCTTCCTTGTACAACTTAAGAGCCCGAAAGTGGAGTCCCCACGTACTTGCAGCTGTTCTTGGGGATGGCCCCGGTCTCAGTTCCTCGAGGTGCTGCAACTGAGTAATTCCTCACTTCCTCCTGAATATCCCTCTGTGTTGACTTATTCGGCTTTGTACATGTTGGCCTTATTTACACTCTGACCAGCACTGCAAATTAACATCGGTCAATCTGCAGAGCCCAGAACGATGGTGACTTCAGAGAGGTTGCTTCTGTATTTGTATGTTTATGTAACGCAGAGTTTTGCATTAGTAAATCAGGTAATTGCTATTGCTTTCTGCCCTACAGTACCTCGCCTTAGTTTTCAATACTTGACATTTTTTGCTCAGTTCTGTAAAATGTGACAGGGAGTGCTCAGAGCTATTGTGTCTTATCTGCTACCGGTTGCATGTCTTTTTCAGGAAGAAGTGGTCTCCGTCAGCCTTATTGTGGCTTGAAAAATTATGTTTGTAAGCCTTTTTTACTGAGGCTTCATACTAACATGGTTTCCTTTAAATTCTTGTGCGCGGCTACTACTGTATTAAGAATATATTTCCATCACGGAGCTAGTAGGGCTAGAATGGCAAATGCAAATGTGGTGTATAGTTTCTAGAGAGTAAGTAGTTGAACGATATATTAAATATCAGTGATAAGCTGAAAACTCCTTTGCAGACTCTGCCATACTTAAGTCTTGACTTATAAATCAAATATGTTTGCTATGATAATAATTAGAGTTTTGGCATCAAAGGGAAGAATACTGAGCTAATTGAGTGGAGGGTAGTAACTCATATTGACCTACCTCATTAAGGTAATTACATTCATCTTAGGGACACCAGCTGGACCAAAAACCTTTTTTTGGCGATATCATCCTATCCGGAAGCTGCAGCTTCAAAGCCATGAGACATGCGCTCGCTCGGCAACCACCTTGAAACCGTGAGAATCATGCAGCACCTCTTTATACAATCTAATGCAACAGGAAACACACTCAACCTCGTCCTCCTCAAGCAGATTCACAACAGTAATACCACTGATTGGTCCATCCATGGAGTAAAAATGTATTCTCACCCCAAATTCGCCTCCCATCTACCACAGCAAGCATAGATCAACCAACAGTAGAGGCCTCCTTCCACCCGTAGATGATGCCCTAGTCAAAGACAATGGTGATTCCTCGCTCCGGGCCCTTCTCAATCTACTATGAGCCTTCAGAAACATTGACGATCATTGATTAATTCTGTAGAATCCCATGAGTAATGTGGTACATACCACAAAGGTTCACTTTGTCCCTCTCCAATATCCAAATGCTGGTCGAGTTGTCAACTAGAATCCTGTGATTTTAAGTCCCATGTGCAGTACGTCAAGAATCCATCTCCCAATTGTCTATTAAAATGTAAGGCATGTTCCTAGGTAGCAACTTTATGAACCCTCCAGCATACGGAGGGCCCTCTACATAACATAAAAGTCTGGACAATCAACAAAGTCGACCAAATGCAAGAATTGTCTGCTCTCCTCCAATCCTGGATCATCTATCTGAAAGTGAACCCTACCAGGGTAGAGTTTATCCAAATCACCAACAGTGCCAAGCAAGCCAAGGCCTGAAATAGCTAGGGCTTAAGGGGCTTCTGGGCCCCAACCCCTGATGTGTGTCTTAGCCGGAGCAGCAGGAACTTCCAGGATACACACAGTTCTTTACCTTATGTGTGCTGAAGGTGGGGGTCTCAAAAACTGCCAATTGAAAGTATTTCACAGATCGTTCAGAAGTAGAATTGCATACAAGTATGAAAACTGTGATCTCGAGCGCAGTGCAGTCAGGGTTTTGGGGGCAGAGCCCTAGACATGACTAAAAAGAACAAAATATACTGCAACGGTTGCACTTATTCATTAAGTATGTTACTTAATCTCAACTTAAGTGTTTAGATACATTTTTGACATTACGACAATATGTCTGAATGATGCCGCATGAAATTGGCTCATGTATGCCTATCTACTGATCCACATCATGGCGTTATGCAGTGTTTATACTTGATATTATAATCTGAGATGTACTGTGCTGTTGTCGCTGTTCTCCCTAGCCCTATTGAATTTTTACAATTAAAGGCCTGCCAGGAAACCATCCCAATTTCCATGCTGGGAATTCTGCTTTTGTCTTATTTTGGGAGTCCAGTCTTTACAGGAAAACGCCCAAGCGCTTCGAAGCAACACGTATTAAAAACGTTAACAAAGCCAATAGCTCTATCTAAACACTTATAACACCCCAAATGCGAGACCTATTAGCTATGCCAATGTTTGTTTAACTTGCTCTACTTCGAAGCATAGCTACCTTGTCGATTAAATCTATAAGTGAAATACATTGTATTATTGGATATCCAAACACAATAACGAAGGGTTGATTGAAGATTAATACCAATATCTACTTCTAAGCACTGTGATGTGGGGACAACCAGGCACACTTTTCCATCTCACTCCACCGTCCTGTATGAAATTCACCTGATGGATATCCCGGAAGCAATGCTCTGCTTGCAATCATTTTCGACTCTAATAGGGACAGACCACCTTTGTTTCTCACGTAGCTAAGCTGTCCTTTTATTTCTACGTCAGCCCACAGGGCGATCGATTGTCTTAGATTCTGGGAAGCATTTATCTAACTCGGATGAACAATGTAATCCGCTTCACAAATCTCATTTGTCCCTCGTACACTGACAGCACATGCATTTCACCCAGAATGGCACCATCTACCCGATAAGCGCTACTAGATCGGAGCTTCGGGATAGGAGTTAACAGGTCAAGCAATGGAGGTGGTGGGACTAACACTTCAAACAATGGAGCAGAGCTATCCTTAGAAACAAAACAAAGGAAAATGCTACTTACCAGTATGCATCTGTTCTTGGCATGTAGAGTTGCAGAGATACACACTGTGCATAGCTCGCCACCTAGTGTTGGGCCCGGATGTTTGCAGTTTGTTTTTGTCCTGAAAAGTTCTTTGGAAGTCACAAGATAGGTGACTACTCCTTTGGACCACATTGCGCATGGGCATCGGCTTCATCTTCAGATAGTTTTTCGCCATTAGGGAAAAGATGGAGCTTTGCAAGAAAAGGAAGGATGTCCATGTAAGCTGTATCTGATTAAGATAGTACTGGAACAGATAAGGGTAGCCGGGGAGGCGGGTGGGCCTGTGTAACTCTGCAGCTCTACATGCCAAGAACAGATGCATACTGGTAAGTAGCATTTTCCGTTCGAGGCATATGAGCTGCACATTACACACTGTGCATAGATTGTATAGCAGTACCCACTCTTAGCGGCGACCACCCCTCTCTGTTGCAGTAGTTTGAAATAGTGTTTTGAGAACAGACTGGCCCACATTAGCTTGTTGTTTAGTTTGCACATCTACACAATAGTGTTTTGTGAATGTGTGCGGTGTAGACCATGTAGCTGCTCTGCAGATGTCATCTAGGGGAATGTTCCCTAAAAATGCCATTGATGGTTGCAGATGAGACTTGGTGTGGTTTATTGTAAACCCCAAGTTGTGAAGCAGTTGGATAGTGGCATGAGTGTGTTGTACACACTGGTTGTAGGAGCTGGCTTTTATGAGCCAGTCGTCTAGGTATGGGAAGACGTGGATGTGCTGTCTTCGTAAATGTGCTGCCACTACTGCTAGGCACTGGGTGAATACTCTTGGTGCTGTTGTGACTCCGAATGGGAGTACCTTGAATTGATAGTGCTGCCCGTTTATTACAAATCTGAGATACTTCCTGTGAGCTTTGTGAATGGGAATGTGGAAGTATGCGTCCTTGAGATCTAGAGTAGCAAGGAAGTCGTTTTTTAACAGAAGAGGAAGGGCTTGTTAGAGTGTGACCATGTGAAAATGGTCTGACTGTATGTATATGTTTAGTGGTCTGAGGTCTAGAATAGGCTTTAGAGAGCCGTCCTTCTTTGGGGTAAGAAAGTATAGGGAGTAAACTCCCTTGTTTTGCTGGTGCAGAGGAACAGGTTCTATTGAACTTTTTTCCAGTAGAGATATTACTTCTTGTTGTAGCAGTGATAGATGCTCTTGTGACATTGGACGCTGTTTGGGCGGTATATTTGGGGGGTAGATGTTAGTTCTAGACAGTAACCGGATTGAATAATTTGTCGCTCCACCTGTCTGATGTGATGTTGGTCCAGGCAGGAAGGAATTGTTGTAGTCTTCCCCCCACAGGAGTGGAATGGTGGGGGGGAAGTGGAGGAAAGTCATTGGGTAGGGCTGGAGGCAGAGCGGGAGTTGTTGGTTTCGCCTCTGCCTTTGTTGTTGTTACCCCTGTAACCCCCTCTTTGGTAGCCTTTAGTGAAAGTGGATTGGCTAGGAGTCTTATAGGAAGTGGAGGGGCTATCGGAGGAGTAGCCTCTTGTGTTGCCTCTATATGATGAGCGACGAAAAGAACGTCTGGGAGCTAGCAATTGCAAGGCTCCCATAGATTTAGCTGCGTCGGTGTCTTTGTTCATTTTTTCTAAAGATACATCGACATTAGGGCCAAATAGGTGTTTCTCATCAAATGGCTGATTGAGGATGGAATTTTGAACTTCAGGTTTGAAACCCACGCAAAAGGACACTGGTGTTAATTGTCCTCGAGGCAGTATCTGCGGCATCTAGGACACAACGAATGGAAGTATTGGTGATATTTTTACCTTCCTGTATGAGTTCATTGGCCCTATTTTTGTATATATCTGGCAGATGCTGCATTATGGATTCCAGTTCATCATAATGTGCCCTGTCCAATTTTTACTATCGACACATCCACAAGGGACAAGGGTCTAAGGGACCGTTTACCGACCAAAAACAGATAAAATCCCCAAATCAACGACTCCAAAACATAGAAATTTGGCGGTCAAAGAGAAATAAAGAAAGAGAGAAACAGCAACCATCAACCATATAGCCCCCTGCTATTAATTGGAATTCCAAAAGGAATATTACATTCCATAATCGGACTAATAAAAACGAAAACAGAGACCATTACGAAACAGTCCTATTTCCATCAACTGCCAGCCATGGCCAGTGTCATCATATGGATATCCTTCAATCTTTACCACTCAGCCCTTTTGATACAAAAGGAGCTGATGTGGTATAAATCTCGAATAGATCTCTGTGACCTTTACATAAAGTGGTAAATAAAGACCAATGACTAGTTGTATTCCTTGGTCATCCGATGTCTCTAAAGGATATCCACAAAGTCTGTGATGGAAAAGGATTAAGTGCAGTGCAAGTGAAGTAGTGATTTAAAAAGGATGTGGCAGAGAAAAACCTTTTATTCTACTATCTCTCCCAGACCTACTAAAATTATTGCAGATGCGACGTAAAACAAATATGCCGCTGCTCGTGGAAAGTGGTCAACTAGTTTCAGCTCAAAGGGCCTATAGCCCAGGCTTTCTTCAGGACCTGTGTTGACAATAAGCTGATGCATGCGTGAAAAACTATAATTGTGTATTTATCATATTACCTCCATACAGGCAGAGTGATTGTTACACCTGTCCTAGATGTGGTATTGGCCTCACCTCACCCGGTAAACACTCAGGTGTATGAGGACCCCGCCCTCTCCGTCGGTGCCTCGGGCTTCACCTCAGTGTATGGGAGGTTTATACTTTTTCACACATGCAGTAGCTTATTGTCAACAAAGGTAGAGATATTAGAATAAAATGTTTTTCTCTTCCACATCCTTTTTAAATCACTACTTTTTTGTTTTTAGTCCTGATTATGGAATGTAATATTCCTTTTGGAATTCCACTTAATAGCAGGGGGCTATATGGTTGATGGTTGCTGTTTCTCTCTTTCTTTATTTCCCTGTCATATCTTGCCAATAGCGCTTGAGTATTGGCAATGCGCCATATATTAGCTGCATGTGACGCTGTTCGTTTGTCGGAGCATCAAGGAGTTTAGATTCCTTATCTGGGGGTGAGGCCTCACCTGATGTCTGTGAATTGGCACGTTTACGTGCGTTAGAAACTACCAAGGAATCTAGTGGTGCTAAGCCTCTTATGTAAACTGGATCTGTAGGGGCAGCTTTGTATTTTTTCTCAATGCGGGAGTTGAGGACTCGAGCCCTGACAGGATCTTTAAATACCTCTGTCGAATACTTAATGACCCCTTTAAGCATTGGCAAGATGGAAGTGGACCTTTGTGTAGTGTCAAAAGTGTCCAATAAGAAATCTTCCTCCACAGTGTCTGTGTACAAGTCAACCCCATGGTATTGGGCAGCCCTATGGACTAGTAGGTTAAAACCTATAGTGTCCTCTGGGGGGGGGGAGGCCTGGAGGGATATACATCATCTTGAGGGACGTAAGGCACATCAGGGGTGGTATAATCATCCCATGGATTAGGTGATTGAGGGGGACTATTGGTCCCTACTGGGTCATGAGCACCCCCCACCCGAGTCATCAGAGTCTGTATCTACTACATCATCTGTTATAAATGTTATGTTATAAAGCCTTTTATTGCGCGCTCTATTACTCAGGAGTATCCTGGCGCGGTGAGTACGTGAAAAAAAGGCGGGCAGCTAACACAACAAAGAGAGAGATTAAAGAGTAATATTAAACAAATATGTTTTGAGTCCCTTCTTGAACTGCGAAAGTGAGGGAGCAGTGCGAAGGGCCAAAGGGAGAACATTCCATGCTCTGGCAGCCTTAACAGAGATGGATTTGCCTCCTGTTCTTGCAAGCTTAAACTTAGGCTGGACCATCTGACAAAGGTTAGCAGAACGGAGAGCCCGTTTAGGAGCATAAAGAACAAATCTATTTCGTAAATATACTGGGCCCTGCTGGTGGATAGCGCGATAAGCCAGGACCAGAATTTTGAACAGAATTCGATTGGCAATAGGCAACCAATGAAGGCTGCGCAGATGTTCACGAACACTGGATCTCCTGGGTAATTGGAACATCAGTCTGACTTCCGAGTTTTGAATAACCTGGAGTCGACGGACCATATAGTCTGGTAGGCCACTGAAGAGTGCATTTGCATAATCTAAGCGTGATAAGATCAACGCTCTTAGCACAGTCTCTCTAGCTTCGCCAGGAATGAGGGGGAAAAACCTTCTGAGGGCCATCTGGATTAGGGGATGGTGTAGGCGAATGATGTGGTGGAGGAAGTAGAGGAGGAGAAAGAGTATGGGGAGGCGGTGGAGAAGGGACCCTTAATGGAGAGGTTGCAATGCCTCTCTTCTTTGGAGGAGGAGGTGCATGTGCCTCTAGTGGTCTCTTCTTGGAGCTAAGAGTCAGTTGGTCAGTCTTAGGATCCTGTCCAAGAGTGTTTTGAGTAGGATCTGGTATAAAAAGCTCTTATGTGGAGGGTAGATACTTCGGTGTTGAAGTTCTTGGTTCTTGAGGTTTTTTCGGCACAGACTGGGTAGTTGGTCTAGGGTCTTTTTATTTAGAACTGTGACCTTTTGAAATGTCTTTAACCAGAACGTATTTTTTCGGTTCCGGAGGTTTTTTTGGCTCCGAAGCATGGGAGTCGGGACCCTTAGGCAGTTTATTACTCTGCTCTGAGTGCGTTTTTGACGCCGGCGCCAGTCTACGGCGCCGAGTGCTTGGGTGTCGAAGCGGTCTGCGTGTATGAGGATGATGGCTTATTTTTCGGTGTCGGTATGGGATCGACACCAGGAATAGGCTGACTCAAGCCCGTGCCACCTGAAGGCTTAGTAGGATTCTTTGCCGGGTACGAAGGCGGGGCGTGGGAAGCAGTCTCTCGGTGTGCACCCAGGCCCGAAGGTCAGGGTGTGACCGAAGCCTTTTTAGAGGGTGCCGAGGAAGGGTCGGGCTGACGTGTGTACTCACGACCCGTTGAGCTGGAGTGATGTCCTCGACGTCGGAGTCTTCGGCATCAGAGGAGCTGGCACTTTCTTCGGCTCGCTGCTGTTCTGGCATGTCGATGCCCCCTTCAAATATGTCGTCCGGGATCGAAGCTGATGAGCGAGCCATGGTTCTTCGAGCTAGTTGGTCCCGAATCGTCTTCTTGGAGCGGAAGGTGGCACAAGCGGAACAGTGTTTGGCCTTTTGCTCCGGGGAGAGGCAAAGGTTGCACACCTCATGTAGATCAGTGTGGGGAAACTTCAACCCACATTGAGGACACTTTTTGAATGGCGTCTTTTCCATGAGCCAGAAGTAAGGCCTTCGTCAACGACCGGAATCGAAGACTTTGAAGTTGTGAAGAGTCGAGTCGATGGGGACCGCAATCGAAACAATACCGTCGAACCGGGTGAGGACTGTGTGCTTAAGGAAATTTGGTTCCAAACTGGGGCGCAGGAAACACATCCGAGCCCGATGGCGGAAAAAAACAATCTGAAGATGGAGCCGATGCCCATGCGCAATGTGGTCCAAAGGAGGAGTCACCTATCTCGTGACTTCCAAAGAACTTTTCAGGACTAAAATAAACTGCAAACATCCGGGCCCAACACTAGGTGGCGATCTATGCACTATGTGCAATCTGCAGCTCATATGCCTCGAACATCCAGTTATAAATTGTGCATTCTAAACACACTGGCCAAACCAGATATTAAGTAGATTTGACAATCTTTATAGGCTGCTAATGAATAAGTTACTTACTTATGGTAACGCTTTTTCGGGTCGATACTCTAGCTGCTGACTGTTCACCATGTAAATTTCCCCCAGGTGAAGACTGGATTTGGAAACTCAAAAGCAGTGCTCATGCATGCCAGTAGACTCTGTGTTGGCACCGTTTTGTTCCGAAAGTGACAAACAAAGCTGCATATAAGCGCAAGCCATGCGCACAGACATATACCTTCCAACTCACATGGTGCCACCGTGTGATACACGATATCGGCTCCCATCACACCGTCTCCCATTGAGGAGCCGATATCACATGGTGGCAGGGAAAACAAGCTGAAAACCACTGAAATAGTGATTTTCCAGCTGGTTTTCAGAGGCTTTGAGCTGCCAACATGCATTAAGGGGTGTTCAAACACCCCAGGACATTGGCACCAGCCTCAGCAAGCTTTTTATTTATTCATTTATTTTTTGGGAGAAGGGGACTTGGGGCGGGGTTCAAAAGCGCCCTGTAGGTACTTCTCGAAATGTGGCCATGCCCTCTTCTCACAGGGTGACATTGTTCTTCAAGTTGGAAGGTATGCAGGCATCATTTTAATTTAGGAACTCATCAGTGCCATCCAGGGCCGGCCGGTCGGCTCTAGGGGGATGCGACCGGTGGCTCCGCACCGGGTGCTGACTTACGCTGGGCACTGTGTTTGCAAGTTTATTTTAGTTTTAAAGCACCAGCTGCTGCGTTTCTTTCCTCAAGAAATTTCCAGGCAACAAAATAAATGTCAAGATAACTCCTGTGATTAATGTTCTTCCTAGAAGGTAGCGCAGAGGGATAATGTGCCTGTTGCACAGAACGTGTGCCATGCAGATTACAAAGTGCATATAATGTAAATAGGTCAGTGGGTGACTGCTTTTAAAAGAAACATCCTTTTGTGACTTGCAATTTATACGTTAAAATCCGCATATTGAACTGTGAGCAATTAACGATCAATGAACTGCATGTATGCTGCAAAGTATAGATTAGAGCATAGATTAATGTTGCAAATAGAGTTATTTTGGGTAGAAATTGATTTGTATAATTAAAGAGAATCCCAACTATGGTGTTCCTTTTTAAATTCATAATTTGTAGACGGGTGGCTATCACCTGGATGGGACAGAGGGCACCAGACATGTCATTGTGGCTCCGGGACGTGGGGGAATGGATATTGGCTGAGGAGACTCACATGCAGCATACGCGTAAGGATGAGCGGCTGCAAGAGGATTTGCTCGCATGGAGAATGATGTGCGCTGTGGGGTCCGTTGATAGCGATTCCGATGCAACTAGTGCTGACTTGTTCTCCTCTGTGGAATCGGGGCCCGGGGATGGGGTGGCGGAAGGTGGAGAGAGAGAGTAGGTGTCGAGGTAATGCCCTGATGTCTACGCACGTCGTTCCTTATTGTCAGTTTAGTATAATTGCTTTGCATCCCAAGAATGTGACTATTGTATCTACTGCTATATCTGCACCTGCTGGAGCTATACTGGGGCTGTGGAATGTGTACACTTGTATTTTTCTTCTACCGATGCCAATTTTGGGAGGGGGATTGTGTTGTTCATTTTGCTGAAAACCAAAATAAAGTTATTAAAAAAAAAAAAAATCATCATTTGTGCTTTTGTAGACAAAGGGCTCAAACTGCTTACCATTATGAACGACACTGTGAAATGTGAAGCATTCCGTTCTGCCAGGCTCTCTCGTCCAGCTCTAGGGCTGCCATTTCTTTCTGAAGGTGTCTCCTGCTGCTGTGTGACCTCTCCCCACACTGCCTTCTGTTGAGTGCACTCTTGCCTGGTGTATAGGTGGACGGAATCCCCACTCTTTCTTCTTCTCCACTACCTTGAGGTATTCTTTTTCAGTGCTGGTGGGGCTTTGTGGGCTTTCTCCCAAGCCTTAAAGGACTTCACCAGATACTCTTCCTTGTCTTGTTTCCCAGAGTGACTTTCTATCCTTACACAAATCGCTCAGATCCTATCCTTGGACAATGTCAAGCTCCAAGTTCCTCCTGCTCACAGTAATTTCCAGGAAGTTCTGAAACTTTTGAAAACTTGGTCACAACTTTAGTTCAGCAACTCATGGGAAACAATGTCTCTGCAGACTGTGGGACTGGACATTCATTGGGAAACCACGACAACTTCTTGGGTATCCCCTTAGGTGGATTCCCAAATGGTCTCAAGACTTCAGCAATTGTTTGGTACTGCTAATCACAAGTTCTGGATCACACCACTACGCACCAATGTAAGAAAATGGGGTATATTATATGGTGTGGTTGTGTGCGACCTCACCATGTAATACACTTACAGACTCTCTTTGGACCAGTAGGCGTCATTTGTCAAACCTTTAGCTCAACCCTGGGTATCCAAAGGACACTCAAGAAATCAGACACCAATTTATAAACATAGGTTGTATTTTTATGTATTCTTAGACACCACAATGAAAAATATCCACCGGAGGGTTCCGGAGATATAGAATGTCCAAGGCATAGTAAATCAGAGTACTTCACTCAACCGTGAACAAGCATTGGAAAATCCAATGAATTTGATATGTAGAGACTTTTTTCTCCAAAAAAAGGGCTAGTTGTATTGCGATCACTTAGAGTCACTTTAGGCGACCAACTCCAGTAGGGAGCCAGTCAGGGGGACCAGCAAGGTTCTCAGAATCTGTTTCCTCAGCAGATGAAGCAGTCTTCAGTCAATTCTGGGAACTTATATATCCAGTAAAGTGGTTTCTTATGGAAGTGGTCCTGATGCAAGGGATGAAGGATGTTGAATATGCTCAAGGATGCTGTGCTGTCGACTGGAGTCCCATTCACAGGGCTGACGTCCCTCAATGCAGGTAGAAGTAAAGTCACCACTGGGCTAAAAGTCACCTGGTATCGCGGTCTCAGCTGAATCCTTCCCTGGGCGATAACTGCTTCTGGGCGACCAAGCTGCACTCAGATGACATTCGGGCTCAGTGAACTCCTGTGCAACTGAGCACCGGGTTATGGTGTCTGGTGCTGCACAGCTCTGGTACGAAGATCATGGACTACCAACTTGCCCCAGTTGGCTTCTAAGCTGTTGTGGCCCTGTTACGTGAACAGGAGGTCACCACCCATTACAGTATAAGCTTTAGTGGTCCCATTCAGAAGTTAGCAGGCTATGTCAGGCTGTAACTCTGTACTTGCCATTGTAGCTACTAGCCTTTCCACATTAAAAACTATAATTTAGGGATTTTACTGCTGGAACATGTAAAAGTACATGTACAACTTTTTAACATACAGCACTCTGCCTTAGGGCTTGTTACACCTACCTCAGGAATGACTTGCATATAAAAGGGAATTTCGGGCTTTGCCATTACTTTAAATGCCAAAGTTGAGTTAGCAGTTTCAAAATGCCCTTCCAGTCTGCAGAGGCAGACTGCGAGCCATATTTTACCACATCATACTTGTGGTGGCACAACTAGTGCCGCAGTACATGAAAGAGACCTTAACGTACAGGCCCTGGGTGCCCCTGTTACCATATACTAGAGACTTACATCCACAGTGGGGAGCTGAAGATCAAGGCCTTCCGCAGCTCTCATTGTTGTGGCAAAGGAACTGCTTTCCTCAGTTGGTGTCCCATTGAGGGAACCAACTCAGTATCAGGTGAGGTGTTCAGGCAACTGGAATTCTGTAACTCCCTAACCCAGTTATAATCATAGGATGGGAAAAATCCTTCCTTAACACATCACTGTTGTTTGCATAAGGCTAGTTTTGGTCAGAGTCCAAGCTAAAAGCTGGTGTAATGTCTGTGCATGACTGCACGGCAGGGGAATTGAATAAGTCAGTTGTGTTGGGGCTGGCACAATATCAGGATATGTTGTAATCGATGTTGAGACAATATCAGCTCAGAGTCGGAAAGCACAATGGTCTGTGCGTCTTCCTCTGGCGGCAGTGGCGAATGGGGGCAGCATTGACGCTCAAGGAGTACAGATTTCAGCACTAGTCCCGATGTCAGCACAGAAACCGAAACTGGGTAAAAAGGCCCAGACGGTGCGGACGTTGAACCCACCGGTTGTAACTTGACCAACCATTTCTACGGACTCTTGAGGTCCAAAGATGCCTCAGAGGAAGCCAGAAGAGTGCCAAAGATACTCAGCAAGGGTTCACAAAAGGCCTCTACCTGCTGCAACTTGGGGTGCATTAAGACCAAAGATGGAAGTGGCCCCTCGGTTAAACGAGAGCAAGTCCTTTAAGCACAGTGACACCCTCACTCCTCCTCTGGAGATTGAAAGTGGTGGGAAGGGGCAGAGTCCTGCTTGGACTTCTTGTGTTTCTTCTTTAACTTAACCGAAGACTTTGACCCCGAGGAGGATCAGCCTCAGGAACAACTCCATACGCAAGAGCTGGACCTTGCCTTCAACCTGGCAGGGTGGAGGCTTCCTGTGTTGCGTCACCTCTCCAAGATGGCAGCCCCATTTCCAGGAGTGACGCACCTGTCACTAATGTGAGATCTGTTTGGGGAAAGGAGGGGGGTCTGCCTCTGATCCAAAATTGAGGTTTTTCAGCCACAACCGCAGGTCACGTGCAGTTGGTCTTGTGCAGTTTCCTCTGAGATCTGAAACCAGTCGGAGAGATTCCCCTGATGCTGTACCCATTGGAACTTTGGGTCACAGTGCAGTGCCCGCATATGCCATCTGGCATGTGTCACTAACAGGAGGCTGTGAGGTCCAACAGCCTCAAAGTCATTCTCCCCTAAATCTAGGATAGAGGCTGAAACATCAGTATCACATAATGAATAGGTCCGAAACTACATTGTGTCCAGACATCTCAGATGAAAGGGAGCGTCTGACAGGGAATCAGGTGTGACTTCGGCGGCATGTTGATAGTAAGCCCCAGCGAATGCAGGAGGTTCGCTATAGTCTGGAGGAGGTAGATGACAGTCTGGGCAAGTCCGCCTTCATCAGCCAGCCGTCGAGATAGGGAAAGACTGGCACCCCTGATCTTTGCAGATTTGCCGCAAATCACCGCCATCATCTTGGTGAAAACCCGAGGGGCGCCGGTAAAGCCAAAAGGAACCACAGTAAACGTAAAGTGCTTGTGGTCTACCGTAAACTGCAAGAGGCGTTGATGAGCCGGAAGGACCGGGACATTAAAATGAGAGTTCTGCAAGTACAACACTATCATCAAGTCTCTCAGGTCTAGGGCAGACAGGACCTGAGCTAATGTGAGCACCATGAATTTCTCAATTTTGAGGAAGTAGTTGAGGGTTTGAGGGTCTAGGACAGGACAAAGGCCCGTGTCCTTTTTCAGACCGGAAAGTAGAAGGCATAGCAACCACAACCTACTTCTGGCACAGGAACCCTCTCTATGGTTCCCTTGGCCATGAGAGTCCTGACTTTCTCCTGGAGCAAACTTAAAGGATCCTCTGTCAGACATTCATAGAAAGGAGGGCGGTGTGGTCTCAAAGGGGAGGAAGTCGCCCCTTTGAATTATTTGGAGGACCTACTTGTCCGACGTTATATTGTGCCAGTGGTGGAGATGATAGCTGATCCTGCCACCGGCTGGACGCCCATGATCTGGGAGGGCAAGACTAGGAGGGCTTAGAGGTAGAAACTGCGGGTGGGGAGGGTGACCGGACGTCTGGCCTCGTCCATGCAGGGGTTGTTGAAATTGCACAGCTTGATGGCTCAGATAGGGCTGGCATGGTTTAAAGTCCCTTCCATAACCATAGAAGTAGCGAAAGGCAAACTGGTGAAGGGATCAGCAGAGGCCCACCAGCTTGGCAGTAACCAGTGAGACCTTAAAGCGCTCCAGCGCTGTGTCTGCCTTGTCTCCGAAAAGGCGGATGCCAACAAAGGGCATGTCCATGCATGAGGCCTGGACATCCCCCGGAAAGTCAGATGTTCTGAGCCAGGTGTGGAAATCTCTCTGCCCAGCGAGTCGTGTCTAAACCACAGTGGACTGATAACTTAGCTGCATCTCTCCCATCTGATACGGTTTGGGAGAGGATGTCCCTGGCCTCCTCCGGAACCTGTGGCAGGATCTGCACAACCGTTTCCCCACAGAGAGTGGGAATAATGGTCCATCAAGCATTCCTGAGTTGGGCCAGAGTTTCCGGACCATCGTCAACCCCCACAGCTCACAGAGATATTCAATAGGAAATTACATAAAATTTTCAGTGTACTTTTGGCTCCCTCTAGTACAACATAGGGCCCCACAGAACCAGAGGAGTCTCAAGTTGGGTTACTACCAGCCGGTCCCTCCATGGCAACGCCTGTTCCCTTGGGACCTGTTAAAGGGCCGTACCAACTTGGGCATTTCAATCCAGGAATCCATGCTGGCTCTGCACTGGTGGACGAACCGGTGTAGAACCCCACGTAAGATCCCGAACCAATGTCAGCTCAAGCTTCACCCATTTTGCTCTGCAAAACTACAAAAACGAAAACCAGTTGCCAAGCAGCAAATCCCCCTTCTGCATCACAGCAATAAGCAGAGGGGCCATTATCTATTTGAGTCTGATTCTTTTCCTGTACACGCCCCAAGATATTACTAATGATAATGGTGGTGAAAGGGATGGCTTGTTCCCCCACTAAATAAAATGTTGATGCATTATACATGGTTGTGCAGAATCAAGTGGGCTCGAAAGCTCCCCTGAAACAGAGATTGCCAAACATGGGCCTCAAACTGAAGTACCTAGTTTGCAGTTGTGGTTAAGAGCATAGCTGAGGGATTACAACAGCCCTCCATTGAGACAATGACAAAAGTTAGGACAGAAATTCTGCAAATCATGTAATTTCTGCCTGTCAGCTGGCCAGACATCTTAGGCCAGCACCTGGTGATTTCGGCTTCCTCTCCAAGTACCCTGGTCTAAAGAGATTCATTGTACAGGTCTGGACTAGTAAGGTGAAAACGAACTCATTTCCAACCAATCCTCCGGATAGAGAATTCGAAAGGATTGATGCCTTTAAGACGTTTGGCAGTATGAGCCGTAAACACAGTCTGTCTATTTGCATCACTGCTACTTGCCTTTGTAGAAAGCTTGGATGAGTGATGAACATGTATCACTTATGGATATGTCCTTTGATCAATCTCACTTCCAGACAGAAGGTGGACTCCTATATGAAATAGTTTGAAGAGAGTTGAGCTACATCATGTTCAACGTGGGCCAATGCAAAACATTTTCCGCATCAGTCCTGTAAATTTAGGGGCCATTACAGAGGGCTTGGGTACAGGCAGAAACAGCATTCCTAGCTGGTTGTTCTGAGCTTCGAATGCATACTTCTAACCACAGATTCCTGGTGGAGCAGGCATCTGTGGTTAGAAGTTTTGATCAGAATCTCAGGATCTACTAATTGCAAAAGTGTTTTGACTGAGGTAGCACACCCATTGGCATGACAAGACCCAACAGAATTAAAAGCCACGAGCCATTGGTTCAGGTCTCAAAAGAAAGTGTGTGATTTCAATGAACAATTTCTCTGGAATGATAGGGTTTAGAATTGTAGCTTAAAAGGTTCGATGATCAGGAAGACCACCAACTCCCAAAGGAGAAAGGATTAAAAACAAATAAAATACTCACTTAATAGTCCTCAGCAAGACCTGGGAAGCAAACTTTAAGAGAAACAGATTGATTAACAACATCACTTACTAATTCTGCTTCATGAGCAAGGTGCATAATTCAGCTGGGCACTGGATAAGGTTTCCTTCAGACTCTTAAGATGTTTGAATTGTTAGGAAAACACCAGACTGAGAATAATATTCAAAATTTATCTCAGGGGTTTATGAAGCTAAGGCTGGGGCTTGTGACATTAGTTCCCAATTATCAGACTAAATACCCTTCGAACACAAAGCATGGACATGACCAATCAAACAAAGCCACACATGCTCTTAATGTGGCATTGTTTGCTAGACAATTCCTCAGATTAGTGTTTGTCAAGGTAGGAGTAGTAGTTGCTGAGGTAATGAATTGTCTGTCCAAAATGTAATCAGGAAAGATCCAGACTGGCTTAGAAATTTTCTTAAAGCATGCAGAGAACAGATTGCAAGACGTCCTATCTAAGTGAAATTAGGCACACGGTCAAATAAGTGTACTTTTAGTTTTTGATAAAACTCAATTTTTAACCTATATTAACTTTAATTTCCTTGAGTTAAACACATTCATGTATTTTTATGCTTTAAGTTTTTGTAGAGTGTTTAGGAATAAACATGGTCTGTTTTCATCTAATGGAGTCAGTGTTAAAATAGCAAAATTGCACTTGAGTGAATGTACTGCAGCAATATACTCACTCGTTCTTTTACAACTTCTGAAATATTGAGTTGATCTTTTCGCCTTGTTCGCATCGCAGGCGGTGAATAAACAAACTGAGCAGAAACATCAGGATCCAAATTTAAGGGTACCACAGGCTGCCTTGTTTCACCAGCTGAAAAAACAAAGTTATTCTTCGCTTGAGTGAAGCCATTTTTCTAACAGTCTGCCTTGTACCAACATAACCTCCTGGACATGCTCATTTACCCTCCATACTAAGGAAGTATTCAAAATTCCCTTCCTACCAAAGCAGGGATTCTCTCAACAAGATAAGTCCAAATGTGCTTTTGTTGCATTTTACCTCAAAGAACCCCCCATATTAGTGACATCAGTACTGCTTAGCTTCCATGCACTACAGATTGGAAGGATAGTAGACTGAGCTACAGCAGAGTAGAAATATGAAAACATGTTACCAAAAAGCAATAAAAGCAAATTCTCAGACGGAAGAAGTGAGAGAAGTTAATCTGAGGGGAGATCAGAGTATCTATCAGAAATGAAGAAGACCAATATAAACAACACTTTATACATTTTTTGTTTTCATTTTTTACTAGGGTTTTCTGCATTTCCAGGATAGGTCGCAACACAATCAACATAAATGCAATCATTACATGACAATACGATTATGGTACGATGACGACAGGTTGGCTTATGTCTCCTGGGTGTGTGTGCTGTGTATGGAGTGCCTGAGTTCGTCAGTAAGTTATCGTAAAGTAGGATGCCATGTCTTAGTGTACCTGATCCCGTGGTCGGTATGATCATGGGGTTGTAAGGGGCTGTTACCCACTGACAGCGTTCCACCCTATTCAACTTATGCCAACAGTGATGTTTACGTGTAACTTGTCGGACTCGTACTTGCCGACTGAGGCTGAACTGGGATCCGCAGGGGGGCATCCCCCGCGGGGTGTAAGGGAAGGAGGGTAGCGGGAGGGGGGGACAGCGGCGAGCGTAGCGCTATAGGACGACGTCCCGTCCGGCATCGCCCGATGAGAACTGGTAGTGCGTGTCACGGGGGTGGGGGGGCGGGGGCCAACGGGTTAACGGGGGGGGAGGGACAGCGGCCGTGGTTATGGATCGCGGCGCGTCGACTATCCTACAGGGGCACTATGTGTGCGGTAGTGATTGGGTTTGTGGGCTGGGGCCCAGAGGGGGGTTGTCAGGTTGGGTCTGCGTCGGCTCTGCAGTGTCTTGGACTGCCGGTTCGTGTTTAAACTGTATCAGCAGGTGTGCCCATTCCATAGAGATAGGGTGTTTGCGCGTCCCTTTCACCTCTTCATCTCTCAGGATCTCCTCCTCCGCCGCACCCCATTTATTTACGGCTCCCACCCAGGCCGCTTCTGGCGGCCCTGTTGGGGCCCTCCAGTGCATGGCTATATTCCGTTTGGCCAGTAGAATGGCCAAGGATGCGAATCGCCACTGCAGCTTCTCGGATTTTTTTCTTTTATAGATACCCAGGGCACAGGCTTCCCAGGTGACGATGTGTTGCAGGTGTACTAGCGCGCGCAGCGTTTGGTATATCTTATTCCAGTATGTTTGCAGGGACGGGCAGTCCCAGAACATATGGTGAAAGGTTGCATTCAGCATCTGATAACGGGAGCAGCGGAATTCCGTGTCGGGGTAGTATTTATGCAGCTTGTCGGGTGTCAGGTAAGCTCGGTGTAGAATGTTGAATTGTATATTTTTGAAGCGGGCATTCCGGGAAACTTTTTTTGGGTACTCAAGCGCCCGTGTCCACTCCGTATCGTGAAGAACACGTCCTATGTCGTCTTCCCAGGACTGTCGTAGCCTATCTAGGGGAGTTTCAATTAGTTTCCGAATGGCCTTATAGTGCCACGTCACCAGGTGTCTGCCAGTACAGTATTGTGTGTAACACAGGGTGTGTTGGGGGTTCTCCCGCCCGAGGGTCCCAGTATGCTCAGCTGCTGTCTATCAATTGTCTATGCGTTAGGAATTGCCCGGGAGGAAGGTCGTGCCATTCGATCAATTGCTCGAATGTCTTCAATTGACCCTCCTGGAACAGGGTTTCCATGTCTGACACCCCACTATCCGTCCACGTCTGCAGATCTCTGTCGGTGTAGTATCCCTCATTCTGGGGAAAGCCTACTAGGGGGAGCAGCGGGGAGTATAGCGGTCGTTCTTTGGATAGTCTGTGAATGCGCATCATGCAGTTACGGGCCACGGCGACATGCACCGGGTGAGTGCGGTCCGGCTTGGAGCCTGGCATCAGGATCCGTCTAAGGAGGGGTAGAGGCAGCTCCCTGTTGTCAGTGACTGTCTCTCCCATCTGCCTCTCCGTCATCCAATAGGACAGCCACTGGAGCTGCGCAGCTAAGAAGTATGATTCGAAGGATGGGGCTCCCAGGCCACCGCGTGCAGTGGGGAGCTGTAAAGTGCGTAGAGCTACCCTATGGCGCCCGTCCCCCCAGATCAATGTTGTGAGGAGCGTGTCCAGCTCTCGGAAGAAGGACCGGGGCGGAATCACAGGGAGGTTGGAGAAATGGTACAGTAGTCTGGGTACCATTATCATTTTGGCTATGGCTATTTCCCTATTGGCGCCAGGGGGAGAGTCTTCCAGAAGCCGACAGGGGACCGAAGGCCCGCTAGTGCACCACGGTGGTTTCCCTCGTAAAGGTCTTCTGGGGAATGGTATAACCGCACGCCCAGATATCTGGGGCCTTCCGAGCTCCATTTTAGGGTCTGTTCGCCTACCCATAGATCGTGAGGTGCTAGGTCCGGGCTGAGTGGGTATATTGCGGACTTACCCCAGTTGACTTTGAGACCTGACATGTCTCCAAACTCCTGCAGGGCGCGCCAAATGGGGGTGAGATCGCCCGTTACGTCTCGGACATAGACCAGTAGGTCATCCGCGTAGAGTGAGACGCAATGAAACGCGCCCGCGATCGGGATACCCCAGCTCTCTCCCTCCTGTCTCATACGAATGGCCAGGGGCTCCACAGCCAGTGCGAACAGAAGAGGGGAGAGAGGACACCCTTGTCTGGTTCCTCTCTCCACTGGGAACGGGGTCAAGATCAGCTTACCGACCCTTATCCTAGAGGTCAGACCTCTATACAGAAGCTGGGTGTATGCCATCAGAGTGGGACCTATCTGGATGGCCCGTACGACAGCAAACAGGTGGGGCCAGGTCAGGGTGTCGAATGCCTTTTCTAGGTCAAAGATCAGGCAGGCCGCGCGAGGAAAACGGTCCACACTTTCATGTTGTATGTGGAATAGTTGGCGCAAGTTGTGGGAGGTGTTATGGCGGGGGACGAAGCCGCATTGGTCGGTGTGTACTAGTGCTGGGAGGATTTGGCTATAGCGGTCGGCTAACAACTTCCCCAGTAGTTTACAATCTGCATTCAGCAGTGTGATAGGCCTATAAGAGCCGGAAGTGTGGGGTCCCTGTGTGGTTGCGGAAATGTCACGACTATCGACTCTCGGAATGAGACTGGTAGAACACCCTTAGTTAGGGCTTCCCCGTATATGGACGCCAGGTGGGGTGTTAGGTCAGTCGCGAAGGTTTTGAGGTATTCCAGAGGGAAGCCGTCCAGGCCAGGCGCTTTCTTTTTTGCCAGTGAGTTTATAGCACGCTTTATGTCATGGGGTGTGATTGATAACAACACTTTATACATATGTCTGCAAATTCCTAATCAAGCATAATTCACCTACTAGTCACACTGAAAGATGGAGTCTGATAAAGTGGACAGCAGCCAACCAACACACCAAAAACTGGTCAAAATGTGCCTTGTTTCTGGAGTTAAAATCAAAACAGTAATGGTTTCTGAAGAACAAATTATTTACCTTCCCACACGTCTTTTCTCGTAGAGATTCTAACTAATCGCAGAGTCCTCACCTTAGAATATTCCCCAGTGTAAGATTAGAGCTGGAAAATCTTGAGTAGTACCAATGCGCACCGGTAGGTGGCATCATTCAGTTCTGAGCCAGCATCGCCTGAGTTGGAAGTGACGTAGCGGTGCCTATATAGGCCGAACCAAGGGGCGCTGACATCAGTTTCTTTCATGACTACTTACACGTCAAAACTGCAGAGCCACGTAAAAACCAATGAAACAGTTTTGACCAGGGTGCACGGTCTAAAGGGATCTTTCTGAGAAAAAGAGCCCAGTTTGCAGAACAGGGAGCATGGGAGGGTTGGTGAGGAATCTGTAGTTCAACAGAGTCTGCACCAGAAAACGCATTACTGAAGGTAAGAAACTTGTTCCTCTAATAGAGCTGTCCAACTGCAGATTTCTCACCTCAGAATAGATCCCTAAACCATTTTTTCCCAGGAGGTGGGCTTGCAAACTAGCTTAGAACAAAAACTCTTGGAGAACTGAACGGGTGAAATGCCCATCACAAAAGACATGACCGTCCAAGCAGTAGTGCTTTGTGAACGTGTGGAGGGACGTCCATGAGGTAGCTTGGCAGATGTCCAGGGCAGGTACTCCATGGCTTAAGCAGGAGTGGCATCCTTGGCTCTGGTGGTGAGAGCACGCAAGCCGTCAGGGGTTTGCTTCTACTTCAGCAGTGCGTAGCAGATTTCTATGCAGAGTACTATCCATTTGGAGATGGTTTGTTTCCTCACAGCCTTGCCCTTCTCCGCACTGGTGAACCCAATGAAGAGCTGATCGCCCACCCAGTGATCTTTGGTGTGATCAATATAGAATGACAGAGCTCTTTTTGGTCATAACAATGGAGTTGTTCCTCCTCCATTGAGGAAGTGGAGTGTAGAAGGCAGGCAGAGTACTGCTCTGACCGAGTGAAACAGGGTGACTACCTTCAGAAGAAAAGAGGCATGAGTCAGAAGAACCAGTTCGTTAGGGAAGAAATTGCTGTAAGTTCACTGACCCTCCTGACTGATGGACAAGTTATTTATTTTCGGTAATGCCTTATCTGGTAGATCTAGCCGCAGATTCCACATCTTAGAATCCTCCCCAGGCTTCAGAATAGATCAAGATCTTTTTTAGCAGTTCCTCTGCAGGTCGGTAGAGGGTGTCAAGCGACTCAGTCTCCTGAATGTGACGCCAATGAATTCCACAAAAACCCTCCCTCTACGTAATGTCAGTTGTTTCTGTGACTATTTTCACGCCAACAATGCAGAGCCACTCAAGGAAACAGTATCTGGAAACAGTGTGCCAAATGAAAAGAACTGCAGTAGTATGCATAGAGGGGATCTTGGAGACAACAGGGCTGTCAGTTCACAGTGCGGGTAGGATGGGTGGGTCAATAAGGAACCTGAGGCTAGATCCTGTACTTATCAGATAAGGGGTTACCGAAAGTAAGCAACTTGTCCATCTGATAGAGACATCTAGCTGTATATTCCTGATGTTAGAATCAGATACCCTAGCAATACCATCCATGGAGGAGGGGCTTTGTGGGGCAAACTGACCTCACCAAAGATCCCTAAATAGGAGGATCCTGTCCAAAAGATAGAAGGGTACCAGACTATGCCAAAATGATAGGTGACGCAAGCTGCTCACCGAAAAGACTGATCTCCAAGAATGAATATGGAAGCCCGTAAGGAGTAGAAAGCTATAAGACCGTGGAAACAAGGTATAGAAACAGTAAAAGAGACAATCACAAAAGATGCAATCTAAGATTGGGGAAGGCATAGGGACCAAGGATAATAGCCCATAGAGGCCAGGCTCAAAACCAAATGAAAGGAGCATACACAGCGTTTTTAGGTACAGCAACACATACAACGAATAAAGCGCACCCCGATCATTGAGGAGACTAACCTGAGAAACCGATTTAGAAAGAATAGGCCTCCTATGAAGAATGATGGAGAAAGAGAACACTGAAGAGCAGCGCCACTCACACAACAAGAACAGTAAAAGACACCGCTCTTGAATTAACCTTAAAGAATTAACCTTAAAGATATACAAGGCATCCTCCGAAATAATGTAACAGACACTCACTGGAGAGAAGGAAGGAAAAAGACCAATAAAACTAAGAAGGTTGAACCAGGTCACCAAGAAGGATGCAGGTAAAATGCAGCGACATGCACTGTAAAGAAGGCCTGGCGACCATATGTATACAACACACACATACATATATATTCACTGAAAAAACCATAGGTTATAGACCATATATAGTTAGGGATTAGCATTTAAAAAACCTTATTTTACTCACACAAAACCATTGAAATTCCATATATAGTTAGTTGCACTAACTATATATCGCGCACCCGCAATCCACTGCTGATGATGTCACATATTACATCATTCATGACATGGTCAGTGACATCACTGATGACATCTCAAATGACATCACTGATGACATCATCTAGTGACTGTGTGTTTCTGTAAAGTTTAAATATGTTTTACATATTGAAGAATGAGTAGATGTAGAAGTGTCTGGATGAAGGATTTAGTAGGTGCGTGACTGACTGTATGAGTGAGTGATTAAATGTGTCTCACTGAGTGCATGGGTTAGTGACTAAACTGTCTTAATTTGTGCATCATTATGTCTGTTGTTCTGTAAACTGCTGCATGTGTTGATCAGTAGCTATATGAGTAACTATATGGGTTATTGATTGATTGCCCAAGTATTTGTATGGGAGACTGAGTGTGTGTGTGGCTGGCTGGGAGGTGTGTGACTCTGTGCAGATCAATGTGTACTTGTATCAATGATTGTATAAGAGAGTAAGTATGTGTTAGTATATGTTTCAAAATGTAAGGTGCTCTATGTTTAACTGTATAGATTAGAAAATGGAAGTGTGATTGATTATTTACAGGACTGACTAGGTGTGTGAGTAACTCCATGGATGAGTGACAGAGTGTGAGAGTCTGTATAGGTGTATGAGTGCATATGATAGTGTTGTAAAGATGAGTGATTGTATGTATGAATGATTGTATGGGTAAATGAGTGAATGTGTGTGTAAACATAGGAATCACTGAGTGCGTATGTAGTAACTAGTATTGGTGTGTCAATGGTTTCAAAAATTATACTCTGTATTTAACACTGGGTGTAACAGAGGTTATATTAAAGTGTGAGGAGATGCATTGTATTGTCACATGAATGATATCATCAGTGATGTGGTCATTGATGTCAAATGAGATGTCATCAGTGATGTCATCAGTGATGTCATTTGAGATGTCATCAGTGATGTCATTTGAGATGTTATCAGTGATGTCATTTGAGATGTCATCAGTGATGTCATTTGAGATGTCATCAGTGATGTCATCAGTGATGTCACTGACCATGTCATGAATGATGTAATATGTGACATCAGCAGCAGTGGATTGCGGGTGCGCGATATATAGTTAGTGCAACTAACTATATATGGAATTTCAATGGTTTTGTGTGAGTAAAATAAGGTTTTTTAAATGCTAATCCCTAACTATATATGGTCTATAACCTATGGTTTTTTCAGTGAATTTTCAAGGTTTTTTAAATGCTAATTCCTAACTATATATGGTCTCTAACCTATGGTTTTTTCAGTGAATTTCAATGGTTTTTTAATAGCAAATATCATAAGCTGTCGAATGTCAAGTACGTGGTAAGTAAAAACATTTTCGTGTTTATGCACACTGATCTGCTTTGAATGCTGCCCCCCCCTCCCCCTCATTTCTATTAGGAGTACTCTCTCTTTGCAGATAGTGAAGGGTAGTTAACGCAGGCCTTTGCCCCCGTTGTAATCCGTCGTGCCTGCTTCTCTCTCCATTTGATTGATTGTTATCCAAGCATTTACTGTTTTAGAATTGGTTCTCTTTGGTTCATTCTCTATTTACAAACAAGCACAGAGTCGCAATACTCTGTTTAGTCTTTGCAGATAGCGAAAAATCGTGTAAAAAAACAAAAGGAATCGAGCAAAATCAGTAGGCCACTAATGGGATCTCTTTTTGACCTCGCTAAAATAGAAACATTAGGAACAACCCCTCATGACAAACACGAAACTATTGAGATGAACTGAACTCCACACCATGATGGCTGCAATACAGCTCGGCTCCGCCACCCACCCCGCCCAAAATAACGATAAACTCTATGCAAATATTACAAATATATACAACACACCAGCAAAGTAACAGGGTAAAACATTTTATTAAACAACTATTTACATAACTATTTTATACTTTTTGTTGCCCGATCCGGCTAGCTCAATCGATCGAGCATGAAACTCATGCACTCTGATGGTTCAAAGTTTTGAGGAGTGCTTGTAACACTGTCTGAAGCCTATTTGCACTTGCTTCAGCTTCACTATTCTCAAAGTAAAGTGGGGGCTGTTTGAGGACGTGACTGCATTTGTGAACAATGTAATGCGGTGCCACCCTGAACCGCTTGACGGAGGCCCCCGAGGGACGGTGTGAGGGCGCGGACTCGGAGGGGGCGCTTGGCTCCGGCTCCCTCCCCAAGTCGTGTTCTCCTGGTGTAGCCTGAGATCGCCCCCGACATAGGTGGCCGGCTCCCGGGATCAAGCGGAACTTTTTTCCTTTTGGTAACTCTTCCATTCTTGACCTTGTCCCATAATCCGTTTCACCTAAAGACACGCTGTAGTGGGGCGCCCCTTTACCATTTCAGTTGCCATTCCGCCCGCTTTTGCTACACTGTGCCTCTTCCGCTATTCAGCTGTTTACCGCCCGCTCTTTCGACTACAGCGTCTCGCTCACCATGTAGTTGAGTTGCTCCCGCTCTTGCGGTGCAGCGATAGCCGGCTGCCACAGTACTCTCAAAATGGCGGCCGGCTCTTCAGATTTGGGCGTGGTCCACTAAAATTGCCCTGCGACACCATGGAACTCGGACGCTTGTCTGCTAGAGATTGGGCTCCATTCTCGAAAGCGTCCCCTCAGCCTTGAAGATTCTACAAAAGTCTTGGGGGCCCCCGACTCCCGCAGGCTTCTGGTGGGGAGCGGCTAGCATTATTGCTCGTCGAATGGCCACGACGGAGCTACGAAATGGTGGTGCTCTCATGCTAACGCCAGCTTCAGTCTGAAACATCCAGAAACACTGTAGACTACCAATTCGATCAGTTCCGGTAGCGCCCCAACGTGACCCGGTAGAGAAGAACTAGCCCTCCCCTCTTTGACTGATGGTTCTTGTTGCCTGTCCCTTCTGTTGTCATTTAACAGAACTATTTAGCCTGCTGAAAGGGGTTGTGTTCCGACCGCTGGTTGGTGGAGACATTTTGACTATATTCTGGACCTGCGTTGTCGCGTAATGCGTCATATGACGCGCCGCGTTAGCGCATCCGGAAGTGATCCGGGGCGCGACGCGCAGCGCGTAACGTAAGCATAACAGGTCATGTGACTTGTTAATAAAACTTTTCATTGGTTCATTTTACTTTTCTTATTCTAATGATGAAAGGCTTGGTCATATGACCTAAAAATTACGCTTTTTATTACTTTCGAACATTATTTTTTCTTAAATATATGTTATAATGTTCCAGGCTAATGTACTTTCCCGGAAAATTTACAACTGTCCTGCAAGTAAAATATATTCCTTTTTCGAGAAAAAGGGCGTTTCTTCGTCCCATGACGGAGCCGTTGAGCAAAAGAGGGTCGGCCTGCTGTCTTAGTCGCCGATACGCCTGAATATGAGATTCTTATCGATCACTTTATGTTGCAGGAGTAGAAAACACAACAGCCCTTGACCATTTATCTTTACTGCGTTCCTGCGTATTATACCTTTTACCCTTCATGTAATTGGTCTGCTTTATTTCACTTGCCTTTTACTGATTCTAAAACAGTGACTATTATTAAAAACTTTACCAATGTATATACTACTACCATGTTTTCTTTTAAAAACCTTTATTGTGAAAATGTCATTATACAAATACGGGCCTATAACCACGTGAGCCGGCCACGGAGCAAACTGTAATCGTATATGATGAGTAGACATTTACACTGTAGAGGAACGTAACGGGCGGGCCATTAGGTTGCAAGAACTAAAGTGTCTAACAGTTGCGGAATCGGTGGACGTACATTTTATAATTAAAATACGACAGGGCCAGTTACAATAAAATTATCTAGATATACATTTGCGGGCAAGTACCATGGGTGACGTTAATTCGAACTTTCAATAGTACAGTAATCAATAACACATCAGAACTTAATATCAATAGGGATATCGAAATATTCAATCTATTCTCGTCCCCGCCCGCCATGTGCTTCAAAACTGCATACGTATCTCGTGATATCAAGGTTGTGCAACCAGTACACAACAAGGAGTTACGAGTCCCATTTATTCCGGCGCCATTTTGGGCGAGGACGGGCAGGTCCAGGATATAGTCAAAATGTCTCTACCAACCATCGACTATGATGATGTTCATATGCTGTATTTATTAGAGTAACACTCATCTGTCCACATGAAATTAATTTGCCACAATCTAAACATGTCATTTTAATCTTTCCAAAGTTCTTCTAAATATTTGGGACCGTTTCCCTTGCCTCTGATGCTGTCAGTGCCACTTCTTTGATGAATGTACTGGAAGGTCGGGGGTTCTCCTCCAAATCTCTCTTTTATGCAGCACTATAATTAATTGGTGCCACCTCTCCATATGACGATGCATGGTATAGTTACCATAACTATATTTTTTTTCGGTTCCTCTGGAGAGTACATCGTGGCAGATGAAGCGTGTAACGTACCGGGCATTTACCTTTTTTTGCATGTAGAGGAAAGGAAAAAAAATTCGAGCGTCCGAGTTCTAAGGTGTCCCAGGGCCATTTTAGTGGACCAGGCCCAAATCCAAAGAACAGGCCGCCATTTTGAGAGTCCTGTTGCAGCCGCCTGTCGCTGTAGCATCAAGAGCGGCCGAAACTCAGCTGAATGGCAACTGAAACGGTAAAGGGGCGCCCCACTACAGCAGACGAGCCTCCACCTAGGAAGGCCCGTTCACCCCGCCTCCTCCCCCCCCCCCCCCTTCGGGCACCCCACGCCGTTATTCGGAGCAGGATTGTAGGATGGCCACACCAGTACGGCAACTTGCTAGACACCACCTCGGTGCCTACCGAATCTCAGCGCCTTGTGGTGTCTTCTATTCAGAAAACATTGTTGTGCTGCCTTCGACCTATTCGCCGCAAGTGCGCACGCAACTCAGCTGCATAGCTTGCTAGACACCACCTCGGTGCTAACCGAATCTCAGCGCCTTGTGGTGTCTTCTATTCCGAAAATATTGTTGCGCTGCCTTTGGCCCCATTCGCACATCGGTCCGCTACTGACGCCATCTCACAGGCCAACGGGGCGCCCCACGCCGACTTTCAGCATTGCAGGATGGCCACACCAGTGCGGCAACTTGCTAGACACCACCTCGGTGCCATCCGGATCTTGGCATCTCAGCGCCTTGTGGTGTCTTCTATTCAGAAAATATTGTTGCGCTGCCTTTGGCCCCATTCGCACATCGGTCCGCTACTGCCGCCATCTCACAGGCCAACGGGGCGCCCCACGCCGACTTTCAGCATTGTAGGATGGCCACACCAGTGCGGCAACTTGCTAGACACCACCTCGGTGCCATCCGGATCTTGGCATCTCAGCGCCTTGTGGTGTCTTCTATTCAGAAAACATTGTTGTGCTGCCTTCGACCTATTCGCCGCAAGTGCGCACGCAACTCAGCTGCATAGCTTGCTAGACACCACCTCGGTGCTAACCGAATCTCAGCGCCTTGTGGTGTCTTCTATTCCGAAAATATTGTTGCGCTGCCTTTGGCCCCATTCGCACATCGGTCCGCTACTGACGCCATCTCACAGGCCAACGGGGCGCCCCACGCCGACTTTCAGCATTGCAGGATGGCCACACCAGTGCGGCAACTTGCTAGACACCACCTCGGTGCCATCCGGATCTCGGCATCTCAGCGCCTTGTGGTGTCTTCTATTCAGAAAATATTGTTGCGCTGCCTTTGGCCCCATTCGCACATCGGTCCGCTACTGCCGCCATCTCACAGGCCAACGGGGCGCCCCACGCCGACTTTCAGCATTGTAGGATGGCCACACCAGTGCGACAACTTGCTGGACACCACCTCGGTGCCATCCGGATCTTGGCGCGTTGTGCTGCCTTCGGCCTATTCGCACATCGGTCCGCTACTGACGCCGCCTCACGTGCCAACGGATTTTCTACGCTTTTTATACCCTATGCCGCATAACAGGTCATGTGACTTGTTTATAAAACTTTTCATTGGTTCATTTTACTTTTGGTTTCCTAATGATGGAAGGCTTGATCATATGACCTAAAAATAACACTTTTCATTGGATGAAAACTATTTTTTTTTCCCAAACGATGAAAGCCCCACCTTGTTTCTGGATGTTTCAGACTGAAGCTGGCGTCAGCATGAAAGCACCACCATCTCGTGGCTCCGTCGTGGTCATTCCGCGAGCAATCATGGCAGCCGCTCCCCACCGGAAGCCTGCAGGAGTCGGGGGCCCCCAAGACTTTTGTAGAATCCTCAAGGCGGAGGGGACGCTTTCGAGAATGGGGTCCAAGACCTAGCAGACAAGCGTCCGATTTCCAAGGTGTCCCAGGGCCATTTCAGTGGACCAGGCCCAAAAAGGAAAGAGACTGCCGCCATTTTGAGAGTCCTGTGACAGCCGCCTATCGCTGCACCGCAAGAGTGGGCGCAACTCAGCTGAATTGCGGATTTTGACACAGTGGACCAAAAGCGGACGGAATGGCAACTGAAACGGTAAAGGGGCGCCCCACTACAGCAGACGAGGCTCCACCTGGGGAGGCCCGTTCACGCCGCCTCCCCCCCCCCCCCCCCGGGGCGCCCCACGCCGTTATTCGGAGGGCGGCAACTTACTGGACATCACCTTGGTGCCATCCACATTTCAGCGCGTTCTGCTGCCTTGGAACTATTCGCACAACAGACCGCTACTGACGACCCACCCCCCGGGACGCCCCACGCCGGATACCCAAATCAGTGCGGCACCCAGGCAACATCACCTGGGTGCCGTCCAGAAATCTGGACGTCGTACTGCCTTGGGACTATTCGCACAACCGACCGCTACTGACCATTGTTCCTTCTTTTTCCCTAAAAATGTTTAAATGTTTTTGTTTTGTTGTATATATTTATAAGTTATCAAAGTTTTATAATCCTACTACTTTGTTGGAGTGCTATATATTTTTAATGTGACACATAATTGTAAAAACTTTGATGTACAAAGAGTCATCCCTGGAATCTTCCGCTTCAGGCTCGGTCCCCTCCCCAATCACAATACAGGATGGTTTTCAGATAGTACGAACGCGTGTGGTGTGACGGATCTCATCGGGTGTGGGCCTTGATCTACTATAACTCCTTTGAAGAGGGGTGATTCTTTACAGCTGGGGCCATAAACTACATCTGCAAGGCTAGCTGATAGCCTGGGACCGGCCTGGACAATCGGACACAGAGGAAGAGGAGTGTCAGAGGGTGCGGTAGTGAATAGGGCGAAAGGGAGGTGTCGGGCGGGCACAGGGTGTGATTCTCAGGGAAGAGCAGCGCAGATGGGGGGAGGTTTATTGCCCATGCATAAGACAGAGAGCGGGGGTGACCAGTGCCTGGGGGAGATGCTTGCGAGGGTGGGGAGCCATGCTAAGGATCGACAGCGTGCAGAGAGTGGGTCTGGTCAAGTCATCTAACATGGCTGCCGTGCACGACAAAAGTGTGGCATTTGAAAAATGGCAAGATGGCGCAGACAATGTTTTTCAACACTTCCTGATTTCCTTCGAATCGAACGTTAACAGACGTTGGGGCATATTACCAAAGTTAAGCGATATTTATCCCTAACGATGCTTAGCAACGAATTTTTTACCGCTAAGCATCGTCAGAAATTATCGCAGATAAACCTTGCTATTATCAAGGTTTATCGCAAATGCGATAAAAAACGGCCGCAATGCATTAATATCGCTGAAAAGTCAGCGATATTCATGCATTACCGAGCTAATGCTCTTAGCCATGTTATCCACCTCCCATTGGATAACATGGCTAAGACCTGCTCAGGGCAGGTGTTACTTTTTGGAGATATTCGCGCTTAGCGCGAATATCTCCAAAAGTTGGTAATAGGAGATAGCGATGTTAGCGACTGTTTCCAGTCGCTAACATCTTGGCATGCCCACTTTGCATGTCATTAGTGATAAATATCACTGACATGCAAAGTGGGGCCCAAGATGGTCGCTATCTCCTACTAGCGGTCGCTAACTGGTGTTAGCGACAGCTAGGTAATACGGAGATAATTTTATCTCCGCTTTCTTGGCTTTTAAAGCCAAAAAAGCGGAGATAAACCCCCTTGATAATATGCCCCGTTATCTCTCCCACACTACCGGTCCCCCTGGGCTTAAACGCCGAGATGGTAGGGACTGCATCCCGTGAAGATAGGCCGAGACGTCACTCAGCAGAAAAAAAAGTAAAAAAAAAGTCTATAAACATACAATAAGTTAAAAGTCAATCATTCTTCATTCCTTGTAGTACGCTCCCCAGTCCGCTTCCCGTTACGCTAACCGGGCGCACCCCACCAAAAAAACGTTTTTTTTTTTTTTTTTTTTTTGCCCCGCGGAGCCCTTTTAAAGCCTCCACATCAAACCTATGGGGTCAGGGAGGATCTACTATGCCCCCTTATGGTCATTTGCCCCTTCGCTTTGGCCTCCTCTTGTCTCTCGATCCTACCGAGAGACAAGATGGCGGCCGCTACGGACTGTTTGGAATGTTTACAGACGCCGGAGAACCAATCAGCTTCGCTTCACAAAGCTCCGTAACGCGAAAAGTACGCGAAGTGGAGCGCTGCCCGGAGCGCTGTTACAGATATATATCTTTTTTTGAACGTTAATTTCTCAAAATCCACTGAAGCACATATATTGAGACCTAGCAAAGGCACATCGGGCTACCAGTCCCTACAATTTTGGCAAGTTTCGTGCAAATCCATTCAGCCGTTCGATTATTATTATTATTTTTTTTTTTCCCCCGCGGGCCCTTTTAAAACCTCCACATCAAACCTAGGGGGTCAGGGAGGATCTACTATGCCCCCTTATGGTCATTTTCCCCTTCGCTTTGGCCTCCTCTTGTCTCTCGATCCTACCGAGAGACAAGATGGCGGCTGCTACGGACTGTTTGGAATGTTTACAGACGCCGGAGAACCAATCAGCTTCGCTTCACAAAGCTCCATAACGCGAAAAGTACACGAACTGGAGCGCTGCCCGGTCCGCTGTTACAGATATATATCTTTTTTTGAACGTTAATTTCTCAAAATCCACTGGAGCACATATATTGAGACCTAGCAAAGGCACATCGGGCTACCAGTCCCTACAATTTTGCCAAGTTTCGTGCAAATCCATTCAGCCGTTCGGGCTAAAAGTGAGGCCAACCGCCCTATGGAAAACTCAATGTTAAAAACACGTTTTGGGAACCCCCTTTTTTCTCGGCCCCCCCTTGACGAAACCCCCCCAAATTTTCAGGGGCTGCTCAGAAACAAAATGTTCCAATTTCCTGAAAATTTCAGCCAATTCCGTCCACAAACGCCAAAGTTATTAGACATAGAATTTTCAAAAATCCCATAGAGAAAAAATCCTAACTATATATACCTACTGGCGACCGCCAGTAGGTAATATATACATATATATACATATATATATATATATATATACATATATATACATATATATACATATATATATATATATATATATATATATACATATATCAGTAATCCCCTCAAAAAGAAAGGCGGAGGCCACATCAGGGGAGTACTTCGGAGTCTTTTATTTTCAATATATGGCACTAAGGGGCGAATGCAGCATTTCGGCTGTGTAGCCTCGTCAGCGCCCAGGAGTAAAACAGGAGGTGAGTGAGAAGCCACGAAGTTTATAGTCCAGCCCCACTTAAGCAACTGTAGTTTGCTCCGCCCAAAATGATGATCCGTGTCACCTGCAGTCGTTCCTAGCTGGTCACTGGACTGCATTTCCCAGCATGCATTGATTTTGCCGGGAAAGGGCCGCCGGGTGTTGGCGCAAGCAGCGGGGAGTCGTGTAACCCATCACCAATGTCCTGCAGTGCCCGTTAAAACATCGAGGCTCCTTGGGTCCCCAAATGCACCACCTCCGCTAGCAGGCATTTGATCCGCGGGGGCAAGTGCGAGAGTTCGCCTCGCCCAGTGCAGAGTACAGTAACTCTGACACCGCTTCCATTACTCCTGCAGACGAAGGTGGGCCTGATCCGTTCCGATACCTCGGAATTGAAGAGTACTTTGCCAGAGCAAAGAAAGGCCAGTGATGACCAGGCCGCTTATGTGCAGGGGCCTCCGTAACACGCCGCTGGCTGGCGTGGTAAATGCACCAGTAATCCCCTCAAAAAGAAAGGCGGAGGCCACATCAGGGGAGTACTTCGGAGTCTTTTATTTTCAATATAAGGCACTAAGGGGCGAATGCAGCATTTCGGCTGTGTAGCCTCGTCAGCGCCCAGATATATATATATATATATATACACATATATATATATATATATATATATATATGAGAAAAACTGAAGGCTTCTTCTGGAGCACTTGGAACCCGTGGAAGGTGGCGCAAATACCGGCGAAGCAGTCCGGTGAATTAATGTAATTGGAGTCTTTCACAAAGTGAATTGCATGCGCTCTCGGACAAAAAGGCAAGAAGAGGGTCAAAATAGTTGGTAATGCAGTTTAATGCACAACGCGTTTCAGCAAAGAAAGCCTTGTTCACGTGCAACCCCACACTCACAGACACCAAGTATAAATAAAGTTTTTTCAGACTGTAGGCTCATAGTCAACAACGAAGTAGGACTGACAAAGCAGATGGTTTTGTGGCAGACATGTTGGAATGGTCAAACGGAATATACATCGTTTTTACAAAATCTTGCTCGTATTCGATGAATGATACACACAATTAATAAATAATTCATGCAATTTGCAAATCAATAATTATAAAGGTGTAACATGTAATCAAAACATATATTGCGGAAAAATCCCATTTTTGAAAAGATATGTAAATACCACAGAATCCGAATATCGGCTACTCCGTTAGCCAAGTGGCATCAAAAGGAGAAGTTGAGGCACATACTATGCATCTATTGCCAGGAGAATATTTTGCAGCACTGGTCCCATTAGCTATGCTTAGACACATATATATACATGCAAACAGCCCAGGACTGCAGAGCAATCTCTGCAGTATTACAATCAGGCTCAATGCGCTGGAGAAAACAACACACAGCTCAAATCAAATCGAATCAAAGCTAACAGCACCCAATGCTGCATAGCTTATAGAAGTGATGGTACAGCCTAAAAAGTAAAATACACTTGCGTGGCGTGGATCTCTTCCACCAAAAATTATGTGAATGTATGTATAATACAAGTTTGTAAAGTCCATCATGGGCCTCTGTGATAGGCATGGATCCGGGCAACGGCTGGGGAAAGTTTTACTAAGTAAGTGTCACCGTCAACCCAACCATGAAATTCAAACAATGCCTGGTAATTGTGACTGCCCAATGCTGTTGTATTCACTCTCTGCAATGGACCAAAATTGTATATACTTGGAAAGGTCAAACCTTAAAGCTATGGTGTCTGGACGTGTGGTACAAACTCGAGCAGTGATTCCAGGAGTGCAAAGGTTGGGTGCGCCCGTGCAGGTGTGATCCAGTGGTGGGCCCCCTCCTTTCCTCCTAAGGAATGAGAAAGAACAAAAGATAGAATCAAAATTTAAAAGTGAAATGTGACTAATCAATAACATGAGACAGACTAAATGAAAAATATATGACTAGACAACATAATAAGAAAAACAATTATGTTAAAAACATGTCAGAAGACGATGAGCGGAGTCGGTGCTTAACATCATAACAAACTATGCTGAGAAAGTCTAGACAATGCTGGCAGTTAGCGAGGTTGATAGACACTACTCTCTCAGGTGAATGGCCAGTTCCTCATCCATGTTGAGACCTCCCGGGAATCTGGTTTGAAACTCAATTATGAGTTTGGATTCACGTTGTCTCAAGTTGAGTACCCTGTCACCCCCTCTCGGATGTTTGGGGACCTGTTCCAATATGAAGAAATTTAATTCAGAGGTATTGGAATAGTGTTTCTGTTCAAAATGACGTGCCACAGGGTATTTAGGGTCCTTGTTGGTAATGGCCCTGAGGTGCTCAAGGATTCTTTTTTTGGCAGCACAGCTGGTACTGCCTATATACCACAGTTTACAGGAGCATTCGATGACATAAATCACAAATGTGGTGCTGCAGGTAAAGAAAGAGGTCAGATTTTTATTGATGTTATTATATTCTACAGATCCTCTGTATTTACTGTGCTTGCAAGCTTTACAATGGCCACATGGGTAAAAACCCACTAGACCATGTTCAGAGTTAGTCTTACTGTGTTTAGTAATGTCATTCCTGACCACTAGGTCACCTATATTCCTACATCTTTTGTAAGTGATGGCAGGACGATCAGGTATACTGTTACCAAGAATGGAATCTGTCTTCAGAATATCCCAATTTTTGGATAACAGTTTTTTGACTTGACTAACTTCTGAACTGTAAGTTAAGATGAGTCTGGTAGATAAGGGTGGTAATATTGTTATCATGGACCGTGACAGCTATGTCAATGAGGCACTCAGACAACTTAGTGACACCAAGTTTTATATTCCGATCAACATCGATGCCTACAATACGAGCATCGTTGAAATCTGGGAGAAATTGGAGACATGGAAAGATAAGGGGCTCTTGGTCTGGGAAGAATATCGTTACCTGAAAAAAGATTTCCCTAGACTTCCCATTCTGTACCTACTTCCCAAACTCCACAAAAATGCAACAGCTCCTCCAGGACGCCCGATAGTGTCCTCTATCGGAAGTATCAGTGAAGGTATCTCCAAGTATGTAGATCATTTTCTTCGGGACTATGTTATCTCATTACCAAGCTACATAAAAGACACTAAAGATTTTCTGTGTCACATTGAAGAAATTGTGTGGGAACCCGAATACAGTTTTGTTGTTTTGGATGTGCAATCTCTTTATACGATAATTAATCACCAACATGGTCTTCAAGCTTGTGAACATTTTTTGAAACAAAGACCCTTATGTTATCGTGAACACTCCAAAATGATAATGGAAATGATGAATTTTTGTTTAACTAACAACATTTTTTCCTTTGATGGCGCCCTCTACAGGCAAATCAGTGGTACTGCCATGGGTTCTTGCTTCGCTCCTAGTTTAGCGTATCTGTTCATGGGCTATTGGGAGCAGGAAATCCATGGTAGTATCACACTGGCAGAGGATTTTAAGAAGGTCGTCGCATGGCTCCGTTACATCGACGACCTTTTTATCATCTGGAGGGGTACTAAATCTGAAGCTGAAGAGTTTGTCAGGAAACTTAATTGTAACAGCTATAACATCATTTTGTCTGGCAACGTTAGTGACATCCAAACTGAATTTTTGGATGTCAAACTGGAGATTAGAGACCATAAAATCTACACCTCTTTGTTTCGCAAGGCCACGGCGGGGAACAGTGTGCTTCACGCACAAAGTAGCCACCCTGAAGCTCTAAAATGGAGCATCCCCTACGGGGAACTGCTCAGGGCCAAAAGAAATTGTAACACCAATGATGCTTACCTGAAAGAGCAGGCAACCATCATAACCAGGTTTCAAAGCAGAGGCTATCCTAGTTGGGTCCTTAAAAAAGCCAAAATGAGAGCAGATGAAATAACAAGACCTGAAACATTAACTGACAAGAAGACTGCTGACACTGTGGAGCAAGATGAATCTACCAGACTCATCTTAACTTACAGTTCAGAAGTTAGTCAAGTCAAAAAACTGTTATCCAAAAATTGGGATATTCTGAAGACAGATTCCATTCTTGGTAACAGTATACCTGATCGTCCTGCCATCACTTACAAAAGATGTAGGAATATAGGTGACCTAGTGGTCAGGAATGACATTACTAAACACAGTAAGACTAACTCTGAACATGGTCTAGTGGGTTTTTACCCATGTGGCCATTGTAAAGCTTGCAAGCACAGTAAATACAGAGGATCTGTAGAATATAATAACATCAATAAAAATCTGACCTCTTTCTTTACCTGCAGCACCACATTTGTGATTTATGTCATCGAATGCTCCTGTAAACTGTGGTATATAGGCAGTACCAGCTGTGCTGCCAAAAAAAGAATCCTTGAGCACCTCAGGGCCATTACCAACAAGGACCCTAAATACCCTGTGGCACGTCATTTTGAACAGAAACACTATTCCAATACCTCTGAATTAAATTTCTTCATATTGGAACAGGTCCCCAAACATCCGAGAGGGGGTGACAGGGTACTCAACTTGAGACAACGTGAATCCAAACTCATAATTGAGTTTCAAACCAGATTCCCGGGAGGTCTCAACATGGATGAGGAACTGGCCATTCACCTGAGAGAGTAGTGTCTATCAACCTCGCTAACTGCCAGCATTGTCTAGACTTTCTCAGCATAGTTTGTTATGATGTTAAGCACCGACTCCGCTCATCGTCTTCTGACATGTTTTTAACATAATTGTTTTTCTTATTATGTTGTCTAGTCATATATTTTTCATTTAGTCTGTCTCATGTTATTGATTAGTCACATTTCACTTTTAAATTTTGATTCTATCTTTTGTTCTTTCTCATTCCTTAGGAGGAAAGGAGGGGGCCCACCACTGGATCACACCTGCACGGGCGCACCCAACCTTTGCACTCCTGGAATCACTGCTCGAGTTTGTACCACACGTCCAGACACCATAGCTTTAAGGTTTGACCTTTCCAAGTATATACAATTTTGGTCCATTGCAGAGAGTGAATACAACAGCATTGGGCAGTCACAATTACCAGGCATTGTTTGAATTTCATGGTTGGGTTGACGGTGACACTTACTTAGTAAAACTTTCCCCAGCCGTTGCCCGGATCCATGCCTATCACAGAGGCCCATGATGGACTTTACAAACTTGTATTATACATACATTCACATAATTTTTGGTGGAAGAGATCCACGCCACGCAAGTGTATTTTACTTTTTAGGCTGTACCATCACTTCTATAAGCTATGCAGCATTGGGTGCTGTTAGCTTTGATTCGATTTGATTTGAGCTGTGTGTTGTTTTCTCCAGCGCATTGAGCCTGATTGTAATACTGCAGAGATTGCTCTGCAGTCCTGGGCTGTTTGCATGTATATATATGTGTCTAAGCATAGCTAATGGGACCAGTGCTGCAAAATATTCTCCTGGCAATAGATGCATAGTATGTGCCTCAACTTCTCCTTTTGATGCCACTTGGCTAACGGAGTAGCCGATATTCGGATTCTGTGGTATTTACATATCTTTTCAAAAATGGGATTTTTCCGCAATATATGTTTTGATTACATGTTACACCTTTATAATTATTGATTTGCAAATTGCATGAATTATTTATTAATTGTGTGTATCATTCATCGAATACGAGCAAGATTTTGTAAAAACGATGTATATTCCGTTTGACCATTCCAACATGTCTGCCACAAAACCATCTGCTTTGTCAGTCCTACTTCGTTGTTGACTATGAGCCTACAGTCTGAAAAAACTTTATTTATACTTGGTGTCTGTGAGTGTGGGGTTGCACGTGAACAAGGCTTTCTTTGCTGAAACGCGTTGTGCATTAAACTGCATTACCAACTATTTTGACCCTCTTCTTGCCTTTTTGTCCGAGAGCGCATGCAATTCACTTTGTGAAAGACTCCAATTACATATATATATATATATATACACACACACACACACACAAATATATACACATATAAACATATACACACATATATATATAACATATACACACATATATATTATATATATATATATGTGTCGAAGTACCTGGTGTAGTCCTCTTATGAAAAAGATACCACGGAATAAGGAACTCGTTAAGACCCCATCCTCAACCAAAAGATTAACATCCAAAAATTCCAGCTGTGTCTGGCTCATTTGACTAGTGAATTTTAAGTTGAGACCATTAAGTAAACGACATACAATTAAGTATTGTTTGACATTTATCTCTAAAATCGTTAAGATATGGAATACGATAGAAAATATATGCTTGCACATGCAGTAATATTTTATTTTGAGATAAACTTGCCATGCACTCTGTATTTATAGATGTGGTTATATTGGGTAGAGCCATGAATCATGTTATACTGAAACATTGTTGCCGAACGGTAGTGTGTCTTTAATGTCTACTAGCACGTGATGCATGACGTAATGCATTTAGTTTTGACTTTAAAAGAATGGCGAATTTATATGTACTCCACCCGTGACCAAGAGGTAGGCTTACCTCGAAACGCGTAGGGGCTGTTTATTTTTTGCCAAATAAACCTTGAGCACTGAATAATTAAATTGGGCCTCGACTCTGGTATCTTTTTCATAAGAGGACTACACCAGGTACTTCGACATTGGAAGGTTTGGCGACCCTGTCGAGCGCCCGCCGTGCAAGCGGCAGAAGCACGCCGCTTTTTCGTGTGGAGATATATATATATGTCATGTGAACAAGGCTCGCTGAGAGCCGAAACGTCATGCGCTAACTTGTACTGATTAAATACTTGCACGAAATGGTCCGTGTCTGCGTTTCCATGCTGGGGGGAAAACCTGAGCGATTGGAGTAAGGACGTAGTATCTTGGATATATATATATATATATATATATATATATACACACACACACACACACATACACATATATATATATATATATATACACACATATATCCCAGGGACTCCACCAGTCACTGGTGATTCCGAATTTCACAAAAGATGGAGCACAGACCACAAGGTGAGCGTAAGAAGATGTTTATGCTCCACAGATTTCATGGAAACAATTACACATATATATACAAAGAGATATCCTGCTTCAGCCCCAACTCAAAAGTGTTGCCAACAAGGATGCATTGAACAAAGATGTACATTCAATTCGTTTGATAACCACATTCAGTGCACAAGAAGACATTATATATGAGATTATTTAGTCAGAATGGCCAATTGTACTGACCGACAACATTCTTGATCCCATTTTACCTAGTTTGCCTGCTATCACCTTTAGAAGGGCAACCTCCGTGAGGGATGCCCTTGTGAAACCAATGCCAGAGGTTAGGCTTAAAAGCACCTGGCTCACTAAAACAGGTTTCTTTAAATGTAACTCCTGCCGTGCTTGCACGTTTGCTAAGAATGGTACTCACTATAAGACAGCATTTAGTGAGATGGAGATTGCCATCCAAGAGCATGTTATGTTATGTTAACATTTATTTATTAAGCGCACGTATGCCCAAGGGCTTCATGGCGCTATAGAAGGAAACATAACACATAGTAGGACTCAGCAGTAAGCCTGATTAAACAGCCATGTTTTGAGAGAATGTCTGAAACTAAGTAGGTCTGCGCTCATTTTTAAAGAAAACGGGAGCGAATTCCAAAAGGAGGCTGCGAGATGGTCAAAGCAGCAGCCACCAAGGCGTTTTTTTTTTAAAGGACGGGACAACCAGTAAGGCTTTATGAGCGGAACGGAGATTCAGTGAGGGGCTATATCTGAAAACAAGATTTTTTATAAACTTCGGGCCTGTATCCTGTAAAGTCTTAAAAATAATACACCCAGTTTTAAACGCAATTCGCTGTGCCACCGGTAACCAGTGAAGTTGTTTCAGGCCAGGTCTGATAGGCTGCCATTTTGTTTGTCCAAGAATAAGCCTGGCAGCTTGATTCTGAACAAGTTGGAGTCTTTTTTGCAGGCCCGCTGGAAGTCCCAAATAAAGACTATTTGAGAAGTCCAGACGGGACAGGACAAGGGCAATGGTAACCTGAATAAGTGCGGCCAGCGTAAGGAACTGGTCTATTCTTTTTATTTTCCTAAGTTGAAAGAAGCTGGCAGAAACTACAGCGCCAACTTGTCCTTTCAGGGAAAGAACCGCACTAAGTACAACTCCCAGACTTTTAACCGAGGAAGATCTCGTAGGTGGAGCCCCCATACTAGATGGCCAGAAGCATGGACTCCAACTTAATTCACTTTTCCCAGGCAAGATTAATTCTGTCTTGCCTGGGTTAAGCTTCAGATGATTAAGGCTCATCCAACTCTGTATATGTGTCATGGTGTTTTGAAATTCCACCACAGAGTCGTTGGTGCTAAGGGGAAAGATGAGTTGGAGATCATCCGCGTAGTTATAGATGGTAACTTGAGCATTCCTTAGAGAGTATAATAGTGGGCGGAGATACAGATTAAATAATAAGGGTAATAATGATGATCCTTGCGGCACTCCGCATGTGGTGGGAATTGCGGGAGCTGTGAAAGGGCCTAGTCTTACAGATTGCGTACGTCCTGTGATAAAGGAGGTGATCCAGCTTAAAGCAAGGCTCCTGAGGCCGGCTTGTTCGACACGGTTGATAAGGATGGTATAATCAACCGTGTCGAACGCTGCAGACAGATCAAGAAGTACAAGGGCCTGGTGGATGCCTTTATCGGCGTTCCGCCTTAAAGTATTTTGAACAGCAAGGATCATGGCTTCCGTCGAATGACAAGGGCGGAAGCCGGCCTGGTTGGGTTCAAGATAATCAGATTTTTCTATAAATTTGGATACACTCGTAGAGACATGGGCTTCCAAGATTTTTGATGTGTAAGGTAACAGAGATATTGGTCTGTAATTTATCAGGTCATGTGGGTCTGCTCCTGCTTTTTTAATCAATGGGATAAGCAGAGTTTTCTTAAGGCAGCTGGGTACTTTACCCTGTAAAAGTGAGCCATTTAGCAATGAAAGAATGCCCTGTGGAATTGCCAACCGCACCTCTCTAAAAATGTGTGGAGGACAAATGTCATCAGGTGATCCAGATTTAACCCGTGCACAAAGATTAGACAAAATTTTGGCATCAATGGAGGGAAAAGTTTCTAAATTAAAAGGGTTGTGATAGACATCATCCAATGGAGGAGGGGGGGGCAGAGAATTTAGGATGCTCTGCTTTAAAGTAATAATTTTATTTTAAAAAAACGCATTCAGCGAGTTGCAGAGCTCTTGTGTAGGAGTGACCCGAGGGGTAGTTCCATCACTGTTCCTAAGATCGTTCACAATATTGACATCATACATGTTGCACTGAATATGCCATCTATAAATTGAAATGTACCTGTAACGTGGAATACATTGGCAGCACCAAACTCCCAGTGCATAAACGCATCCTCCAACACGTAAGGGCTATTGTGAATTCTGACCACAATTATCCGGTCGCCAGACATTTTAAATCAGTTTACAACAACAAACTGAAGGATCTGGAATACACAGTTTTAGGGTCAGTTCCAAACTCCGGACGGGGAGGAAATCGAGATAAGCTATTAAGGCAACGTGAATCACATTTAATTTTAGCTCTCGATACAAGAGTCCCTAACAGCCTAAATATGAGTGAGGACTTGTACAATTTTTTATGACGATAACTAGAGTCTTTTTATTGACAATAGAGATCCATTTCTGTAAGTTATCCTCTTTTTTTCAGTTATTAGTGGGCTCTGTTTGTTCATATGTGATGATAACTCTGTTTGCAATATTAATCTAGTCATGTGTCTGTAACTAGTTTTATGCTCACTTGAGATGTGGTTTTATCTGTGAACTTGATTCTATGTGTAGCATTTGCTGATCATTTAGGTTTAAATGATTTAGGGTTTTTCCCAAGCTGCTAGTGAACCAGTATTTTGCACAGCACGATTTTGCACTTTTTTCACTTTGCACTAATTTGTTATACAGACTATTCAACATTGTATGGTATCAGGCTTAGATATATTTTTTATCATGCATTTGATACAACTAGATTTTATCCAGTAAGGTCTTTTTAGCAGCCGGTCACTGCTTCACCCATATAAACACACACACATATATATATGCAATAGATCCTCCAGGAAGACCAATTATATCATCGATAGGGAGTGTAAATGAGAATTTATCTAAATATATTGACCACTTTCTAAGGGAATTTGTGAGTCAATTACCTTCCTATACCAAAGATACCACTGATTTTCTGAATAAACTCGAAAACATTCAGTGGGCACAAGGCGCCTTGCTCATTACTATGGACGTAAGTGCGCTATATACCATTATTGACCACATTCAGGGAATGGAAGCTAGTTACCATTATCTAAAAAACAGAGAAATTGGTTTCCGTGAACATACAAACATGATAATACAAATGATGAAATTGTGTTTGAGAAATAACATCTTCATGTTTGATGGACAAATTTACAGACAAACCCGTGGCGCTGCCATGGGTTCAGCCTTTGCCCCAAGCTTTGCCAATCTATTTGTGGGTAAGTGGGAGGAGGAGCTGAGAAATGAAGCCAGGCTACAAAATGATTTTTCCAAAGTACTTACATGGATCAGATACATCGATGATCTGTTTGTGGTATGGGGTGGTACCAAAGAAGAAGCTATTTGTTTCATTGAGAAACTCAATAGGAACATATATAACATACAACTCACATACACCATAAGCGAAGATCATGTAGAATTTCTGGACACCGAAATAAAAGTGAAAGATGGCAGATTAGTGTCCAGTCTACATAGGAAAGAAACAGCTGGCAACAGCCTCCTACATGCCTTGAGCGCACATCCTGATCCCTTAAAGTGGAGTATCCCCTATGGGGAACTACTCAGAGCAAAAAGAAATTGTAGTGACATGGAAGGGTATATCCTAGAACAGGAAAGCATGTTAACTAGGTTTCGAGAAAGAGGATACCCGGAATGGGTTTTGGAAAAAGCTGTTAAAAAGGTCAAAGAAGTAGTGAGATCAGACACACTCATTTCCAAACCCATGATTGTGATCGAATCTGA